>NC_082687.1:43377102-43716031 GCF_949987515.2 Delphinus delphis | reverse complement strand
AAAGAATCAAAGAATGTTATACAAGGGGCTTGAAGGATGAACATACTTGCACATTGAGTAGAGATGAAGAGTTCAGTTTTGGACTTGTATGTTACCATTCGCTAGTTGAACTTCTGCCCTCTACTCCTACTCACATTTGCTCATTTCCCTATATTTCTGATGTTAATAAATAATATCACCACAATTTAATCTCCAAAGTTATGCCCTATATTCCATTGTCTACATACAATATAAATCTAAAGTAAATGTTATTCAATATTGAGAAAGTATTAGAAGCACTACCTTCAGAATAAGGAAACGATAAGAATGACCACTGTCACCAGTTGTATTCAATATCTCTTGAGGTTTTATTTAATACAGTAAAGACAAAGAATAAATTTAAGATATAAGGATTAGATAGAAAGACATTTATGTTTTATTCTCAGATGATATTGTTATATAGAAAAATCCAAAGAATCTAAACACAAATTTTTAGACAAATTTTTAGAAATAAGAGGAGTTATTAATGTGACTGGCATATACACCAGCAACAAACAGAAAATGTAGGGAGAAAGAAAGCATTTACAATAGAATAAAATGTTTAAGGTGCTTGGAGGAGAAAATCTAACAAAAATGCATGAGACCTGTACGCAGAAAATTATAAAACTTTTCTGGATGATATTAAAAGATACAAAAAAATAAGTGAGTAGATACCCCAAATTTCATGTTAGGAAAACTTCAGATCACAAAGATGTCAATTTTCCCCAAATTAATGTACAGATTCAATGTAATTACAGTGAAGCTCTCAAAGAGTTTTTCATGAAATGTGACAAGCTAAAGCAACGACTGGGCAAGAAGAGCCGTAATATTTCTGAAAAGGAAAATCACGGTGAGAGATTACCCTACAAGATGTCAAGATTTAGATAAAGATCTAGAAATTAAGACAGTTTGACCAATGGAAATAAGACAAAATAACCAATGAAAAAAAATGGAAAGCCTGCAAGGAAGCCATAAAGACATAGACCTGTGATTGATAAGGATTAGAAGAAGCATTGCAGATCAGTGTAGCTAGCAGGGACTATTGAATAACTGGTGCTGGAGCAATCAATAACCATATGAAAAAAATCTGATTGAATGCCTACCTCATACTGTACATAATAATTAGTTACAGATAAACACTTAAGTGTGAAAAGTAAAACTTTAAAACTTTAGAAGACAATGTTGAAGCATATATTTGGATTAGAGAGGAATTTCTTAAATTAAAAAAGTACTAACCATAATAAAAAAGATCACTAAATTGATTACAGGCATACCTCAGAGATAGTGTGGGCTCAGTTTCAGACAACCTCAATAAAATGAATATTGCAATAAAGCAAGTCACACAGATTTTTTGGTTTTCCAGTGCACATAAATGTAGCATGTTTACACTATACTATAGTCTGTTAAATGTGCAATAGCATTATATCTAAAAAAAGCAAAGTACATACCTTAAATAAAAATACTTTATCGCTGAAAACTGCTAACTATCTTCTGAGCCTTCAGTGAGTCATAATGTCTTTGCTGGTGGATGCTTTTGACTCTGTGTTGATGGCTGCTGACTTCAGGGTTGCTGAAGGTTGGGATGGCTGTGGCAGTTTCTTAAAATAAGACAACAGTGAAGTTTGCATTCCAGCAGTGTTTATTCAGCTCTTACTCTCAGGAGTTACTATGACAAGTGATGAGGACACAATATTTGCTAAGAGTCAGTGCCTCCCAACAAGGTGCTGATGATCTGGTGCATTTGGGGACAAAGTGTAAGGTGCAGATGTTTCAGGCTTAGTCCAACTCAGTCATGAAATGGCTAATAGAAAAAATAATTGTTCCAGGGGGTTAATTATAGTTTAAATGTTTACCTCCCTGAGGTTTAATAAAGAAGGGACCTTTGTGAGACTTGACCACACATGAATGAAGCTAAAGATAGCACCTGTACTATTGCTTGCTGCATAATGACGAAAGGAAGAAGCAGGAGCCCCACTACAGTTGAACTTTCGATAGTGTCATTGGCGCTCACATGGTGGCACACGGCTCCACAGCAGTTCTTAGATCTAAGACAGGAGGAAGTGGCCACACACTCCCAGACAACTTGGCTCTGCAATGTAAAGCTTCTGAGCAAATCCTCAGAGGGCTTAAAAGTTTCCAGTTATGAATACTCACAACTGTAGTAGGAAAGACCTTCTTTATCAGTGCTTCTCATACCTACAACAAATTACTTTGGAATTGTGTCTCAACTAAAAACAACTAGATCATTAAATGCTACTCAGTAAGGCCTGAAGACTCCAAATTACTTGCATTGAATCTTTTGCACAGAGATTTGAGAGTAATTAATTATTTCTGATTTAAACTGTCTGATACTTATTCCAATGACTATTTTCTACTTTCTGAGGAAAAATCAGTTGATTAGAAGATCAGGGGGAAAAGTACTTTGTGTCTTGAACCATACACAATTAATGAACTATGGCTAATTATGGGCACAGCTAGGGTTTATGATATTGGTCAGTTCTGACTGCTCTGTTACCAGCTGACTATGCGTACTATGCACTGTAATAAGAAAATCATACATTTTAGAAAGAATACATGGTTTTGTTTGTTTGCTTACTCTGCTTGTTTTCCAAATTTGTATTTTATAATTAAGGGTTGTAAGAAATAATCATTTTCCCCAATGGTAACATCTTGCAACACTATAGTACAATATCATAACCAGGATACTGACACTGATATGCTAAGATACAGAATATTTCAATCACCAAAAGGATACCTCATTTTGCCCTTTTATGGCCACAACCTCTTCCCAATTTGCTTTCTCTGTAATCCCTGGCAACCACTAATCTCTTACCCATCTCTATGCTTGTATCATTTCAAGAATATTATATAAATGGAATCAAACAGCATGTAACCTTTTAGGACTGGCATTTTTTACTCAGCACAATTCTCTGGAGATTTATCCAGATTGTTGCATGTATCAATAATTTATTTCTTTTTATTGCTAAATAGTATTCCAGGGCATGGATGTACCACAGTTTGTTTAACCATTCACCCATTGAGTAACATCTGAGTTATTTCAACAATTTGTCCATTACAAATAAAGATGCTACAAACATTTGTGCACAGGTTTTTGTGTAAACATAAGTCTTCATTTAGCTGAGGTAAATGCCCAGGAATACAACTGCTGTATCATATGATATTTGCTTGTATACTTATTTCAGATAAAAAATCTCCTGTAATTCTAATCTTTTTTACCATAATGGTAAGGTGACGTTTCTCTCTCACTGCCTTCAAGATTTTTTCTGTCTCTTTATTTCAGAATTTTAATTATGATGTGTTTAGGTGTGTATTTCTTTGAGTTTATCCTGTTTGAGTTTCACTCAGCCTTTTCAATCTGTAGACTTACATGTCTTGGCAATTTGAGAAGTCTTCAGTCATTACTTCTTCATATACTTTTCCCACCCTGCTCTCTTTTTCCTTTCCTTCCAGGACTCTGATGACATGCATGTTAGATCCTTTGTTATAGTCCCACAAGGCCCTGAGGTTCTGTTCATTTTTTTCCAGTTTATATTCTTTCTGTTATTCACATTGAGTAACTTCTATTGTTCTGTCTTCCAGCGGTTCCTGGGTATAATTTGAAAGTAAAACCACAAGATTTCCTGTCAAAGTGGACAAGGATGCTAGAGAAAGGCAGGAGTTGAGGGCAGTGCCAACAGTTTTTATCTGAACAACTGGAAGGATGGAAATGCGGAAGATGGTAAATGGAGTAGGGCAAGAGTGTGTGTGTGTGTGTGAATAGTGGTTGGGAGATTGGGTGGTAGTTAAAGCCATGAGGCTGGATGAAGTCGTGAAGGCAAGTGGATCAAAGACATTTTAACAGGAAGAGGTTTAGGGAGATCATAAGGAACTTATTAAAGAAACCTGAGAAAGAATGACCAGTGAAGTAACAGGAAGGCGGGGAAAGTTTGAGGTCTTGGGAACTCATGAGAAGA
The DNA here is from genome assembly GCF_949987515.2 of Delphinus delphis. Classification (NCBI taxonomy): domain Eukaryota; kingdom Metazoa; phylum Chordata; class Mammalia; order Artiodactyla; family Delphinidae; genus Delphinus; species Delphinus delphis. The sequence continues at coordinate 43,712,039 of NC_082687.1, read as the reverse complement.
AAAACGTTTCAAGGATAAAGATGTAATTCTGTGTCAAATCTTGCCAAAAGGCCAGAAAAGATGCAGACTGAGAACTGAACATTAGATTTAGCAACACAAAGGTGTGGTAATGTTGACTAGAGGAGTTTCAATGATGTGGTGGGGCAAGAGCTTGGTTGGAGTAGGATTTGAAGAGAATAAGAAATGATGAAAAATTTGAGAGTGAAATCAAGAAAACACTTCCATTTACCATTGCAACAAAAAGAATAAAATATCTAGGAATAAACCTACCTAAGGAGACAAAAGACCTGTATGCAGAAAATTATAAGACACTGATGAAAGAAATTAAAGATGATACAAATAGATGGAGAGATATACCATGTTTGTGGATTGGAAGAATCAACATTGTGAAAATGACTCTACTACCCAAAGCAATCTATAGACTCAATGCAATCCCTATCAAACTACCACTGGCATTTTTCACAGAACTAGAACAAAAAATTTCACAATTTGTATGGAAACACAAAAGACCCCGAATAGCCAAAGCAATCTTGAGAACAAAAAACGGAGCTGGAGGAATCAGGCTCCCTGACTTCAGACTATACTACAAAGCTACAGTAATCAAGACAGTATGGTACTGGCACAAAAACAGAAAGATAGATCAATGGAACAGGATAGAAAGCTCAGAGATAAACCCATGCACATATGATCACCTTATCTTTGATAAAGGAGGCAGGAATGTACAGTGGAGAAAGGACAGCCTCTTCAATAAGTGGTGCTGGGAAAACTGGACAGCTACATGTAAAAGTATGAGATTAGATCACTCCCTAACACCATACAGAAAAATAAGCTCAAAATGGATTAAAGACCTAAATGTAAGGCCAGACACTATCAAACTCTTAGAGGAAAACATAGGCAGAACACTCTATGACATAAATCACAGCAAGATCTTTTCTGACCCACCTCCTAGAGAAATGGAAATAAAAACAAAAATAAACAAATGGGACCTAATGAAACTTCAAAGCTTTTGCACAGCAAAGGAAACCATAAACAAGACCAAAAGACAACCCTCAGAATGGGAGAAAATATTTGCAAATGAAGCAACTGACAAAGGATTAATCTCCAAAATTTACAAGCAGCTCATGCAGCTCAATATCAAAAAAACAAACAACCCAATCCAAAAATGGGCAGAAGACCTAAATAGACATTTCTCCAAAGAAGATATACAGACTGCCAACAAACACATGAAAGAATGCTCAACATCACTAATCATTAGAGAAATGCAAATCAAAACTACAATGAGATATCATCTCACATCAGTCAGAATGGCCATCATCAAAAAATCTAGAAACAATAAATGCTGGAGAGGGTGTGGAGAAAAGGGAACACTCTTGCACTACTGGTGGGAATGTGAATTGGTTCAGCCACTATGGAGAACAGTATGGAGGTTCCTTAAAAAACTACAAATAGAACTACCATATGAGCCAGCAATCCCACTACTGGGCATATACCCTGAGAAAACCAAAATTCAAAAAGAGTCATGTACCAAAATGTTCATTGCAGCTCTATTTACAATAGCCCGGAGATGGAAGCAACCTAAGTGCCCATCATCGGATGAATGGATAAAGAAGATGTGGCACATATATACAATGGAATATTACTCAACCATAAAAAGAAACAAAATTGTGCTATTTGTAATGAGGTGGATAGACCTAGAGTCTGTCATACAGAGTGAAGTAAGTCAGAAAGAAAAAGACAAATACCGTATGCTAACACATATATATGGAATTTAAGAAAAAAAATGTCATGCAGAACCTAGGGGTAAGACAGGAATAAAGACACAGACCTACTGGAGAATGGACTTGAGGATATGGGGAAGGGGAATGGTGAGTTGTGACAGGGCGAGAGAGAGGCATGGACATATATACACTAACAAATGTAAGGTAGATAGCTAGTGGGAAGCAGCCGCATGGCACAGGGATATCGGCTCAGTGCTTTGTGACCACCTGGAGGGGTGGGATAGGGAGGGTGGGAGGGAGGGAGACGCAAGAGGGAAGAGATATGGGAACATATGTATATGTATAACTGATTCACTTTGTTATAAAGCAGAAACTAACACACCATTGTAAAGTAATTATACCCCAATAAAGATGTTAAAAAAAGAAAAAAAAGAATAAGAAAAGTATTCTAGAATACAAGTATGGGCAACTTTTACTCTTAGTGTGATCTCTTCACCAGCCACATTATGTGGCAGAAGTTATGATAATATAATAAAATCTGATCCCCAAAGCTGTAAGGAAATGAAAATTTCTAAAATATCTCTACATCTATAATTTTGTCTCTTTTCTAATTCATAGCTTTTTCTTCTGTTTTTCTTTCACTTTTCCCCTTGAGGTAATTCTATCATAATCTTTTTCAAAGAAATGTGTTTTGAATTTATTTTTTCCTTCTATTTCTTGATTTTCAATTTAAATTTTCTATTTAAATTTCAACTTTTATCTTTAATAAGTCCATCTTTCTAGTTTCTTGGTATGCGTTTTACAGTTTTATTTCTAATGTCTTCTAATATCTTCAGTTTTTTCTCTTTTGGCCATTCACCTTTAATAACAAAGTATAAATATTCCTATAACTTTTCCATTACCATATGTTCTAAAATTAATATTTTCTTTAATCTGGATTTAAATTTTCTTTTTACTTGCTCTGTAAGTATACTTCTTAATTTCTATGTAGGTAAAGCTTTTTTTCACTTTATTTATTTATTCATTTATTTTTTGCGGTACATGGGCCTCTCACTGTTGTGGCCTCTCCCGTTGCGGAGCACAGGCTCCGGATGCGCAGGCTTAGCGGCCATGGCTCACGGGCCCAGCCGCTCCACGGCATGTGGGATCTTCCCAGACCGGGGCACGAACCCGTGTCCCCTGCATTGGCAGGCGGACTCTCAACCACTGCGCCACCAGGGAAGCCCTTTTCACTTTATTTTTAAATTTTATTATCAGAATAACCTCTATAATTTCTACTTTTTAAAATATGTTGATATTTTCTTTGTAGATAACAACATGATTCATAGAAATATCAACAGTGACCATTTTCTCCTTCATGTTATCTACTGGATTTTCAGTTTAAGACTTTATTTTAAGCTTCAGGAAACTTGGTGTGTGTGTGTGTGTGTGTGTGTGTGTGTATGTGTGTGTGTGTGTGTGTGTGTGTGTGGCACTCAAATCTCCTGACTTGTTTTTTATTTTATTTTTAAAACTTATATATTTCTCTGTGTCCCCAAGCTGTTCTGTTTTACTGGACCTGCCACTGATTATTCGGACTTTTCCTCTCTCTGACTTTGTTATTTTTTTTTCTTGGATTAATGGGATTTATTTCTATTTTCTGAAGTGTCCTAAATGCATGAATATCAGAGAAAATCTCTACCTCCAGGAACCAGCATTGTAGAATCTGGTAGGCTGTCAGCCCCTGCTGAGGCCCCTGAAAGGGACCCATGGATGGGGCACAGCAGGAAAGATGAGGGAAGCTCATTGTCAGCTCTTCTATTCTTTCTGAAAGGACCTCAACAGAGCCTTAGACTCATTCCCAGCTGTCCCTCGGTCCCAGGACCAAAGACAAAAGAGCTGGAAGTCAGAAATAGAGGGAAAGGGAGTTTCATTCAGGTTACCTTTTCCAACAATCATCTGCCCATACGTGTTGTCTCAGCTTATGCTGTTTTCCAGATTCTACTTCAATACTGAAATATACAAATAACTATTGTTGTATGAGTCACTTAAGAAAAGCTATATCAGAGGAGATATATTTTAACAGTAATGACTTTTTAGATAAAAATAATATATTTCTAAGCACAATATTTGGTATAAGTCCAACTTTGGAAGTCCAAACTCTGAGCTGTTGCTCCAAATGGAATTTAAAAAGGAATTCTGGGATTACATTAATCAGTAGCAATGTTTATGAATTTTATTCATTATATCATTTTTAGAAAACTATTGTAGAAAAGAAGTTGAAATAAGAAATAGAAAAACACTAGAGTATTTCATAATATAGTTAGTGTATAAGGATAAGATATTTCAAATATAATAGAATACACATATCATCTTGTAATAAAACAGGGAGAAATCATGAACCTTTTTAGCTCACAGAGATTCACTGATTATATTGTGGTTAAAGTATGAACAGTTGTTTGAATTAAAATATGAGTTACTCTTTTTTTAATTAAAAGTAAAGTATTGCAAATTTACTGAGCTTTTCCACGATGACAAGTGGCTGACAGGAGTATGCTACCAAATAGATAATTGGGGGAAAATATTAACATGTTCCTTCAAGGTAAAGGTAACATTGTAATAATAAGTAAGAAAGTAACTTGGCTATGGAGAGGGCATCTTGAAAACTAATATTTGGGAATGTTCCCATTATTAATGGGAATTAATATTTTTAGCCCCAAATAAATAAATCTATATAAGATTTTCAAATCTGTGCATGCTGAATACTCAAAAATAAAATTTTCAGTGGATTGAAGCAATTTGCTAAAATTAGTATAACAATCATTTATTAGTTTGTAAAGAAACCTGATTGACATCAGGGAAGATGGAAATGTATGAGTCAAATTTTAAGAAAAATGTTTTTTCTTAATTGGGGGATTGGGATTTTTTTAAATGAGTATCATGATTTATTAATGACAGCCAAAAATGTCCCATTTGGCTCATTACATTTGCACAAAGTATCTTTTCACTATGGCAGTTATTATAACCATGTATCAAAGTAAACTGCACTTAGAACCAGATCCTTAAATTGCTGTATTGTGAGGGTTAAGCTAGATTTGTAAAACATAGTCACATTGATTACGTGGTTCTGGGTTCTATGATCTAAAATAAAATTACAATATTAGAGGGTTTTTTAACTAATAATAAGAAATAAAATTAAAATTCCCTTTAAAATTTTATCCTTGCCACTTCTGTTTTTGATTTTTATTTTTGAGTATGCTTTACAATGTATATAATATATTATTCTTATAAGTCATTAAAACAATAAACAAATATATATATGGCGTCTGTATTCAAAATATTGATAAGGTACATGGTTAGAAAAGTGTAAAGGACATTGCAATAAGGAGAGCAGAAGAGAACAGAAATACTTGCAGCATGAAAGGCAAATGGAACACAGTCTGAAATTTTCTGCCTGTCACATCTAAGGCATGATACTTAAAATATAAGATGATGGAAGATGATGGGCAAGACTCCTGGTCTTCACAAGAGGTTACTTGTTTCCTAAAATGCTTTTTATATATTTTCCTACTAACTAGAATATGACTAGTAGGATTGATTTCCCATTATAACCAAGACAACATTGCTGGCAGAACAGAGGGAGATTTTATTGGCCATCAAACACTCCCCTCCTCCATGAGATTCATGTCTATTTCAGATTAAAACTATTTCAAGATTGAGGTGTTCACAAAAATTGTATAGTTCCAAAATCTCAATAACCCCAAATCTTATCCTTCTCTTTCCAGTCATACCTTATCCTTTCCTCCTCAATTGCATGACAATATGGGGAAAGAGGGAAAACTCTATGTTGAGCAGGTATTTTAAATAGGCCATAACTGAATGTCAATGCAATTGTAGGCCACATATCAGAAATCCCAAACATGCGTTCTTCATCTTTTACAACTCTATTTTTGTTCCTGGGGGAAATACATTTGAGTCCCAGAAATGTTTATTTAGCAGAGATATTTTATTGCAATTAGCTGAGAATGAAAGGAACAAAGGAAGTCAATTATAGCTGTCTGGTCATTTGGAACCACCCAGCATTAACTGTCAGTTAATGGAAGAGGCTAGAAACTTTTCCTTCCTCAGACCTTCTTAAAATTAATATGGTTATTAATATTATACCTTACAGACAGAAATCAATAAATCACTGACCAGAAAGGCACTGCTTAAGATGCATGTGAAATTTAGCTCTCCTTTAGCTCCAAAACAGCCAAACCTACAACCTCAGACAGTGTGCTTATACTTCCGCATGCATGCAGAGAGAACTAGTTCAGTGTGTTAACAGCTATAGTCGAGAAAGTCATTTTTTTTTTAATGGAAGAATCAGTCCTTTAAAACAGCATTTGCAGCCTCCACAGAAGATTGCTGTAGGGTGTGTAAGAAGGCATTATCTTTTACAGAGCTATGCATCCCCTTATGTACCATCTCCTCTTAGCCAGTTGCCTGAGTGTGGAACATCTGTGTTTATTTTGCATGACAAAGTTGTTCCTTGGCTTTGCCAAAAGGAGTTTTGATGTGGGACTCTGGGTTTGTGGATTTTCCGTAGGGTAGTGATAAAGCTCAAGTGGCAGGACATTGTTTTTGTATATAATGCATATTACATGAAGTCATCCATATTTAATGACAAATGTGCTATATTTTTAATCTTTATAGCTTTAATATGTGTAAGAGGTTTTAATAATTGGTTCTGGAATGATGGTAACTTCCCAGAAATGCTCAGCACAACTGCTGTGGTTCTCAACCCACAGTTTGCACAGGTTGTAAATTATAAAACTTGACTAGCAATAGACTTGGCAATATCTCTTGTCTTTTGAAGATGCCAATCTGTAACATCATGGGTACAAAATATTTCCATTCACACTTTTAATATTCACCTAAATAGCCTATATGAAAAACCTCAGAAGAAAAATGATGAGATATTCAGGGAAATGAAATTGTTCTCCTAAAGAATTTCTTAAATTTCTGATCTTATTGGCAGAGATATTTAGAATTCTACATGCAAAAACTAAGCGAGTTCACTTCAGTGATTATCCATTTAAGATTCTAATATTTCTGCTTATGTCAGCAGAGTTTTAAATATTATAGATATAAATTCTATATTGTTTCTTTAAAAAATGACTTTGGAGACTTCCTTGGTGGTGCAGTGGTTAAGAATACTCCTGCCAATGCAGGGGAAATGGGTTCAAGCCCTGATCTGGGAAGATCCCACATGCCACAGAGCAACTAAGCCCATGCGCCACAACTACTGAGCCTGCGCTCTAGAGCCTGTGAGCCACAACTACTGAGCCCATGCACCACAACTACTGAGCCTGCACTCTAGAGCCTTCAAGCCACAACTACTGAGCCTGTGCATCATGGCTACCAAAGCCCGCACACCCTAGAGCCCGTGCTCTGCAACAAGAGAAGCCACTGCCATGAGAAGCTCGCACACTGCAACAAAGAGTAACCCCTGCTCACCACAACTAGAGAAAGCCCGCAAGCAGCAACAAAAAGACTCAATACAGCCAAAAAAACAAACAAACAAACAAAAAAATGACTTTGTGAGGAAATCATATATTCACAATCACTAATGGGTTACCATTAGAATTTCAGGAATCTAACAATTTTGATAACTTTTATTTTCAACAGTATCAATATTTTTCTTTCTTGAACTTGTACTTCTTTTGACTAAATTATCTGCTCCTCAGGCCAGCAATCAGTCCACTAATGCTGAAAGACAAGATCAACCAACCAGTGAACATTTACTCAGTCTTTATTTCAAGGCAATAAAGAATATTACTGGAGACCCCAGACCCTGTCCATCCACCAACAGCAAAGTAACTATCACCCATTCCCATTCTTATATCCATTCTAAATATTTTATCTTATATCCAGAATTCACTCTCTACTGAACCAAAAGGACCCTGGCCATAATATCACCCAGCTGAGGGTAGAAAGGCTATAATGAAAACATAGTTATGTGAAAGTCTACATATGAAAAGTGAGACCCCCCCCTACTCCTATAGCCCAATGTCTCAATTGATGTTGAGTTGTTCAATTGATGTAAAGTGTCAGCACAGCAAGATGAATAGCTTCTGGAGATCTCTTGAACAACAATATGCCTATAGCTAACAATACTGTACTATATGGTTAAAAATGGTTAAGATGATAAATTTTTTGTTGTGTTTTTTACTACAGTAAAAAAATTCAAGAAAAAAAAAGAATATGAAAATAAATCTGAGCAAACATCCAGAAATTAAAATAAAAGTACCAAGATATAAAATATAGCAAAGTAAAGATGAGAAAAATTTGAAAACCTGGCCAAGCAATCCAATACCTGAATAACAGGTTTTCCAAAAGAAAAAAAAAAAGAGAAATTGAAACCAGGTAATTGTAGTTTAAATTCCACAAAATATGCCCAAACTGAAGAGCATGAGTGTCTAAACTGACAGTGCCAAAAGTACCTAGTGCAATAAACAAAATAGACCAGCAGTAAGGTATATTAGCATGAAATTTCAGATAAATGAGGATGAAAAGAATTTAAAAGCATCCAAACATACACTCACACTCATAAAAGGATCTAGACTCAAAACTATAACAGAAGACCTCTCAGCAGAAACATAGCAAACTAAAAAAAAAAAAAAAAAAAGAAGTAATACCAAAAAAAATTCTAAGGGAAAAAATGAATTCTAACCTACAATTTTACATCCACTCACAATGTCAGTTGGGGAAAAACAAAGACTATTCAAACACAATTTCTCAAAAAATTTAGCTGCTGTCCACCATTTCTTACTTAGCCACTGGAGGATGTGTTCCATACTAAGTAAAAGAAGATATAGGATGCAGGAAACTGAAATTCCTAATATAACACAGGAGATAAATGAAAAGGATTCCCAGAGTAATGGAGATAAATTCTGGGATGAGAACTTTATATCAGGTTTAGAGAGAAAATATTATTACTAGAACAGGAAGATGATGGAGTACTAATAATATATTTGAACATTTTGCAGAGATTTGAATTCCTAATATAGAGTTAGGGGAGAATTAAAGATAGCTATATCTAAGGTTAAACAAATGGAAATGTAAGGCAAGGCAAAGGGAAACAAAAATTATACAAGAAACTTTTCTTTACAAGAAGGATAATGTAAATTGTTATACATCATATGAATCATCTATATCAGCTAAACAATAAATTGAATATTGATTTAACCAAAATTTTTGATAAAATTACATTGGGGAAAGGAGGATAATTAAACTCCCTTCTTGAGAATTAAGTAATCAATACATAATGTCTAAAGTTGAAATATAAAATAATAGTGGAATAAGAAAGCTAGAATAGCTAAAATAACTTTTCAAAAGATTTTTAAAGAAGACTGGAGAGCCTATGCTACTTGATTTTAAGACATACTATAAAGTTATAATTATGAGAATGTGCGATAGACTAAAAATTGTAAAGTTGATTAATGGATCAAAAAAGAGACTCCAGAAAGAGACCCACACAGTACAGTCAATTTATTTTAAACAAAAGTGCTAAAATAATTTAATGGGAAGGATAACTTTTTAAACAAATGACACTAGATCAAAATATAATCCTTGGCCCTATCTCATACTCTACACAAAAATTAATTTGAAATTAGACACAGTCCTAAATGAGAACTCTAAAACCATAAAAATGCTAAAAGAAAGCAGAATAGAGAATCTTTGTGACATTAGGGTAGGTAAAGATTTCTTAGACAGAAAACAAAAAGTACTTATAATATAACAAATTTATAAATTAGAAATTTTTGAATTTCATTTAAATTAATAATGTTTGCTCTTCAAAAGACATAAACAAGAAAATAATGAGGCAAACCACACTTCGGGAGAAAATATTTGTAATAAACATATCTGACAAAATACATATAAACTATATTTTATATATTTGACTATATATATATATGACTCTTACAACTCAAAAATAAGAATAAAAAACAGTAAAATATGGGCAAAAGACTTCAACAGATATTTCACAAAGAAAATTTATGAAAGACCAATAAACACATGAATAGATGCTCAAAATCATTATTCTTCTGGAAAATGTAAATTAAAATCTACAAATCCAAGAGAATGGCTAAAATTAAAAATATTGACAAAAGTAGCCAACTTAAAAACATCATGGTAAGTAGAATGCACAAACAATCTTCCACTGTATTCTCATGACAGTTTTGAGTGACTTAATCATCAAATCACACGCTAAGGTTATTGAGATAAGACAACAGATTGGTTTTGGTTACACCTCATACTCACTGAATGTGTTCATAAAGCAGGAAAATTGAGAGAACAAAAGTGAATTAAGGGGACAGAATTATTCAGATTAAATTATTAGTTGCTACATAGCCAATACACGTTGCATGAGAAGATAGAAATATAGTTCACAGAAAAATTAAAAATATTTAAGCACAAATAATTTCTAACAAAGAAATGAGATTATTTTACATAAAACTGGCAAAGATAAAAAATATTATAATAATGCTGGCAAGAGTACAATGAGATACATCTACCACACAATACCATTGAATAACAATTGGTACATTCTTTTTGGAAAATCACTTTATAAATGTGCATTTAGGAGTGACTTTATGTAACACAGCTAGAGTAGGTAGTAGACCAAATTTTCAAGTCAGGAAAATTTATCTTTGTAGTAGTCTCTCTACCTCTATGTTGAGGAAATTTCTTTTCAAGTGCCAACAAAGTTGTCCATTTCCCTCATGATCTCACTAATTCTGTGTTCCATTCTAGCTCTGAATTTAAGGAATCCTTTTGGACTTAAGGTATTTCTTAATAATGCTTCAGAGTGAACATACATCCAATAATATTAGCTTAAATACGATTTCATTTTTATGCATTAAAATGATATAGAAAAGTGTTAGCATTTGGGAATGATAAGAGTTAGGTTAGTATTTGGGGAACAAAGAACCACATATTCATCCTATTTCTAGAATTGAGCCTAAGTATAGAGACAGAATTTTTCAACGTAGCATTCTTTCTATGCAGACGTAAGTATACTTGCGTGTTCCAGTTAGTCAAGAGTCAAGTGCAAAATAAAATGAGTCTCTGTCATCCTTAAGTTAATGTAAATCATTAACTTAAATCTCAAAGCCATAGGCTTTGTGAGAAGCATGTCCATAAGGCAAGGTTCCCCAAACTATGTTTCCTAGGACAACAACAACAAACTGGTATTCAATGTTTCATGGAGGAATGAACTGAATTAAATTGGGAAAAAGATGAGCTGATCAATAAATAAATAAATTAATTAATTAATTAAATATGATTATTATATTTCACAAGACATAATAGAACATTTTATGTACTAATACACATTGTGAAGCTTTCAGAAATATAAAATGGAGTTTTTATGAAAAAAGTTGTATTATGGATTTTTTTTTAAGAAAAATGTATTCTGTTGAAAGGCAGCTTAGGTGACACTTCTTTCCAAATCTCTTTGCAAGTGGGCTTACCCAGGCCATGCTACCCTCTTAAGTTTTCAAGACAATGATTTAAGGGCAACTGCTTTCCTTCTCCTCTCTTCATTTCACAAAGGGATAAATTAGTAAAATAATTTCATAGACCACCACTGACAGCTAAAGGACTTCTGATGTGGAATTAAAACAGTTTCCTACCTTTTAGAATTTCCTTCCATTTGACAATTTAGATGCTCTGGTTTTTTTGTGTGTGTGTGATTCTTTAAGTCTCTCAGGGATTCCCTTCTCACAAGAAATTTGGTAAGGAAGTGGTAATGATTTGTGAATGAAAAGAGATTTGTAAGGAAATGAGTTAAAACAATGCTTTAAAAATTCATTCCCAGGATACTTTTCAAGACACAGGAATTTCCTGATAACCATCTGAGATTTAACATAGTGGCTTCTGACAAGTGGTAGAACAGTTGAAACATAATTAAGCTTTTAAACTTTGAGTACTTTACATTGTCAAATTATTTCCACCACCACCACCACCACCCCACCCCCACCCCGCCCTGGCAATTCAAACTCACACACCATTGAACAAGCACAAATCCAAATGTTCAAAACAAATATGTGAGAGTGAATGAAGCAGACGAGACAGGGAAAATTCCTTACTCAGAGGTAAACTGAAGAGCTGCTTGTGAAGCTATGAGAATTAAACAGAATAGAGATTTAAAATGTCAAGTATGCATGCCTAGAAACACAAATGAAATGATGAGACAGGAGTGTCCATAGAGGTTCCTACTATCAAGTGAGATCTCAAGGAAAAGTAAAAGAATGAAATGAAAGATTTTTTTTTTAATGAACATTATTAAAAGTATAAGAAAAGTGAAGCAATTTTCCTTTCCTCGTTTGGAATTTCTGTTTACTACACTGGAAGCTACCGTCAAGTAGGATAGTTTTAGAGACTGCCCTAACCACTGTTGAATCACTAGTTCTGATGTGATGCACAGAATAAACTATGTTCTCAGTTTACCTTGGGGGTGTAAATTAACCAACCATGAGGTGTGGTATGAAAGGAGTGGAAGGAATCATTGAATGAATCTCTTTAAACAGGGACCTAAGGCTGTCATTGAGGCACTCATGTCCATGTAACAAATAATAATAATATGTCTCCTAAAATAGATTGGAGGAAAAAAATCAGAGCAAATTAACAAAACTTGAGAAACAGAAGAAAGAGGGAAGGGATAAAAGTGTCTGTTTATTCCTATTTCACAGTGGGTATTCACTAGATATTACCTCATTTCCGAGGATGATAGATTAAGAAATATGTTTTAACATTATTATTTGTTATAAAAGGTGCCACTACTAGAATTAAAAACAGAATTATACCTTTTCCCAATTACTCAAAACAACTAAGCATATATAATAAATTAGAGAAACTCTTAGGAGTATGATGCATAATGAAAATATCAAGAAATTGTATGCAATGAATTGCACATTATTTCAATTGCTTAAGATATAAGTAAAAAGTAAAGTCTTCTTTGCCTGTTTAACTTGTCTGATACAAGTTTTCTTTGACAGTTCTCTCCTTGATTTCATATCCTGGGGACCAATTCTGTATTGAAATATTTGGTATTTATTTTTGTCAGTAATGAATTGACAACTTCTGCTGTCCATCAAATCATTTTATACCTAGTGTATTAGTAACAACACAGATTCTAATAAAGTTGTACTTATATGATGCCCAAAGGAGGGATATGGAACAGATAACATTCACCCAGGTGCTAAAATGTGGTAGTAAAATGTTATGGACGAAAGAATTATAATAGAAGAAAATTTGGGCACCCTTAGGTCCAGGGAAGCTGTTTTTGCATATCGTTTTTTGGGGCTGGAAAGCATGTTTCCAATCTTGAAAGCATTGGCATCAGGCTGACTGTTGAACTCAAGATTGAATTTAAGATTTAGTTCTAGGTAGACTGTGGAAAATTTTGCCGTTGGATTGTAGAATAGAAACAAATGTGGTGTTTCCATTCAGGAGGCTTCTAAAGGCTTCCATATGAAGTGGAATACAACTTAGTGATAGACAACATAGGGTTTTGGGTCAAACTAAATGGGATTTGTATGCCAGCATTGCTACTTACAGCAGAATGATTCTGAGGCAATTATTTAATTTTTTGTGTCAGTTTCCTTATAAAAATGGGATAATAATAATTACCTCAGAAAGTTGTTTCAAGGACTAAGTGGGAAAATGCAAGTGCCTGGCTTATAAGTCCTCAATAAATGGTCTATTTAAATATTTACTCAGTGAATTTGATGCTCTATGGATCGGTAGGATATAGGATTTAATTTCTTCTCTCAAAGGTCTTCAAGGATTCCTGGGAGATAAATTAAATATAAATATCAGGAATTCATTTATCAATTCAACAAATTTTTATTGAGCGCCTAATACTTGCCAGGTATTCGCCTAAGCTTTGGAGATATGGCAGTGATCTCCACAGACAAGAACCCTGCCTGCGTGAACCTTATAGTCTATTGGGTTGTGGGGAGACAGACAATATAAAAGTGTAAAGTAAATGTTTACTTTCTGGTAATTATAAATAAAAATTTTTAGAAAAAGGAGACAGAGACTGGTAATTAGGGATAAGGAAGGGAAACACTATTTAAATGTGGTCAAAGAGTGACTCTCTAAAGGACATTTGAGATCTGAACAAAGTGAGAGACCAAACTATATATAGGTCTATGAAGGAAGATAATTCCATTCAGAAAGAATATTTAAGGCAAAGTTCCCCAAATAAGAACAAGCTGGGTATATTGACAGAACAGCAAGAAGCCCATGGACAGCAAGTGCATGCTTTCTAATTATTGAGAAAGAAACTCTAAATTGCATGAAATAATATTTGTGAAATCATAATCTAAAACTTGCTGCACACAACATTTATTAGTTCAACATAAGCTTTTATGAATGATTTCTATGCTGGATCTTGAAATATTTTAAAGATATCTGGCATTGCCTTTGTTTTCATGAAGCCTATAGCCTAGTTTTATGTTTTCCTCGTCATTAGTCTCTACAGTTCATTTGTACTCGATTTAGATCTAACCAAATCTATTAGCATAACATGGAATGAAGCTTCATGGTATCTCATAGGAAAGAAAGCAAGCTGCAGACCGGAGTGCAATGCCCTTCTGAGGTCAAATCATTATACTGAGAGGTCCATCAAGAGGTCTAAGAAATAATCATTTTTTTTCAAGTTTTTAATACAAGTCTCCAAGTCAGTTTTGAATATTTTACAGTAAAGAAAAATATTATCAGGTAAATATGATTTAGTAGGCAATATAAAAATCATGGCTGAACGAGAACTTAAATAAATGATAGTCTTCTCTGGTTGCTATACCTTTATGTTTAGTTTTATAAAGTATTTAAAATATTTTTATGTTCTTTGTGTATAGTTGAGAACTGAATGAAAAAGATTTAGAGAAAAAGAGAAATCAAGATATTTGCAAAGGCATACCCAAAAAGAAAAATTTCGTATTATTGCTAGCATAATTTAATAATAATTATATGATACCCATTTTATATGATAATTTAATACCTTTTCTACTTAAGATAAAGCTGGTGCAACCAAAAATACAGGAGGGTGGTAAACACATACTTAAGGCCAGAAATCTTGGTAGTTATAAAGGCTTAAAGAAACAATCTTGTAGAGAGTGACAGATCTAAAATGGAAGATCCAAGAATCCTTAATAGAGGTGATCATTCATTCAACAAACATTTACTGAGTAAACCAGACAGTAGATGAAAACCTAATATATGTATAGCCCTCTATAGAACACATCTAAATATATCATTTTGCCTAATACTTCTTACAGTCCTGTGAAGTGTGTATTCTTAAGAGGAATACAGAATTCAAAGGGGTTAATGTAAATGAGCTAGCTCATAGTAGAAATGCTGGACTGGAAACCCAGGTTTTTTGATAGCATATTTGTTGATCTTTCCAGTATACCATGGTAACCTTCTTACTCATCTGTACAAGGTTGATATAAGAGCATTCTTCTTCCTATAACTTTAATTTTCTTTAGGAGTTTTTTTTATCACAAAGGAAATGAAAATGCTGAGTATCTTATAAAATGCCATTAGAACCAAGTGAGAAGTTGTATGCATGTGGGGAGGGAGAGAATGAGATT
The DNA here is from genome assembly GCF_949987515.2 of Delphinus delphis. NCBI lineage: Eukaryota > Metazoa > Chordata > Mammalia > Artiodactyla > Delphinidae > Delphinus > Delphinus delphis. The sequence goes on along the minus strand of NC_082687.1, from coordinate 43,696,696 downwards.
GAAGAGAAAAGAGGAGAGGGAGAACTATCTTGAATGAAGAAGTTGCACAGTAATAGTAAGTAAGAGTGAAAGAGAGGATGAGAAATCTGGTAACAAGGCAGCAAAAGATGAGGGCACACTCCAGGGAAACTTCCTTTGTTGCATATTTTTCAAGTAGCTTTGGTTCTTACTATATTAGTTTCTAAAGAAAAGCAGGATGATCACAAACATTTCTTAATGTATACGTAATATCCATTTCTCCTAAATTTTGTAATGTTATCTTCAATCCATTCTCATAGCTTCAGTTAATACATCTAAGTTGCTAACTCCCTAATTTTTATCTACAGACCCAACTGCTCTCAACAGAATACTATATTTCCAGATGACCACTGAAAAAAATCAACTTGGATGATGCCACAAATACCTTAAATTCAACCTGTCTGGAACCAAATTTATAATCTCTGGGAAAACATCTTATTGTTTTTCTCTCTGCCTCCTTCTATATCCTTCATCTTTCTAAGACTACGAGAGCTATCTTTCTATCCAAGAATAGCAAATTCAGCCTGTGCAACTCATCGTCTCCCTCATCTCTATACCCAGTCATTAATACCTGCCCTTATTCTTCATTCATAGTCCATGAATCTAACCTCATTGCCTTGGTAATTTCATCATTCATTCCTGAATTACCAGAAGAGCTTCCTGCTTTTTCCTTTTGTGTTTTGCCTTTCCATTCCAGTCTGTATACTATCAGTAGAGGCCATTGTCTAAAACACAAATTTAATCATGTAGTTTTCCAGAAAAAAGAATCATATGGGATGCCCCACTACCTGCAAGATCAAGCCCCAAATCTTTAGCATAGCTTTCCTCTCAGTGAATTACATTCAACCTTTCCTGCCATCCTCACTCCCTTACACTCTTAGCCAAACCAAATTTACTTTTTTTGCTCAGTTTTTTTCTTTTCAAAGCATTTATCAAGGCCTGGAATTGTCTTATGTTTATGTTTGTTGGACTCCTCCCCACTAGAAGGTAAACTTTCTAAGGTCAAGAACTCTGTTTACTTTGTTTACTGCAGAGTCTTCCATGCCTAGAACAGTGTCTGATGCATAATAGGTGCCCAGTAGATATCTGTTGATTGATTGACTCACCCAGAAGTTTCCAGACAATTGCCTTTGAAGCCCAAATCCATGTTCTCTATTATATATTAATTACTATGCATAATAAATTGACAATCACTTCCTTACTTTCCATCTCAACTTTCACTCTAAGTAGTAAAGTTTAAAAACGGATATAATGGGGAAATGTACAGGTCTGGGTATCAAGGAGACTCGAGTTTGAATTCTAGCTCTATGCTAACTCATTTACCTTATTTAGAAAGTGAGGATATATTTCCTTCTTTACATAGTTATTTTAGATCACGTGTGATACATGATTTATACTGTAAAAACCCCCTCCCTTTTTTCTTCCCTCCCTCCCACCCTTTCTTCCTTCTACCTCCTCTTATCTTTTTGGTATAGAACCTGTTTTTCAAGATAAACCTCGGGTGTGAAGAAGAGGAAGAAAGGGGGACATTTCCACATCTTATTTTTAAACTATCTCCTTACAGCTGAAAAATCAAATGTCTGGTTTGGAAAGGGATCTTAGGGTTCATCTGGTCTCCTCTAAGATGTCAATTTTCTCTATAATTTCCAAGCCAAATGGCAGTCCAGCCGATGTTTAAACAGCTCTAGCAAGAAAAATTCTACTTTCTGTTACTATCTAGCCACCAAAAACATTATAAAGTACATATCACAACCATATAAAATTGTAGCATCAGCCAATATTAAAGATAGTTTGCATAGTACAATAAGTTAATTAAATCATCTTGGTGAGTCTATTTGAATGGAAACTTCAATATCAAGTTTCCTGAAATTTCTTTATCAAGACCTCTAAAGTTGTACTTTTATTGATATTTTAAAAATAAATTTCTATAACATCAAACCTATAAAAGTTCATCACAGACCAAATACCTCTCTAACCTTTTAAGCTCTCACAGTAAAAACTGTCCTTTTTATTTATCTAAGTTTGAGAAATATACAAATGTAATCATAACCCCCAAGGCAAAATTTTATGGCAGTTTTCAGAACTCTTCACTATAAAAACTACTCAAAGCTACAAACATAAATGTTTCCAATAAAATTTGTTTTAGATACTGGCAATAAAACATTCTTTGCTTGTCTCTTAGCTCCAAATTTTGGAACCACAGCTGTCCAAATGCCAAAGATGTATTCCACATCCCCTAGCCACATATTCCCCAAACTTTTAATCTCCTCCAATTGAAAAACAATAACTATTATTATTTATTAAGTATCATTAATATTTCATATTTAAGGAATGTGTGTTGAGAATTTAAAAAATAGGTCATACTAAAGAAATCACAAAGAGCATTACATAAATTACTAAGGCACCTTAAGTAAATACATTTTACTTTAAAAATAATGTCCTCATGTTTTCACCTAAAAATCTTTCTGATTTTTAACCTGGAATTTGTTTCATAATGAAAATTTAATTAATAAGGGAGAAACATGTGCCTATAAGCACAGAAGTGATTCATATTGGAAAGTCTTCGGAGAGCACGTGTATGTTCTACTAAGGGCATTTGGAAAGCTGATTTCCATTCCACTTCTGGTCCTCCCAGTGCCACAGGGAGATGCTACCAATGGCTTCAGTGCTCAGGAAGCATATGGAAACATTCTACCTCTGGACTCTAACAATTTTACCAAAGTGTTCCTTTCAGGCCTCAGACCTGGAAATGAGTTCATTCCATCCATTGCTCTGATCTCTGTTGCTCTGAGGCACCACACAAAATACAAACCAGGCTCCTTCCTTTGACATAAGCATATTGTTCACTGTGTGGATGGCAGTCAGTGGTCTATTGTCAAGGCCCTGTGCTCAGCCAGTCCCTTACGTGCTCCTTTCTCTGCCTTAGGGAGGGAGTGTAGGTGGAAACATATGCAAAGGCTCAGGCACTAGACCGACCTATGTTTGAACCTCAGCAATGCCACTTTTTATCTCTATTAGCCCGGCAAGTTAAGAAACTTCCTCATCCGTAAAACTGGGCCAAATTTCCCTCCTTTGGCTCCTTCCTGACTCATGGTCCCTGCAAACTCTTTCAATTTTATACTCAGTTTCTCTCAAAGTAAATTCCTCATTCTAATTCAGATCCTGGAGAAATAAACCCTGAGACAAGAATTGTGTACAAGGTACCCACTGTGGTACCGGGAGAGACCTGTCAGAGATTCCGGGAAGCAGGGCAGGGAGAGGGAAGAAGTCAGGAAAGGGTCTCTTTTCTTTTCAGGCATAGATTTGGCCTCACCTCGTCCCTCAGAGGAGCTCTGCAGCTTAAATTACACCTGCAAGTTTGGTCCCCTCGGAGGGTTGACAGATAAAAGATGACACCCAATTAAATTTGAATTTCAAATAAACAACGAATTCTTTTTAGTATGTCTCAAATATTACATGGAACAAACTTATACTAAAAAAAAAATTTTTTTGTTTACCTGAAGTTCAAATTTAATTGGCCATCCTGGATTTTTATTAGTTAATCTGGAAACTCTATGAAGGTCATTTTGCAGGGCTTTCATCCTAAGGGCTGTGGGGATGGCGGCATGGGGATGGGGATGTAGGCAGCGGGTCCCACAGAACCCATAGAAGGGATCAAAGGGGATCTGGGTGGGATCCCAGCACAGTGTCTGCTAGCATCCTGTACTGTCTCATGTTGTTCACACGATGCTCCTTCACTTCCATTATGGAAACTTGGCCCATGGGTAAAGAACCCACACTTACAGGTCTCACAACAGAGCCTGCTTTTTCTCTGTCTACAACAAAACTAGCTTTCTACAGTTCTTCACTGTGGCTTCTAGATCATACATCCATTGCTCTGACACCCCAGGGATAAGTCCCTCTTTGAGCTCTGGCTCTCCTGCTATTGCCTTACCCCCTGCGATTTTGCCTACCTCCAAGTGACTCTTAACAAATTCCCTGATAACCGTGGCATCTCGGTCACAGGTTTCCTCCAGCCCCAAATGCTACTGCTATTTTGGTCATTGCTTTTTCAATCAAGTAGTCTCAAAGTTCTGTTATCCCTTCTCTATTTTCACAGTACATTTTCTTGATGCTTCCTGGCCTAATCGTTACTGGGATTTCCTTCACCTCTGAAAACTTAATTATCCCACTTTGAAAATACTCTCATTCATCCAGTTTTCAGTCCATTACTCCTATTTCATTAGGCCTTAGACTTAATGAAGACAACTTTCCTCATTCATTAACCCCACCTGAATTTACTTTCTTCTCTCATCAGCTACACACTTCAGCCTTTTATCAGTATTTATAAACATTCTCGACAGCCTCATCCTCTTTTTATTCTGCTGTACTCACTCTAAGATCCCTCAACCCATATCACTGCATAAACCTCCCTTCTCCATTCTTCTGAAATTTTATTAAAAAGATTACCATGATGTCATATATATTGGGATAGCAAAACTTTCACTTATAATTATAAGAGCAAAGTTAAATCATACTGAAATTAGCTACATTATATATTGCTGCATTCCCAGTGGAGAGTGTTGTTAAGTGCAAAAACTCTCTGGTACATTGCAGTTTTCCTTTAAGGATCATTAGGTATTTAATATGAAGAATATTAGCTTGAGTAGGATAGATGCTTGAATCTATGTATTTAGTAATTTCTCACACTACCGTATAAATTGGAAGCACTATTCTTTTAAGTGCTGAATCCATGTTAATATTTATACATTGAAAATAGACACAAGGAAAAGACATCATTAATTATTTTCCTTTAAAAGGTTTAAGATTAATGCTTATTTCCAATAATCTTTTATTAAGGTTACTTATTTTGTAATCAAAAAGAACAAAAGAGGCTGAAAGAAGATGAAACAAAATAGCAATTATCATATGCACAGACATATACTTAACATAAACACAAAAGTGAAGATGAAACAAAGAACAATTATCATACACACATATACATAAAAACAGAAAAGAAATATTTGCAAAGTTGAGGGCTTTTTCTTGGAATGAAATAAAAGTAACTTCAGGAACAATTTAAAAACCCTAAACCATTTTTTATACAAGCAGCTCATGCAGCTCAATAACAAAAAAACAAACAACCCAATCCAAAAATGGGCAGAAGACCTAAATAGACATTTCTCCACAGAAGACATAGAGATGACCAACAAACACATGAAAAGATGCTCAATATCATTAATTATCAGAGAAGTGCAAATCAAAACTCCAACGAGGTATCACCTCACACTGGTCAGAATGGCCATCATCAAAAAATCTAGAAACAATAAATGCTGGAGAGGGTGTGGAGAAAAGGGAACCCACACACACTGTTGGTGGGAGTGTAAATTGATACAGCCACTATGGAGAACAGTATGGAGGTTCCTTAAAAAGCTAAAAATAGAACTACCATAAGGTCTAACAATCCCACTACTGGGCACATACCCTGAGAAAATCATAATTCAAAAAGAGTCATGCACCACAATGTTCATTGCAGCTCTATTTACAATAGCCAGGACATGGAAGCAACCTAAATGTCCATCAACAGAGGAATGGATAAAGAAGGTGTGGTACATATATACAATGGAATATTACTCAAGAATGAAAGTGGTACATATATACAATGGAATATTACTCAAGAATGAAATTGGGTCATTTGTAGAGACGTGGATGGACCTAGAGAGTGTCATACAGAGTGAAGTAAGTCAGAAAAAGAAAAACACAAATGTATATTAACGCATATATGTGGAATCTAGAAAAATGGCATAGATGATCTTACATGCAAAGCAGAAAGAGAGACACAAACGTAGAGAACAAATGTATGGATACCAAGGTGGAAAGGGGGGATGGGAGGAAATGGGAGATGGGGATTGACGTATGTACACTATTGATGCTATGCATAAAATAGACAACTAAGAGAACATACTGTCATAGCACAGGGAACTCTACTTAATGCACTGTGGTGACCTAAATGGGAAGGGAATCCAAAAAAGAGGAGATATATGTATATGTATGGCTGATTCATTTTGCTGTACCATAGAAACTAACACAAAAATGTAAAGCCACAATGCTCCAATAAAAATAATTTTTAAAAGAAAACAGTAATCAGATCTGATGATTAGTAAAAGATTGCCATATAATAGCTTTCTAAAACATTTTGTTAATACAAAAATTATAAATATAACTATCAAAAAAACCCCAAACCATTTTCAAGTTCAACAACGTACAATTAAATATGAGTGGATGCTCATTTCAAAACAAGTTGTTTACAGCAGCTTCTTAATTCATTGTGCTGTCACCATCTTTCAAAGCCAACACAACTAAAAGCTGGAACCTACACCAAGAATTCCTCTTCCACCAAAGAATGAAATAGAAGCAATTGTGAATGATATTTTACACCTTTCTTTCCTTCCTTGTCTTATTTCACCATCTAAGCCATTTAGTATTCATGAAGGTGTGTGAACATTAATTTTCATTTTTATATACTTGTTTCAGACATACTTAAACTGAAAGAGCTTGATTACTACACAAAGTATAAGGTGATAAATCATAATGCTTCTCCATTTAGCAGAACTGGATTTTACCAATCTCTTGCCTTAAATTTTATTTGCTGGACTAAATTATCCTCAAATAGTTTCCACATACAGCGAGATTCTTTCAGCATGGGTCCCTAGACCTAGTGTAAGTTGTTGTGCGCAGGGAAATACTCTGATATGATTAGGAAGTTTATTATTTCAAAGAGCTGGAAGAAGAGGGCCTAAGGAATGAGTTCTAAATGAATAATAACTAGTTGGATTCTCTTCCGATTTAAAACTGAAACTAAAATTCCAGGTGGATGTGGAGGACCTTCAAGATGATGGAGGAGTAAGACATGGAGATCACCTTCCTCCCCGCAAATACATCAAAAATACATCTACAGGGCTTCCCTGGTGGTGCAGTGGTTGAAAGTCCGCCTGCTGATGCAGAGAGCGCGGGTTCGTGCCCCGGTCTGGGAAGATCCCACATGCCACAGTGTGGCTGGGCCCGTGAGCCATGGCCGCTGAGCCTGTGTGTCCGGAGCCTGTGCTCCGCAGCGGGAGAGGCCACAACAGTGAGAGACCTGTGTACCGCAAAGAAAACCCAAAAACAAACAAACAAACAAAATCTACATGTGGAACAACTCCTACAGAACACCTACTAAACGCTGGCAGGAGACCTCAGACTTCCCAAAAGGCAAGAAACTCCCCACGTACCTGTGTAGGGGAAAAGAAAAAAGAACAAAAAGAGCCAAAAGAATAGGGACAGGACCTGCACCAGTGGGACGGAGCTGTGAAGGAGGAAAGGTTTCCACACACTAGGAAGCCCCTTCACTGGTGGAGACTGCGGGTGGCAGAGGGGGGAAGCTTCAGAGCCACGGAGGAGAGTGCAGCAACAGGGGTGCAGAGGGCAAAGCGGAGAGATTCCCACACAGAGCATCGGTGCCGACCAGCACTCACCAGCCTGAGACGCTTGTCTGCTCACCTGCTGGGATGGGTGGGGGCTGAGAGCTGAGGCTCTGGCTTCGGAGGTCGGGTCCCAGGGAGAGGACTGGGGTTGGCTGCATGAACACAGCCTGAAGGGGGATAGTGCATCATAGCTAGCCGATAGGGAGTCTGGGAAAAAGTCTGGAGCTGCTGAAGAGGCAAGAGACCATTGTTTCGGGGTGTGCGAGGAGAGGGAATTCGGAGCACCACCTAAACAAATCCACAGGGAGGCGAGAGCCGCGGCTATCAGCGCAGACCCCAGAGACAGGCATGAGATGCTAAGACTGCTGCTGCAGCCACCAAGAAGCCTGTGTGCAAGCACAGGTCACTATCCACACCTCCCCTCCCGGGGGCCGGTGCAACCAGCCACTGCCAGGGTCCCAGGATCCAGGGACAACTTCCCCGGGAGAACGCACGACGCACCTCAGGCTGGTGCAATGTCACGCCGGCTTCTGCCACCGCAAGCTCGCCCCGCAACCGTACCCCTCCCTCTCCCCAGCCTCAGTGAGCCAGAGCCCCCGAATCAGCCTCTCCTTTAACCCTCTCCTGTCTGGGGGAAGAACAGACACCAGAGGGCAACCTACACACAGAGGTGGGGCCAAATCCAAAGCTGAACCCCGGGAGCTGTGCGAACAAAGAAAAGAAAGGGAAATCTCTCCCAGCAGCCTCAAGAGCAGCAGATTAAATCTCCACAATCAACTTGATGTATCCTGCATCTGTGGAATACCTGAATAGACAACAAATTATCCCAAAATTGAGGCGGTGGACTTTGGGAGCAACAGTAGACTTGGGGTTTGCTTTCTGCATCTAATTTGTTCCTGGTTTTATGTTTATCTTAGTTTAGTATTTAGTACTTATTATCATTGGTAGATTTGTTTATTTGGTTGATCTCTTCTTTTTTTCTTAATATATATATATTTTTTTTCCTTTTTCTCTTTTTGTGAGTGTATATGTGTATGCTTTTTTGTGGGATTTTGTCTGTATAGCTTTGCTTTTACCATTTGTACTAGGGTTCTGTCTGCCCTTTTTTTTAAGTATAGTTTTAACACTTATTATCATTGGTGGATTTGTTTAATAGTTTGGTTGCTTTCTTCTTTTTTATTACTTTTTAATTTTTATATTAATAACTTTTTAATTTTTATTTTAATAACTTTTTAATTTAATTTAATTTTTTTCTTTCTTTTTTTTCTGCCTTTTCTTCTGAGCTGTGTGGCTGACAGGGTCTTGGTGCTCAGTCTGAGTGGCAGGCCTGAGCTTCTGAGGTGGGAGAGCCGAATTCAGGACATTGGTCTACAACAGAGCTCCCAGACCCACGTAAAATCAAATGGTGAGAGCTCTCCCAGAGATCTCTGTCTCAATACTAAGACCCAGTTACACTCAACAACCGGCAAGTTCCAGTGCTGGACACCCCATGCCAAACAACTAGGAAGACAAAGACACAACCCCACCCACTAGCAGAGAAGCTGCCTAAAATCATACTAAGTTCAAAGACAGCCCAAAGCACACCTCCAGATGTGGCCCTGCCTACCAAAAAGACAAAATCCAGCCTCATCCAGCAGAACACAGTCACCTCCAGCAGGAAGCCTACACAACCCACTGAACCAAACTTACCCACTGGGAGCAGGCGCAAAAAAAAACGGGAACTACAAACCTGTAGCCTGCAAAAAAGGAGACCTCAAACACAGTAAGTTAAGCAAAATGAGAAGATAGAGAAGTACACAGAAGATGAAGGAGCAAGGTAAAAACTCAACAGACCAAACAACTAAAGAGGAAATAGGTAGTGTACCTGAAAAGAATTCAGAGTAATGATAGTAAAGATGATCCCAAATCTTGGAAATAGAATGGAGAAAATACAAGAAACGTTTAACAAGGACATAGAAGAACTAAAGAGCAAACAAACAAAGATGAACAACACAATAAATGAAATTAAAAATTCTTTAGAAGGAATCAATAGCAGAATAACTGAGGCAGAAGAATGGATAAGTGACCTGGAAGATAAAAGATTGGAAATAACTACCACAGAGCAGAATAAAGAAAAAAGAATGAAAAGAATTGAGGACAGTCCCAGAGACCTCTGTGACAACATTAAAAACACCAACAATCGAATTATAGGGGTCCCAGAAAAAGAAGAGAAAAAGAAAGGGTTTGAGAAAATATTTGAAGAGATTATAGTTGAAAACTTCCCTAACATGGGAAAGGAAATAGTCAATCAAGTCCAGGAGGTGCAGAGAGTCCCATACAGGGTAGATCCAAGGAGAAACACGCCAAGACACATATTAATCAAACTTTCAAAAATTAAATACAAAGAAAAAATATTAAAAGCAGCAAGGGAAAAACAAAAATAACATACAAGGGAACCCCTATAAGGTTAACATCTGATCTTTCAGTAGAAACTCTGCAAGCCAGAAGGGTGTGGCAGGACATATTTAAAGTGACGAAAGGGAAATACCTACAACCAAGATTACTCTACCAAGCAAGGATCTCATTCAGATTTGACGGAGAAATTAAAACCTTTACAGAAAAGCAAAAGCTTAGAGAATTCAGCACCACTAAACCAGCTTTACAACAAATGCTAAAGGAACTTCTCTAGGCAGGATACACAAGAGAAGGAAAAGATCTACAATAACAAACTCAAAACAATTAAGAAAATGGTAATAGGAACATACATATCGATAATTACCTTAAATGTAAATGGATTAACTGCTCCAACCAAAAGACATAGACTGGCTGAATGGATACAAAAATAAGACCTATATATATGCAATCTACAAGAGACCCACTTCAAACCTAGGGACACATATAGACTGAAAGTGAGGGAATGGAAAAAGATATTCCATGCAAATGGAAATCAAAAGAAACCTGGAGTAGAAATTTTCATATCAGACAAAATAGACTTTAAAACATAGACTATTACAAGAGACAAAGAAGAACACTACATAACGATCAAGGGATCAATCCAAGAAGAAGATATAACAATTGTAAATATTTATGCACCCAACATAGGAGCACCACAATACATAAGGCAAATACTAACAGCCATAAAAGGGGAAATTGACAGGAACACAATCATAGTAGGGGACTTTAACACCCCATTTTCACCAATGGACATATCATCCAAAATGAAAATAAGTAAGGAAACACAAGCTTTAAATGATACATTAAACAAGATAGACTTCATTGATATTTATAGGACATTCCATCTTATAACAGAATAAAACAACAGAATACACTTTTTTCTCAAGTGTTCATAGAACATTCACCAGGATAGATCATATCTTGGGTCACAAGTCAAGCTTTGGTAAATTTAAGAAAATTGTAATCGTATCAAGTAACTTTTTTGACCACAACACTATGAGACTAGATATCAATTACAGGACAAAAACTGTAAAAAATACACATGGAGGCTAAACAATACACTACCATATAACCAAGAGATCACTGAAGAAATCAAAGAGGAAATCAAAAAATACCTAGAAACAAATGACAATGAAAACACAATGACTCAAATCCTATGGGATGCAGCAAAAGCAGTTCTAAGTGGGAAGTTATAGCAATACAATCCTACCTTAAGAAACAAGAAAAATCTCAAATAAACAACCTATTCTTACACCTAAAGCAATTAGAGAAAGAATAACAAAAAAGACCCCCAAAGTTAGCAGAAGGAAAAAAATCATAAAGATCAGATCAGAAATAAATGAAAAAGAAATGAAGGAAATGATAACTAAGATCAGTAAAACTAAAAGCTGCTTCTTTTAGAAGATAAACAAAATTGATAAACCATTAGCCAGACTCATCAGGAAAACAAGGGAGAAGACACAAATAAATAGAATTAGAAATGAAAAAGGAGAAGTAACAACTGACACTGCAGAAATACAAAGGATCATGAGAGATTACTACAAGCAACTATGTGCCAATAAAATGAACAACCTGGAAGAAATGGACAAATTCTTAGAAAAACATAACCTTCTGAGACTGAACCAGGAAGAAATAGAAAATATAAATAGACCAACCACAAGCACTGAAATTGAAACTGTGATTAAATATCTTCCAACAAACAAAAGCTCAGGACCAGATGGCTTCACAGGTGAATTCTATCAAACATTTTGAGAAGGGCTAAGATCTATCCTTCTCAAACTCTTCCAAAATATAGCAGAAGAAGGAACATTCCCAAACTCATTCTACAATGCCACCCTTGTGGCCTTGGCATTACCATGATACCAAAACCAGACAAAGATGTCACAAAAATAGAAAACTACAGGCCAATATCACTGATGAACATAGATGCAAAAATCCTCAACAAAATACTAGCAAAGAGAATCCAACAGCACATGGAAAGAATCATACACCATGATCAAGTGGGGTTTATCCCAGGGATGCAAGGAATCTTCAATATACGCAAATCAATCAATCTGATAACAAACTGAAGGATAAAAACCATATGATCATCTCAATAGATGCAGAAAAAGCTTTCAACAAAATTCAACACCCATTTATGATAAAACCCCCCCAGAAAGTAGGCATAGAGGGAACCTATCTCAACATAATAAAGGTCATATATGACAAACCCACAGCCAACATCATTCTCAATGGTGGAAAACTGAAAGCATTTCCACTAAGATCAGGAACAAGACAAGGTTGCCCACTCTCACCACTCTTATTCAACATAGTTTTGGAAGTTTTAGCCACAGCAATCAGAGAAGAAAAAGAAATAAAAGGAATCCAAATCGGAAAAGAAGAAATAAAACTGTCACTGTTTGCAGATGGCATGCTACCATACATAGAGAATGCTGAAGATTCTACCAGAAAGCTACTAGAGCTAATCAATGAATTTGGTAAAGTAGCAGAATAGAAAATTAATGCACAGAGATCTCTTGCATTCCTATACAATAATGATGAAAATTCTGAAAGGGAAATTAAGAAACACTCCCATTTACCATTGCAATAAAAAAAATGAAATACCTAGGAATAAACCTACCTAAGGAGATAAAAGAACTGTATGCAGGAAACTATAAGACACTGATGAAAGAAATTAATGATGATACAAACAGATGGAGAGCTATACCATGTTCTTGGATTGGAAGAATCAACATTGTGAAAATAACTCTACTACCCAAAGCAATCTGCAGATTCAATGCAATCCCTATCAAAATACCACTGGCATTTTTCACAGAACTAGGACAAAAAATTTCACAATTTGTATGGAAACAAAAGAACCGGAATAGCCAAAGCAATTTGCGAAAGAGAAATGGAGCTGGAGGAATCAGCCTCCCTGATTTCAGACTATCCTACAAAGCTACAGTCATCAAGACATTATGGTACTGGCATAAAAACAGAAATATAGATCAATGGAACAGGATAGCAAGCCCAGAGATAAACCCACACACATATGGTCACCTTATCTTTGACAAAGGAAGCAAGAATATACAATAGAGAAAAGACAGCCTTTCAATAAATGGTGCTGGGAAAACTGGACAGCTACAAGTAAAAGAATGAAATTAGAACACTCCCTAATACCATACACAAAAATAAACTCAAAATGGATTAAAGACCTCAATGTAAGGCCAGACACTATAAAACTCTTCAAGGAAAACATAGGCAGAACACTCTATGACATAAATCTCAGCAAGATCCTTTTTGACCCACCTCTTAGAGAAATGGAAATAAAACCAAAAATAAACAAATGGGACTTAATGAAACTTAAAAGCTTTTGCCCAGCAAAGGAAACCATAAAGAAGATGAAAGAACAACCCACAGAATGGGAGAAAATATTTGCAAATGAAGCAACTGACAAGGAATTAATCTCCAAAATATACAAGCAGCTCATGCAGCTCAATATCAAACAAACAAACAACCCAGTCCAAAAATGGGCAGAAGATCTAAATAGACATTTCTCCAAAGAAGACATACAGATTGTCAACAAACACACAAAAAGATACTCAACATCACTAATCATTAGAGAAATGCAAATCTAGAATACAAACTATGATGAGGTATCACCTCACACAGGTCAGAATGGCCATCATCAAACCATCTACAAACAATAAATGCTGGAGAGGGTGTGGAGAAAAAGGAACTCTCTTGCACTCTTGGTGGGAATGTAAATTGATACAGCCACTATGGAGAACAGTATGGAGGTTCCTTAAAAAACTAAAAATAGAACTACCATATGACCCAGCAATCCCACTACTGGGCATATACCCTGAGAAAACCATAATTCAAAAAGGGTCATGTACCAGAATGTTCATTGCAGCACTATTTACAATAGCCAGGGCATGGAAGCAACCTAAGTGTCCATCGACAGAAGAATGGATAAAGAAGATGTGGCACATATATACAATGGAATATTACTCAGCCATAAAAGAAACGAAATTGAGTTACTTGTAGTGAGGTGGATGGACCTAGAGTCTGTCATACAGAGTGAAGGAAGTCAGAAAGAGAAAAACAAATAATGTATGCTAAGAGATATATATGGAATCTTAAAAAGAAATTTCGGAAGAACATAGGTGCAGGACAGAAATAAAGACACAGATGTAGAGCGTGGACATGAGGATGCGGCGTGGGAGGGGTGGGCTGGGAGGAGATGAAAGAGTGGCATGGACATATATACACTACCACATGTAGAATGGATGGCTGGTGGGAAGCAGCCACATAGCAAAGATAGATCAGCTTGGTGTTTGTGATCACCTAGAGGGGTGGGTTGGACGGGGTGGGAGGGAGACGCAAGAGGGAGGGGATATGTGGTTATATGTATAGGTATGGCTGATTCACTTTATTATACAGCAGAAGCTAACACACCATTGTAGAAAATAATACTCCAATAAAGATGCTGAAAAACCAAAAAAAAATTTCAGGTGATCCAAGAAGTCACTGAGAACTGGCACTTACAATGACTCAGAGAAAGATTATCTTCCACAAATGATCTTTTAGGAATTTAAGTAGTGTCTTAATGCCAGAGGCTATAGAGAGATCTAACTGCCCTCTCTGCTTTATGTATATCAGGCCTAATAAGCATAAAGTTCTGCTGATTAAAAAGTGTTTTTAAATGTATCTTTTCAGTTAATACTAATAAAATATCTAAAAATCTCTACTTGGTTTAGGGTGTTGCTGGGACAGTTGAACCTTTACCATTTAAGTGTTTCATTCATCCACTTGTTCATTCATTTCATTTAACAAATAGAGATTGGATATCTACCATGTGCCAGGCACTCTACTGAGTACTAAAAAGAATGGAACTAAAAAGAATGGAACAAACTCTCATATGATGAGTATGATGATCTAGCCAACATGTACTCTATATAAGCGGGGATCTTTTTATATCTAAGAGTCAGGGAAGACTTCTTTGACCAAGTGAACTTTGACCCAGTTTGTGTGTTCAGGAGGGAGTGAGGAAGGGCAGAGGGAATACGAAAGACAGGGCAGCACCTTTTTCTTGAAAGGATTAGCTCTGTATTTATCTTTCATTTTTACCATTTCAAATAACTACTTTCATAATGGTTCAAAATAAACTGAGATATTTTTAAAAATCACGAGGGCAAGGTAAGATTTGGCATTCTCTATGCTCTTTTTTGCTATTCGAAAGTCTCCTTCATAGGGGCTTGACTTGGATACAGATGGCGTGTAGTAGTGACTTAATGAGATAAATGCTCCTCTCCATTAGGATCTGTGATTGTGTCTTTCTAATAGTAAAGTATCTACCAAATAAAATCAATTCCTTATCTATTAGTGTTCCTTAAGCTAACAACACTTTATATTCCTGATATCCAATGTTAGAATTTATGATCTGGGATATGGTAATGCTCTCAGTCTAGTCGGTACTTTTACTTTTTATGGTTTATCTTAAAGAGGACTACTGTATAATTACTTTTGTGCTTTCCCATTTGTTTTCTCTTGTAAAAGAAAAAAGACTGAGAATATTAACAAGCCAGCTGTTACCACTTCTTTGATATTTCCCTGTGGTCTGCTCCATTAGAGGGGGCTAAGTTCTTAATATCAGTTGGATTTGTTAATCATTGACAAACAGTGCTCTATGAGTATTAGATAATGGGTTCATTTTGTGTATTTATTTTACCATGGCAATTTGGATGTTCTCTTGTCATAAATAAGTTTATTTAAAAAATACCTAAAAGCATAATCCAGATTTCCAAGCCTTCCACCAAATTAAACAAAGCAATACTTTATTTACATGACTAAAGCAAATATGATTTCCAGTTTTTATTCAAGAATTTCTTTCAGATGGTCTTAGATTCATTCTCTATACCTAACACCATGTGGAAAAGAATAAAAAAGGCCACTGCATCCATGACATGAACTAACACTTTATTCAATTATTCATTTACTCAGGGTCTACTTTATACCAGGTTTTGTGTTAGGCTTTGTGGAAATGAAAACAATGATATCGATGGGGAAAATTTCACCCTAGAGACTCCTAAATAGTTGATCCTTTCAAATAAAGTTCAAGGCTATTTGGTATGGCATTTGCTATTTTATAGGAGACAAAGACAAGCTCTAGCAAATTATGCCATAGACAGCCAACAAATGCCTAATTCCAGTCTCCTTAGTGGTAGCCCAACTCTGGGATAGATCAATTTACGTCTTTACACCCCCATCACAAGAGATATACACGGGGAAACCAAGAGACATAGATGTAGATGTTTAGCCCTAAGGCAGAGACATGATTAGAATAATTTACTTGGCCAAGAGTATTTTAAAAAGAAAAAAGATCTCTGCTCTGTGAACTCATCTAGAGATTATTTCTCAGATGAACCCTCTACTGTCAGGTGTGATGACACCTGTTGTGTGGGCTTAAGATCAAACATTTAGGGGAGCGCCCCCTCTCACATGAGGCAATCTTCATGAAGTATGTGACAGCTGGACACACAGACAGAGCTAAAGATACTGAGGGAATTTAAGCCTAGTGCACTTTAATCTACCTAATTTATCTGGGACAGGGTCGAATTTTATTCATACTTCTCACTGAGGCAGAAGCATAAATGACATGTGAACTGCTTCACAATTTGCTTAGCTGATGATTGTTTCCCAGAACTGACTCCTAAAAGCCCAGTCAGTCCCAAGAACATCCTAAAGAAGTTGACCACTTCCTTGATTGGAAGATTTACAAGGCAGTAGATTTCCCTCCATCTCCCTATACATATAGGTCCATGGAATACAACAAACTGAAATGATCCTCCTTCCCTGGAACCAATATAGAGGCAACGTGAAGTACAGGTAAATCCCTTGAGTCCTAAATGGCCTTCAACAGACATGTCCTAATGAAGCAAAGTTTAAAATCAGTAATAAATTAATGAGAATGTGCCTCTTAGTGGCAATCATCCATCCATTCCCTCTTAGAGCACCTTTTAATTATTTTTACTAATGACAGAGTTTGGGGGTCACTGATTTCAGAAAAGAAGAAAACTTTTCTGCTTTCAAGGCAGTAATGTGCGGTCTCTATGTTCTGCATATTTGGAATAATCACTATTTATTACTTGTGGTTGTTTCTCTTTTAAATGCTGGGTGATGACATTGCTTCAGTGGGCTGAAAAGACACTTTCTAAATTTGTCTTTTTTCCTTCAGACAGAGACTGTCATTTGGGGCTGTTCATCACTTATAGATAGTAATGACTAGAGTAATATGCCCTGCACACCTTCTCGGTCTTCACAGGGCACCTCAGTAATCTCTAAGGAATCATAGAAGTATGGAAAAAAAATGCCTGCTTTCCCCACTCCCCATCTTTCTGTTCATTGGGCTTATGCCCAGTTTATGCAGAGGATCATTCAGTCTCACTGGTGATCTTCACAGCTGCTGGCTAATGCAGGCACCTTAAACATCTCTCCGAACCTCTAAAATTTGCTTAGGAATTTGTCAGAGTGACACCTGTTGGTAGCAATTTCATTTCTCGAAGAATCATGGAGTGAATGCACTACCCACTTTTCCTCCCTCCCTTTCCTTCCTTCCCATGGTACATTCCAAATAGGGTGACTTTCTGGGGTTACCTCTCATAGAATATAACTTACAAGTTGGGAAAGTATACTTTAAAATGTGTCTCAAAACAAATGAAGGACAATCAACATGAGTCAATTATTAGTCATCATTTTTATAGCAACCAAGCTGTAATTGGGAAATAGAGGGTGTGGTCATCCCGCTGGACAGCCACAGAGCATAGAGCAGAAGCAACTGGTCCAGAGGTCTCGGTGTGGCCACCCATGGCAAGCGCGTGTCTGCTGCTGTCCTGTGCCTTCACATCAGCCACCAAATCCATCTGATCTCTCTGCTGGCCTCAAACTTCCAGATTCAGAAACAGTGGAGAGTGCAGGAAAGCAATCAAAGAAAAATAGGTGTGTGTGTTTATTTATCTATTTATTTCTTTTTGGCTGCGTTGGGTTTTCGTTGCTGCACGTGGGCTTTCTCTTGTTGCGGCGAGCGGAAGCTACTCTTCATTGCGGTGTGCGGGCTTCTCATTGCAGGGGCTTCTCTTATTATGGAGCACGGGCTCTAGGCACGCAAGCTTCAGTAGTTGTGGCACACGGGCTCAGTAGTTGTGGCTCACGGGCTCTAGAGCACGGGCTCAGTAGTTGTGGTACATGGGCTTAGTTGCTCCACGGATTGTGGGATCTTGCTGGACCAGGGTTTGAACCCGTGTCCCCTGCATTGGCAGGTGGATTCTTAACCACTGTACCACCAGGGAAGTCTCAATAGGTGTATTTTGATAGCAACTTATGAGAAACGTTGGCTTCATCACTTTGCTAATTACTGTTCTAACTGGCATGCTCCCTCCTGCTTAATAAAGTAAGAAGACATCACAGGCAATGCTAGAAAATTTAGGATTAGTGAAATAAGAATAACAATAGATTTATGTTTTTAAGGATTTTGTTGAGCTTTACATTTTCAAAACTTCTCCCAATAGCGCTTTTTCCCCCCGTTCAAGACTGCTGATATCGATCTATCACTCAAGAGAAAATAATATTGTCAGGGTTTGTAAAAACAATCTTGAGTGAAGGAGACTGTAGGATTAATATTTTTAAATGAATTACAGTGGTTTGTATGCACCACTTTCTTTAACGATTATTCTTGGCAGAGTGAAATATCAAACCCAGTCCAATGTGAAAATTCCGCAACAGAATGGAAGTTAGAATTCAATACAAGCAGCAAACTTGTGACAGTACGTTATTTGTTCAGAGATTTTCATAACTAAAATGCATCAGTTGTCAGCAGATTTAGTGAACACTTCTTAGTCCTTATTATTATAAGACTAGCAAGGCTCAGCCCCATCTTCTTATTTCACGAATTCTCTTCTTCAGTCTAAAACTGAAAACCTAACCATCTGAGTTCCCCAGAGGGCTTTGCAAGAAACGAACTCTTACTTGAATTAGCATCACTTTTGCAATGTTTCTAAATAAGCTAATGCAGCCCCCTTTGAGGAGAAACCCTTCTAGGGGTAAAAGAGAATGCAGTCAAGCACATCCAATCTCACCGGTGTCACTGACTGTGAAGGAAGTTCAGCAAAATTTCTTTCAACTGGTTAAACTCTGAAAGGTCATCCACACAGACAGCAAGACCAAGTTCCTCTCCCCCAGGGCTAGAACATCTTATTGACACAAGTTACCAGGCTCTGAGACCATGCGGCTGGTGAAAGATGCCTTCATTTATTTATGTATCCATATGTTTTAAAGAAGACTTTTTTCCCATTAAAAAAAAATATTATTTAATTTTCCAGAAACCCTAGAGGTCTTGAGAAGAAAGACACAAATTTAAGGCTCTGTGGTTTGGATGTTAAATTGGTAACAACCATTAGAAGGGCTGCCTGAGTTAATGATGTAGGAGTTACCTGCCCTGTAGATTTGTGAGTTAGATTTTGTTGCCGTTTCATCATTTTTTGTGTTACTCAGAGAAACAAATAACTCCCCCATTTTTACTTTATGTTTTGTTTTAATGCAACGTTTATCTCTTGGCATAGGTAGAAAATAATACTTTTATTGGTGTGACCCACAATGAAGGGGCAAAAAGATGAGAAGATATAGCTCATACATGACTTTGCTGATTCAAGTTTCTGTGATTAAGGTATAGTTGAGAACATACTTTCATCCCATTCCTTGTATGATGTCTCTATGCCCTCAGAAGAGAACTGGCATTGCTTCCCCTAATTTAAATCCCACTGATCTATTGCTCTTTTATATTAACCGTCATTGCTAATCTGCCTCTTCCAGCACAAGCAGCTTCAGCTCCAAATCTCAAGGTCTAAAGACCATAGTCATTTATCTATTGAGCCCCAGGAGGACTTAGGGTAGCTCAGCCCATTAAGCAAGCTAAGTCTTAAGCAAGGGCTGCTGAAAGTTGACCTGAGACTGCCAAAATCCTCTTTGTGGTGTTTTGTTATGAGTCATAAAACTCACTTCTTCCATGGCAAATCCAACAGTATTTGTTAATTGTGTCTCTGCTCCGTGCCATAAGCTTTACCTCATCAGAGCATCTGCTTGGGCTTCATCCCATTGCTAATGATCATTTTCTACTTTCCAGTCACTAATTTTTAAGAAGCACCAGTGTGATATAGTGAAAAAATGCCCTTAAAAAGGTATCATGAGACTTGATTTCTATTCCCATTTCTGTCAATAACTATCCAAGTAATATTGAGAAAGTCCTTTGACCTCTCTGAACTTCAGTTTCCTCATCTGCAAAACAGAATTGGGGGTTCTGGGTGGGGAGGATGTACTAAATGACACGAAGGTCCCCCTGGCTGTAAAATCCCAGTTACATTTACATATAAAGAAAGGACTTTATTTCTACTATTTTAATATAACTTTTGGTGAAATGACAATTTTGCACGACTTTTAAAAAAATTATTATATATTCAGTTACCAAATCTTGGGATGACTCTTTAAAATTGGAGGAAACATAAAACAATGTAAACAAAACAAAACAAAAAAACCTCTGAGTTTCACAGCATACTTTATGATTCACAGCATACTCATCATACTCTATGATTCTCTAAGGGTGCAAAAAATAATTTAAATCTTTATTAGTTACTTTTTTTTTTTTTTTTTCAGTACACAGGCCTCTCACTGTTGTGGCCTCTCCCGTCGCGGAGCACAGGCTCTGGACGCGCAGGCTCAGCGGCCATGGCTCACGGGCCCAGCCACTCCGCGGCATGTGGGATCTTCCCAGACCGGGGCACAAACCCGTGTCCCCTGCATCGGCAGGCAGACCCCTAACCACTGCGCCACCAGGGAAGCCCCTATTAGTTACTTTTGAAAAATCTGGATTTCTTAGAACTTAGTGTTTAGTTTTGTGTGGTTTCATTTTGTTTGTTTTGCAACACCATACTTGAAAAATGGTCTTTATTTTCTAAATATGGAAATTAAAACACAAGTTTGGAACCTGTGGTCTCTTCTCAGTCATCTTTCTTGTGATCTCTTTGCAGGATTTGACATTGTCCACTTCCCTCTTAAACTCACTCTTCTCATTGTGCTTCTATGACCCTGTATTTCTGGGTTTTCTCTCCCTCTATGACTCTTCCTTGACTTTTCACTGGATCCTCTTCCTCTGCTCAACTTATACAGGAGAGTTTTCCCCAGGTTCCATTCTCAGTCCTCCCACTTTAATCTCTCTGTATGTGTTCCATTAGTAATCTCCTTTACTACAACATGCACATAATTTTCAAGGTTATTTCTCTGTTAAAAAATCTTAAGTGACTCTCCATTACATGTATCGTTCAAGTTCACATTACTTAACAAGGCACAGGTGGCCCCAGCCTACCTTGGCAGAATCAGTTCCAACTTTCTCTGCCACAAACACCTTCTTCTCTAGGCTTGCTTGACTAAGCACCATGCCATGAGCCCTGAGGGACATTCACATTTCTCTTCCTTTGGCTACATTATTTACCCCTCTTGGGATGTCTTTATCTTCCTCCCCCCTTTTGTATCTTAGAATGTTCTATTCATTTTTAAAGGCCCAGCTCAAAGCCACTTTTCCTTCTGTAGCCTTACTGACCCAACAGGCAACATGAATTGTTCCAAGCTCTCCCCTCCCACCACTTCTGTGTATTCCTATAGGTCATTTCCATGCTTTTCTTTGGTAGGTATTGCATTATTTTAATTGTATATCTGGTTAATTCAATAATCTGTATTTTGCAGAGAAAAACAGAGAGCAACTTTATCACTATCCATTTAAGCTGATTTTGTTTAATAGTTCTTCCTTGACTCTGGATCAAATCTTAGGTGGATCTTATTATTTTTCTCATATTTTTTCATGTGTGGAAAAGCTTGAAGTTATTTAATTAAAAAAAAAACTTTAATCTGTTATCCAATTTAAAGATTCTCTTTTCCTCTAGTTTAGGCATGACTCAGACTCAGAAAATCCCCTTGAAGTAGCAGGGGATTTTGGTCAGATTCTTCCTCTTCCATGTACTGTCTCCTCCCCAACTCACTAGGTGCCATTTCAAGCCCAGCCAGATCAAGCAAAGGAGGTAGGATTACATGAAAAGAGTAAAATCTTAGCTGCCTTTCAAGCTTTAGGATGGCATTATCTCTTTGAGTCTGGCAAATGATAAATAATGTGTTCTTTCACTTATAGAAAATTTTTATCTTTAAATGAAAACCATTTAACTGTGGTTGCCATAACAAAATTTCATAGTTTGCTGGCAAAGAACTGAAATTTGTTTTCTCACATTTACAGAGGTTAGAATTCTAAGACCAAGGTGCCAGCATGGTTGGTTTCTGGTGAGAGCTTGTTTCCTAGCTTGTAAGTGGTTTCCTTCTTTTTGTGTCTTCACATTGCAGAGAGATAGAGAGAGAGAGAGACCACTTTCTAGTGTCTCTCTTATAATGTCTCTATTATAAGGGCACTAATCTTGTCATGAGGGCCCCACCTTCAGGACCCCATCTGAACCTACCTCATCTACCAAAGCCTCACCTCCAGGTAGAGTTAGAGCTGCAATAGATGAATTTTAGGGGGACACAATTCAGTCCATAGCACTACTGTTGCTGTTAACCTTTCACTAAGGATTTCCTGGTATGGGAAATGTTCTTTCCAGCTGAATGCTCATGATAGCCCTTCAACCCCTGGCTTTCAGCAGTCCATTCCACACAGACAGTCTGTTGAGGATACCTTGCCCCTCCAGACAGGGTTCAATTTCAAATCCTATCCTTCAAGGGCTGACTAACCCCACTGGGAAATTCACACTATCCTTCCATCAGTGGAAGCCCAACTTCCTTTTTCTGTAATATTCTCTACTCCACTCTCAGGTTATTAGCCTTCAGACATCTTCATATGAAAGTCAGGCAGCAGCTTCTGTATTCTTCATCCCCTCCCACCCCACACCGAGTACTCTGAGGAGGTTTCTGAAACTACTTGACTTGGAGGCTGGGGAAGGAACCCCCGTTTCAAGAGTACCTTGGTGACTTTGTTTTTTTTTAACTCCCAATCTTTAGTAACATAGTCTTGAGGCAAAGCACCAAGGTAAAGCATGCTTGGCTTTTTCAAGCAACTGAAACCAAAATTTTGTGGTTGGAACATAATTAGTAGAGCGGGAAGTGGCAGACAATGAAATCAGACATGTAAGCGAGACTGAGATCCTATAGATTATGGGAGCTGATAGTGAAGAGCTCGTTTTTATTCTAAGTGCAATGGATAACCATTGGAGGTCTTTAAGCAGGGAAGTGACATGAGCAACATACTGAGATTTACATTTTAAAGATGTACCTCTAGCTGGTATATAGAGAATTTATTATAAGGGGGAAAGAGTGGAAGCTAGGACATCAAATATCAGGCTCCCAAGTAATCCAGGTGAGAGATGTAAGTGATTTGGCTTAGAATGATAGCAGAAAGAAGAAATAAAGACAATAGAAAGGAAATATGGTTTGGAAGAATAATTGAGAGCATGTGCTAAAGGTCTGAATGTGGAAGATGAGGGGACAGAGATTAAGAATGACTTCTAATTTGGGGGATGGATAAGGGTGATATTAACTGACATGGAAAATATTGAACTAAGAATAAGTTTTGGTTTTGCTTTTGTTCTCTGATTTGTGTTTAAGAACAGAAGGGATTACAGAATTCTATTTAGGTTATATTAAATCTAAGATATTTATTAATTCAAGTGGAGATGTCAAATGGCACATCAACAAATATTTAAATTTGGAACTCAGTGGTCATGGCTAGAGATAGAAGTTTAGTTGCCATGGACATATACATGGATTTAAAGCCCAGTGACTGAATGGAAACACCTAGTGAGAGAATGTAGGAGAAGAGGGACTCAGGACCTAGCTCTGGGTAATTGACATTGAGAGGAGGAAGAGTCAGCAAAGAGACCCAGAAGAATCAGAATATATCTTATTCAATAATTTCTCAATATTTAAATATATGAGTAGTGAAATAGAACCCTGTTCTTCAATCATTTCTCACCTCAGCACTAGTGAGAATCTAAAGCAGCAAGACCTAAGAGGATATTGTCTAATTTGTAGTTCAATAGGTAATTATTTGAAAATCTCGTTAAAAGTTTGGAGGAATTTCTCATAATGCTGATATTATGGAATTGGACTCATATGTATACTTAACCACAGTAGGTCATTATTATATATAGACGTTCGTATGCAGAGGTTAGGAGCATAGGCTTTTAGCATGGACCTTCACTTTTTTTTTTTTTTTTGAGTAGGTTGCTTCTGTGAGCCCCAATGTTTTCATCTGTGAAATGGAGATAATAATAATAGGACCTATCTCACAGGACTAATCTAAGGGTTAAATTATTTAGTAGATGTAAATACTTAGAAAAAAGCCTAGACCGTAATAGCACTGAAATAAATATCAACTATGAGCATCACACGTAGTTGTTATCTTCTGGGAGCTTGAGCTGTCTATAGTATCTCCAGATTAACATAAAAATGAGTGAGAGTTTTCTAGATTCAGGAACGAATTAAGAGTTAATTTTTTTATGTTCTGGAGAGAACTAGTTGTGAACCAGGTAGAAAACAGGTTTGTCCTACAATTCTGGCACTTACCAGAATTATAGTTTTGGAAAAGTCATTTAAATCATGGGGCCCCAGTTGTCCAATTTAGAGAGTGGAGAAATGGAAGGACTGAAAATTCTTAATGATTTTCTCTAAATTTTATAAATTTTAAGATTTCTTTCTCATTTCACATGATTTTCCTTCTTTTGAGTATACACATGGATGGAATTCACTGTAAAATGGGTTAAAATCTTCCCTTAAAGTCTGTGCATAATTAGTTTTTAAGGAGCTTGAGATCATAGGGAATAACAGTGGGGTTTTTGGGGTTTTTTTTTTTTTTTTGGTTATTTTTGTAGATTACAGATACCAAAGCTCCAACATAGCTGTGACTGTAAATCTGTCCAAATGTCATGCTGAGAAGCTAATGCAAGCTATTTAGGAAAATTCTTACTTCTGTTGAGTCTGAGATAATTTATTTTGTCTATCACTCATTTGTAACGTGTCTTTTAAGAAAATATATAGTGATTTCAATACATTTAGTTTAAAATTGATAAGTTTAAAACTATCTATTTGAAACTGCACATTCAGGGAGTATTTTTTTTTTGGATCTTAAGTTTGAATATAAATTTTTATTAGGTTGAAGACATACACAAAGTGTAATTTAATGTGCAAATATCATGAGAACAGAACATTGTAACTATTACTACTCTTTTTTCCTTTTCAAATATGTCAAAGATAAACTTCATATAGGAAAATAGATTTGGGAGATTTGACAATGCTGCTTGGTTATGATCAGATATTGGGCACTCAGTCACCCAGCCTTCTGAAGACCTTGCTTCTGACTAACTACTGGCGGCAAAACTGTCTCCCTCTTTCTTATTAGCGATGGGATCTTCTACCTAGAGATTTCAGAACAAAAGGTAAGAAAGACAGTTAATTATAGCCCAGGCCTCACATGAAGAGTTAATGTATTTTAATGCACATCAATTAATAATTAATTGGGTTTTTACCTGACTATAGCTAGAAGTATTGGGTGATGAGAAGAAAAGAGGCCCCGTTTTAATTGAAATACAACAGTCATTCTGCTATGGCTTTGTGTCCCTGGTTCTCCTTGTCTTTAAGTCAAAATCAGAAATAAAAAATCTGAAGCTTCTAAAGAGGTACACGTGACCTTTCACATAACGCAAATACAAAATCCTTTATAACTCTATATGGAGCAATGCTGTTTCAAAGCATTTTTACATGATGTGTAGGCAAGGTAGATATTATATTTTAGTATGTAAAATAAAAAGGAAAAAAGAAAGTCAATAAAGAAAAGAGGGTGGGAGAGAAGGTAGAAGAGCTCAGAAGATTTAAAAGTCTTGGTTTCATTTCACGGCTAATGAAATTGAAACAGACACAAGACTCTGAGTCTTATGAATCTAACTCCAGTTCCCTCTCACCACAATATAAAACACCATCCAACTTCAGTACACCCTCAAAGAAGAACAATCAAGCTAGAGTAATCACACTTGTATGGTATCAGCTTAAGGATAGACAAGTATATTAATGGTAAGAATATGGAATACAGCAATAGGCACGCATATATGTGGCCAACTGTTTCTCAACAAAGGTATCAACATAATTCAAGAGAAAAGGAACACTTTTCAACCAATGCTTTTAGAAACAAGTACATAAATATTTAGGGAAAAGAAAATTGAACCTTCACTCCTACATTGTACCACACACAAAAATTAATTTGAAATGGATCATAGACTTAAACATCTAAAATCATGAAGCTCCTACAAGAAAATAATAAGAGAATGTTTTTGTTATTGGAATAGGCTATATTTTTTTCAAAAGGACACAAGAAACAAGAACCATAAAAACTGATAAATTGAATTTCATATAAATGAAAATCTTCTCTTCGTCAATAATTAAAAAATAAAAAGGCAAGCCATAGCCAGGGAGAAAATATTTGCAATACATCTATATGACAAAGGCTTGTATCCAAAATATGTAATGAGCACTTATAAATCAATAATAGACCAAAAAACCAATTAACCAATTAAGTTTTAAACCAAGTAAAAAAACTTGCACATAAAGTTCTTTCAACTACACTACAGATATACAGATGGCTGATAACCATATAAAAAGCTGCTCAATATCATTAGCCATCAAAAATTCAACTAAAATACACAATGAGATACCACTTCACCCCCATTAAAATAGATATACTAAAAACATAGATAAACTTCATTTCATCTCAGAGATATAGAGAGCAGTAAAGAACATTGATCTCACCATTACCAAAAAAAAAAAAAAAAAATCTCAAACTTCAAATTAATGACTTTTTCTTGAATCTATCAGAAAGCTTTAACTTCAGGGCAGAAATTTCATGGATAAAAAAGAGCCCAGAATTTGTATAGTTGAGTCAAATGCCACCAGATGCCATATAAGGCTGTAAAAAGAGTCAGTTAATATGTTTAAATGAACTACTAAAGGCCAAATATCTATTGATAGGAAAGTATAAAGTCATTTGTGGCTGCAATTATAGGGTAGTCTGTGCCCTCTAACGTAATTTTTTCTCCATGAACCACACCAGATGCTCAGAGAAAATTGTGTAGATTCCTGAGAATAGTTACCTCATGACACTTGTCGGTGGGGGGGGGGGGGGGGCGGGGAATTGCAGCCACTGTCAAAACTCCACCCAAACCCATCTCCCCTACCTCCCCTAGAGGGAGATGGTCTGCAGGGAGAATAGTCACAAAACTCTTGCTTAGGGCACTGTTGGGAACCCATTAAAGCTAGAGAAAAGAAACAGAGAAAAAGTTAAGTTCTACCTCTGTGGAAGGGGCAGGAATGTGTGCTAAGCAAAATTATATGTACTCTAACTGGAGCAAGAGCAAAAAACACTTGTGAAAGCTACCCCACACTGAGATGCAGGTTCACCCTGCCTAAGAATGAGGCTTAATCAGAACAGCAGAGAGCATTTCCCCCTCCTCCACCTTCCATCACCTTGCCAGCAAGCATTGGTAATTTTAACAAAGGGATGTAGCTAGAGAGCTGTTTTCTCTCTGGGGAGAATGTACTGAGTAAAAATGTTCTGGAAAGCTCATCCACACCCTATAACTAGGGGATTTGAAGCCTGTGCAACAAACTGCAAACCCAGCCCAAATCCTGAGTATATTAACACAATCCTCCACACTAAAAGCCTAGCATAAGACTAGGCACACACATATCCAAGTATAAAAGAGTATTTATCTCATTATCTACTCTTATATACAATATGTCCAGCTTCTAACAAAAATTTACAAAGCATGTGGAAAGGCAAAAAAAAAAGAAAAGAAAAAAGTTTGAAAAGACTTTTTTCATCAGAACCAGGGTCAAATATGACATTAATGTTGGAAATATCAGACAAAGAATTTAAAATAACTATAATTAACATGTTAATGGCTCTTAATGAAAAGGTATACCACATGTAAGATCAGATAGATATTTTCATGGGAGAAATAAAAACTACAAAAATCAAATGGAAATGCTAGAAATATAAAACAAAAACAGAGATGAAGACTGCCTTCAATGGACTCATCAGTACACTTTATTCAAACAAGGAAAAGATCAGTGAACTCACAGATAAGTCAATAAAAATTACCCAATCTGAAACACAAAGAGAAAAAAGTGAAAACCGAGGGAGTGTCCATGAGTTGTGGGACTATATCAAACAGTCTAACATACATGTATAATTAGAATTCTAGAAGAAGAGAGCAAACAGTGTCAAAGTATTACTTGAAAAAATAGTGGCTGAGAATTCTCCAAAGTTAGTGACAAGACACTAAACCACAGATTTAAGAATCTCAGAAAAGCATTTGGTTTAGGAGGGGGAAGGGAACACCTATACATATCATATTCAAATTGCTAAAAATCAAAGATGAAAAGAAAATCTTGCAGAGAAAGAAGACATATTACCTACAGAGAAATAATGTTAAGAATTACAGTAGACTCCTCATCAGAAATCATGCAAGAAAAGATACAATAGAGTGACATCTTTCAAGTACTGGAAGAAACAGAAAGACTATCAATTTAGAATTCCATACCAGTAAAATATAATCCAAAAATTAAGGAGAAATAAATATTTTCTCAAACAAGCAAAAAGTTAGTGAATTTTTAAAAATTAGTGAATTTATTGCCAACAGGCCATCTTGAAAATAAATACTCAAGAAAGTTATTCAGGCAGAAATAATGTAAGAAATTTAGATTTACACAAAATATGAAGAGCATTGAAACAGGAATAAATTAAGTAAATTAAATTTATGTTTTTCTTAACTTTTACTGCTCTAGAGATAACTGGAGCAAAAGATAACAGTGCTGTTCATAGCACATGTAAAAGCTAAAATATATGACACAGTACAACAAAGGATGAGGGGAAGGAATTAGGAATACACTGTTATAAGGTCCTTATTACATGTGAGGGGGTATAATATTGTTGGAACATAAACTCAGTCTTCATCAAGATAGGCAATACTCTGTGTTATTAAACAAACTTTACCATATGTAAAAGAAAATAATTCACACAAAACATGTTCTAAGACCATAACGGATTTCAACTAGAAGTCAGTAACTGGAAGATATCTAGAAAATTCTCCAATATTTGAAAAGTAAGCAACACACTTCTGAAAAGACTGAAAACACAAAATATTGACAAGGTTGTGGAGCAAATGAATCCCTTTTATATAATGATGGTGAGTGTATAAACTGACCCAAACTTGGAGAACCATTTGTCAGTTTGTTAAACATATGCTTTTCATATGACCTGGCCTTTCAACTCCTAATATTTACCTAAAGGAAATCAAAACATAGGTCCACATAAAACTTGTAAAAGTATTTTTATTGCAGCTTCATTAATAATTGTTCCAAACTGGAATCAACCCAAAAGTGTGCCAGAAGGAAGGAAGATAAATAAATTGCTGCATATAATGCAATGTAGTACTATTAGGTAATAAAAAAAGAATGACCTACTGATACATGCAACTAGAGAGATAAATCTCAAAAATCTCTCAAAAAAATAGCATAAGTAAACACATACTGGGTAGTTCCATTTATCTGAAGTTCAAGAACGTACTAAACTCTTGTTGATAGAAACAAAAGAGTGTCTGTGGGTGAGAGAGATTGATGCAATGGAGGATGAGGAAACTTTCTGGGTTATAGCAGTGTTCTTTGATTGGGGTGTTAGTTATATATTTGTGTGAATTTGTCAAACTCATTAAAGTACTGGCTGTGAATCTAACTCTATGTAAACTTTACCTAAAATAATAAAAGAATGTTTAAAATTTCTTTAGCAGATAGTATTACAGTATTAGTCAAATTTTAAAAACAAGAGACAATAAATTAATAATATGTACAAAAACACCTTAAAAGAAACTAAAATTAATCATCAGCTTATTTTACCCTTAAATAAATAAAATTTCCAAAGCAATAGAATTTAAAGTTTCCTAATACTCTAATTAGTTTAAAATCATAATGGAGACCTGGTAAAAGTTTAGATTTTAGAATGTTTAAACAATGGACAAAAATATAAGTTAGCATCTTGTATATTTCAATTATCCATCTTCTTCCTTCAATGCTATAATTACCATCTTTTAACATAATTAATCAAGATTTACTTAAGTGTAAATAACAGATACCCAAAAGTATGGCTTACACAAACTTACTTTTCAATTTCTATTAATTTTCAAAGAATATTCTTGGAGGAAGATATATATATCTTCAGAATCTGTTAAAAAATCGAATGTTTATTTATGGCTGACAAAATTTATTCTTATAGCAGATTTTGTCCCTTCATAGCATTGTTTTTTAATGGGGCACTGTGTGATGGATATTAATTGTCATTTAAAAATTTGTTTTACTTTTGGTTTTTCATTTGATTACAAGAAATTTGTTAACTTTCTTTTTGTGATACTTGATAGGGCACTGTCTCGTGTATTAAAAATGGATGACTTCCCAAAGTGCAGTATGTCTTTACTTCTTGGCTAGCTTCCCATGTGGAAAAATAAGTGTTCATAATTATCTGAAGAAGAGTGTTTGCATATTACTCCTTAAGCATATAATTATCTCATATTTTGGGAAGCATTTTATGTGTAGGCCTACAGCATACTGTATGTTTTCTTTAAAAGGCAAAGTAGCTAAAAATGAACGTGTGGAAAATGTGACAGTCATACCATGCTAGCTGTATTTGTTACTGTGCCACTATATGATTTAAAAGCCACTAATGCAAAAGGAAAGTGCATGGTACTTGCTGTGTGTTTCTAATTGGCACAATTTGCTAATACAGTCCTTGACGCCAGAATTCTGTTGTTCACATATCTGATTTAATATAATTAAATGGCAGGCACTTTTTCCTTGCAATTTTGGAACATCAGAACAAACAGAAAGAAAGGCCATGCACGTGAATACTAATTAATACCAGTTCTTGCTAAATATAAATTGCCTTCCTCAAAGGCAACTATGATAAAGACACTTACAAACAAATGCACGAAAAATCTATTTTCTAGAATAGAATTTTATCAAGATTTTCTCTGATTCTCTCCTTCAGCCTCCAAATATACAGCAGCTTGAGCTTTGGAACTGTGATTAAGTAAAACCTTTTCTCATCCCTCACCTAATTCCACTCACAAGAATCAATATCCATGCTGGCTTTTAATGAATGGGAAGCTACTAGAAAGTAGGTGAAATTTGAGCTCTAAGCTGAGATAAGCCCACCCCTCTCCATACACAGTGCTGTCTTTCCCCCTCTTTTCCTTCTCCCCACCCAACTGCCTGGCCCCAAACCCTTGACGACAAGGATTTTTCTTGATGACAAGACTCCTCAGTGCAACCCTAAATTCACTCATTCATCCATTCCTCCATCCACCAAAGATTTATTGAGCATCTACTAGGTGTCAAAGACATGTTAAGTACTAGGAATAAAATATTAACCAAGATATTCCATACCTTCAGGAAGTTTATAGTTTAGTGAGGAGAAGTGAATCAACTATAACAATATAGAATGAAAAGTACCATACTGGGGTGCTATGAGATAGCTTCAGGATGTCTAGAGAAACATTCCTTTAAGAGATGAAGTTTGTGATGAGCCTTAAAGGGTGAGAAGTTACTGAAATGTAGTGGGAAAGGAGAGCATTTCAGGCAGAGAACTAACTACAAATGAGAAAGGTGCTGCTCACCCCAATGTATAGAACATTGTTATATAATACATTAGTAAATGGATGTAAAAAATTAGCTGGATATAAAAAATTAACAGTCATGGGAAGCAATAATATTCTCTCCTTCTCCTGAAACAGCTAGGAAATTTCTATTTAAATACTTGCATAAGTCCATCTATAACCTGTGCCTTGAGAATTGGCCTCTTCCTTGCAGAATTATTTACCACATTGTTTGCATCTTTCTTGTCAGAAGATTTGGTATGTTTTCTTTTGTCATACATTGAGAAATATACTCTTATTTGACTTGGCAATCTGCAAGCCCAGAGCTATATTTAAATATAAATCATTGGGCCTGTTGTAATTTTTTTCGTCAACCACATTTTGTTGAAGAATATGTTTTTTGACCTCTCTAACTTTATTTCCAACCATCCTGTTATGCTGTGTGTCACCACAGATCATTTTTTTACAAGTATATATACATTGAAAATACTTATTTCTATAGTAAATTCTTACAAGATAGTCTCACTTGGGCCTTGATACAATGTTGCTGAGAATTAAATTACTTAATGTGCTTGAAATAGAATGCACATTCTCCTAATCACTCATTCTTCATTTTCAAAAATCACAGAGATGGCTTGTAAGAAACAATGTAACATTCATAAAACACATAAAGTCATTGTTCTTTACTTATCAAAAAAGCCAGCAATACTTTCACTGATAGCCTTTATTTTAAAATCAGCATTACTGCATTCATGACAAAGCTTGCATAAGGAAAGGTTTAAAAAACATAGTTTGCTAAAAAATACTCTGTATTTCTACAACAAAATTTGTTTCCATCCACATATTTATATTAATAATGCATGTCATGAATGAGTTGTCTATAAGTGTTAGGCTACATTCCATGATATATTTGCATTTCCAAAATAAAAAGAAATATTCAATATGAATTTTAAAATGTGTCCCAGTCCTGATAATTCTTTTCTCCCCCACTTTTTATTATTCAAAATATAATTTTAACTAGTTTAAAACCTGGAGAAGTTAAAGAAGCATCCTTAAAATGAAGAATCAGTCTGTGCCATATCTTTTTGAGAATAAAATGTTCTAGGAGATCATAATGGAACAAAATGCTCACTGGAAGACAGCAATTATAGGACAAACAGTACATTCATCAGAGTGCTTGCTGCCACAAATAAATTGAAGGTCCAAATGGCATACATAATCCAAAATTAAAGTTTTTTTCAAAATCATAGTCTAAGAGAAGGAAGAATGATATTTATCTTGAAAGAATAGATGTGATATTTCATTATAAAACTGAGAAAAAATACAGCTAGAATTGTGTTAAATAAGCAGCATAGGACTTAAAGCCCTTTTATATTTGATTCAGTTCTCATCACATACCACTCGTCATTCACCTTCCTCCTTCTTCCCTTCTTCATTTTTTCCATCCTTTTCTTTCTTTTCTTTCTTTCTTCCTGCCCTTATTCCTATATATGTTGGACTTACAAATGCATAGATAATACAAGAATAATAATTCAATAGTCAAAGTCATTATGACTTCATATTTTGTACTGATTCTCAGTGTGCCTGCTTTCTATTTTTTCCTCATTAGATAAGGGTCAGACCCTTTCAGGTTTCATAAATTTCTAACCACCAGAACCTTTTAAGTTCTAAGACTTAAAAGGCAGATGCAAATCAATTCTACTTGATACCAGAAATAAATACAGACATAAGACTTTCAAAAAAGAAGTTAGAACAGTGTAATTTCTTCCTTATTCATTTTATTCTCATTAATTCTAACAAGAAGACATTATTTGCAATGATTTGCAAATATTTTATCAGATCCTCATTAGTAGTGAAGTGAGAAATATTTAACTTTATTCCATAGCATTTGTCTTATTTACATATTTTCTGATTAATTTTCAAAGTTGCAGTTTGAAATAGATTTATTTTATTTTGTTATGTTGATATGTAATTTTCTTTATCCCGATATCATAAAAAAAAACACTGGAAAATATGTTCAGTTGAAATAGGTGCCTATGATCTTTCCAGTGGTTGAAGAAAAAACTTATATGCAGACTTTCCTGTGCAACCTCTAAAATATATTTATCAGCAGTTTTACTGATCAACAGCCAAAGGTTTATAAACACACATGTTATTAGTTTTTAAGCACCAGAGGATAGAACAGTGATAATATGAAAAAGAAAGAACTCATTAGTTTTTAATAGAGCATTGGACGGCACAGATTTTGCATCCAACTATTTACCCAGGGTTTCTCACCATGCTCTACGAAACTGCTGCTCAATAAATAATAAAAGATTAGGGCTTCCCTGGTGGCGCAGTGGTTGAGAGTCCGCCTGCCGATGCAGGGGACATGGGTTCGTGCCCCGGTCCGGGAAGATCCCACATGCCACGGAGCGGCTGGGCCCGTGAGCCATGGCCGCTGGGCCTGCGCGTCTGCAGCCTGTAAAAAAACGTTAAAACCTTAAACCTGGAAAACTTAGAAAAAAATATTAGAAAAATTTTTTTGAGATTATAAAAATCCTCAAATGATTTACTTGAAGAGACACCTTCATTGCTTCCATGTGCAAGGACTAATGATGGCCAGGGGCCTGGGATAGGTGAGGAGCGCTTCTTGGGAAACATAGTCAGAGGTATGTGATAAAGCAGGCCCTCCGCATGACTCTCTCACTGTCACCCGCATATCTTTTTACCATTTGCTACAAGAAAATGATAGTCTATATACGTATTTATCTACTGGGACTGTTACGACCGTGATTTTCTTTTTCCAGGACAGGCCTTTTTGTTCTAAGCAACTCAGCTTCTAGGCAGGGTGACTGCAATGAGTTTTCATGTCTAGAGCGTAGACAAAATAAAAGAAGATTCTAATTAAAGGATCTGCTCTTAGGCTATTGACATCTGCAGAGACAAGATTTCACAGTCACTTTGGCTCTGTCTATACCCGCTCTGGCGTTCTACACAGACTCTTTTAATTAGGATGTCATGTCTTTAATAATCTGACATTCATTTCTTCCCTCTCCTTCTAAAGGTAATGGATCTTTGATAGTTGCTCAGATGCTTATTGAAATGAGATTGGATGTGCCTTTCCTACTGAATCAAACCTGAAGGTATATTTACCTTTGTCCCAACCAGGAGATGAAGATGAGGGCTGAGTTTCAATTTGGTCCCTTTTATCCACTGAAACAGCAAAAAGTAAATACATCTGAAGAATGATTGTCTGGAAAATCTATGAAACCAGCAGGCTGCACGTCTTCTTTATAAAGCCAAGTTGTTCACTAAATATTTCATCCATTTGCATTTGATCTTACAAACAAGTATAAAGAAATGAGAAGCAGTAGGCAGAGAGATGGAAAACCCTCTCTCTCCCAGGACTTGGCACAGTTCCTCACTTATCATTGGACTGCACAGTGGAATGTTATTTCTCAATGCCTTGAATTGTTTGAAACTATTAATGAATATGGTGTCCCCACAAGAGTTAAAAGTCTTGTTTCCAGGACTTATCTCGCAGTGGTACAGTAGGGTGTAAGTACTACTCTAGACTCAGACATCTCTGCCTTTACGAACTGCATCTCTAGCTGTGACTAGCCCTGTAATCTTAATCTCTCTGAGCCTCAGTTTTCTCCTTTGCAAGTAGGGTAATTTCAAGATTTAGCTCATAAACTGTGATAAAAATTAAAAAAATAAAGCCCTTAATGCCTGGCACACAGTGAGCATGCAAAAATTTCTATAAGATTTTCACTGGTTATTGATCTTATAAAATTTATTCTCTAATCACCAATAATGTTAATCACATATCTGTTATGGCAAAGATACCGAAGAATGTAATACAGTAGGAAATAAAAACTAGTAAATAAGTTTTTAGGATATTCCTAAGGACAGCAAAAGATAGCAGCAGTAGAAAATTAGGGAAAAGAAAACAAATTTCTATCAACTGCTATTGGGAAGAAAAGATAAAATTAGGGAGGGGAGAGAAGAAGGAGTTAGGGAGAGAAGAAATAAGCATTTATCAACAGAAATTATTTTCAAAATAATGTTTTTCTAAAGTAGAAAAAATTTGTACATCTTTCAATTCAATATTTTGAGAGGAATGATTGGGTTAGAAGGTTAGTGTTGTGTAAAAATATTTATTCTTTTTAACAACAAGGTCATTGACATATTCAAACTCTTAAAATGATACATGGTTTACTGCCTGTGGGGAATTCATAGAAATATTTTGACAAAAAATATGGAAGAAAGTTAAATTCTAATTTTTGGTGCTATTAAAATTGTCTATGATGAGTGTTCACCGCTCAGGCTTTTCCATCCATAGATCTGGCTAATAACAGCCATGTGCTCCAGAGGTTTAGTTACTTCATTAGAGAGAATCTGAAAACCTTCCCTTTTCCCTGTGGTTTATGTTGTATTTCAAGGGGAACTGTGTCACCATCTTTTTGCCTTCATCTTTGGAGAGCTATACAATGTATTGCCCACTTTAGAGAATTTTTCCAAAACTCTCAAATCTGTTCTTCGGGCAATATGATGCAATGTTTTTGTTGTTGTTCTTTATTTATTTTACTTTTTTGAACATTCACTCTGCTTCTTCTCAAGATTAAATATTCTACGTTTATCTGCATTGATTTCTGGCGTTTGCCGTCTTTTAGCCCAGGTACATAAGTGATCCAACTTCTGCTTCTGACTGCATAGTTCTTTTTTACTGTTCTTCTGACTTTATTGCAATATCAGGTATCACTGCTGTGGCATTTTTCCTTTGGGCCACAGTATAAAGTCAATCCAATGTATATAGCACAAATCTCTCTGGGTTTGGGTCTTCTCTGATAATTGCTGCATGTTTTTAAAAGATAAGCTTGAGTACTTTATGTTGAGTATTTACATCTCTGAAGATAAGGAATAACCTCTTTAGAAGATAATTATCCCCGAATTTTAATTCTAATATTAAAAGTAGCCCTTTCCAGAATCTTGTAAAACCAATCAGTAGAAGCCTTCTGTCTCCTCAAACTATAAAACAGGATCAAACAGTTGTGTCTTTTACTTGTGCAAATGCAGATCCCTTAAAAGGCATAAGCCTTCTTTTACCTTAGTGTGTATTTTGAAAAATCAATACCTAGCTGATATTAGTAGCTCTAATCAACTGGGGATTTTAATCAGAAGGTCTAGAAATTTTGGAGAAGAAAGAATTTTAGGGAAGAGCCAATTTTATAGAGTACTGAATTCTCTGGTCATAGGGTAAGAGGAGAACGTAAAGGAAAATTGTGAGGAATAGAGGTGGCAGAATTCTGACTAATTTTTGACAGAGGTTCTAATTGTGTCTTAATGAATAAGAGATATTGTTGCAGAGATAACATTCCATATAGATTTTGATGTGCCTATTTATTTCCTTTATACATTTTACAATTGAGCTGCTTGATTTATTTCTTATTAATTAGTAAAATCTCTTTGTGTACTAGGAGTAGCCCATTATCGTATGTGTTGGAGACATTTTAAATTATATTATCTATCTTTTGATTCTGCTGCTGATGTATTTTCTCTAAAAACATTGAAAATATTCTCTGTAATCAAACCTCTCAGTCTTTTCCAATACATCTGTGTTACCTTGTGTTCTTCCCTGCTCCATATCTATGCATAGATATAAATATATTAGATAAGTAGATATAGATAGATAGATAGATAGATAGATAGATAGATGGAGATAGACATGGATAGATAGTTAAGAAGAGAGAGGGAGAGTTCTGGTCCTGGTAGGATAAAGAGATAGAGATATGAGTGGGGTAGGAATAGGAGTAATGATAGCATTAGGGTTAGGAGTAGATATAGAAATAGAGATAGGTAGAGGTAAGTAGTCCTTAGGAAATTTATTCATGTAATTTTAGTTTATGGCCAGAACCATTCATTTATCCACTTATTCCTGCTCCACTGTCATATTGCTCTGTTTGCAGCTTTATAATGTCTTATTAACTGATAGGGGAAGTTCTTCCCTTATATTCTTTTACAAAATTTCTTGGCAATTCTTACACTCTTATTGTTCCATATATATTTCGTAATAATGTTTTTAAATTTCATTCTTTTTTTATCTTTATTGGAGTATAACTGCTTTACAATGTTGCATTAGTTTCTGCTGTACAGAAAAGTAAATCAGCTATATGTATACATATATCCCCATATGCCCTCCCTCTTGAGCCTCCCTCCCACTCTCCCTATCCCACCCCTCTAGGTAATCAGAAAGCATCGAGCTGATCTCCCTGTGCTATGCAACAGCTTCCCACTAGCCATCCATTTTACATTTGGCATTGTATATATATCAATGCTACTCTCTCACTTTGTTTTATTTTGCAGCACTATTTGCAATAGCCAGGACATGTAAGCAACCTACATGTCCATCAACAGATAAATGGATGAAGAAGATGTGGCACATATATACAAAGGAATATTACTCAGCCATAAAAAGGAAAAAAATGAGTTATTTGTAATGAGGTGACTGGACCTAGGTTTTGTCATACAGAGTGAAATAAGTCAGAAAGAGAAAAACAAATACCGTATGCTAATGCACATATATGGAATCTAAAAAAAGGTACTGATAGGTGGTAGGGCAGGAATAAAGACACAGACATAGAGAACAGACTTGAAATTATTTTGATCAGCTAAAATGAGCTGCTTTGGAATTCTGATGCAGTTTTATTGTGTGTATATAGATTGGGATTGTTTTACATCCTTGTAATATTGTCTTTCCAACCAGAAACATGGTATGTCTTTCTGAATTTTAAACATTCTTAGTTTCAAATTCCATCTCTTACTTGTTATTTAATATTAGGCTTGTTAGTTTTGTTCCCTTAACATCAATTTTTTCAGCTAAATTTGGCCTAAAAATAACTTCTTACAGGATTATTAAGAACTCTACAAAGAAAACATCTGATTTCATTTTAGAAGATAAATTTAACGCTTAGCACAACAGGCCTGTACATTCCATTCAATCTTAGCCCCACTTCTAGCAAAAGAAGGGAAGTGAAGGAATGGATATAGAAAGAGCATAATTTTAGATATTTATGAGCCACTTTCTACCCCAATAATAGTATTCATTAATACTCTATTAATATGGTATTCACAAATTTTACTACTTGCATCAACCTTTAAAATATGTCACTATATTTTTTCACTGCTTCTTACAAAGAACCTCTAACCTCTGTAGAAAATGAAGCAGTGACTGTGATGTTGAAAAATGTTCAGTTAGTCTCAATACACAATATAACTTGAAGGAATGGGGCCTCCAAGTTCTTAAAACAAAACATACAAATGACCACAGCAACAAAACCCTCTTCTTGGCCCTTTAATGCAATAGGCTGGATCATGTGTTCGTTCCAGGGTTTGGATTTCCTCTTAACTCATACTTAAAAGTTCTTTACTTCCTTTATCCTCCCCCTTAAGGTGAGCTTGTGGTCTTCAGTTTCTCCTTTGGGTCTGGCCACAGTAACTTACACACTTCAAGCATCCAGCCTATGCCAGCCTGGAGAGCACCTTGTAACCAGACTTGTCCTGTCCTCCAGAGACTAATCTACTGTCTCATCCTGTGAGCTAAACTCCCTCAACCAGAACTCCTCACTACAGTCCCATTGTCAGGAGAGCTTTGTTACGGGGGAAATTGTCATCATCACTATGAGTTAGTAAATAATATCAGCAAAGAAGACTTATTTCATGCTCATTAAATATCCAGCACTGTACCAGATATTACACATATTTAATGAAACATTTAAAGAAAGAGTTTACTAAATTATTCCCATTGAGAGCAAAAAATGTTAAGGTTAAATCTGGCCTAAGCTCATTAAACTAGTTAAGTATTAAACTCAAGAGTGTTAGTTTGTGTTGCTGCATTTCAATTATTAGGAATCTACTCATTAATTTAGGTAAGAATAGTTAATAAGACTTTAGCATACTGTAAACTGAGAGGAGAGGGTGTAATCAAATGTCCACTTCTCGAATTTAGTTTTGTCTCTGCTGTTTCTTTGTGCTATACCTCCTTCTCAAGAAATACCACACATATTAACAAGGTCACTGTCTCCATTATTTGTAAGTTAATTGATAGGCGGGGTAAAGATTTAAAGTTACAAAAATGGATTTGTTTATGATCTTTGAAGAGCATGTATTTTGTGGAGTAGAGTTACTTTATAAAACTTTCACTTGGGATACTTTAATAATTGCTGGAATTTATCTTCATTTGCTATTTAAGCAGCTCACTATTGCATTTTTGCTATGTTTCTCATATATTTAATCTCTAGTTTATACACGTAGATCTGATACTGCCTCTTTAAATATATGGCTACACTTCATTTAGAAGTGTTTATCTGTTTATGGGGGTGTTTATCTGCCAGTGAGTCAGCTAACGTTTATTGAGGACCCATAGAGTATGTGCGTGTTTGTGAAGACAAAGCTTGTAGATTATTTCATTTTGAAAAGTGGCACTTGTAAATCCTGGCCAACTAACTCTACAATGAGGATAATACTGTTTCCCAAGACCTAGTCTGTGTAAACACTATTGTAACCGAGTCTTTTGGCCTGCAATACATTAATCACATGCACTTGGTATGACGCCTGTGAGAGTGACCTAATGCATGGTTTAATTTTTGTTGTTAATACTCCTAATGTTTAGGCTGTAACAGGATCACTCCCCAGGCTAGATTTGGGTTGTGAGCTCATGAATTTCTCGCTGTAGACATTCTTACACTCTGGATATCAGAATGAGAATGAGATCTAGCCTAGAAACATCTATCTGTGATTCTTTATAGCTGTGTCATTGGAATAATTATTTTGCCTCATCAGACTTCAGTCTCCTTCTGACAGAAATGTTAATAGTAATCATTACATTCATATTAACAATGAACAGCAGATATTTGTTAAATATTTACTATGTTCCATTCTTTTTTATTTTTCCTAAATTTTAGCCACACTGTGTGGCATGTGGCATCTTAGTTCCCCAACCAGGGATTGAACCCATTCCCCCTGCAGTGGAAGAACGGTGTCTTAACTACTGGACCACCAGAGAAGTCCCCTGTGTTCCATTCTTTGCTAAGAGTTTTTTTTTTTTTTTTTTTTTTTTGTGGTACGCGGGCCTCTCACTGTTGTGGCCTCTCCCGTTGTGGAGCACAGGCTCCAGACGCACAGGCTCAGCGGCCACGGCTCACGGGCCTAGCTGCTCCGTGGCATGTGGGATCTTCCCGGACCGGGGCATGAACCCACATCCCCTGTATCGGCAGGCGGACTCTCAACCACTGTACCACCAGGGAAGCCCTGCTAAAAGTTTTAGATAAACTATTTTTAAAGATATTTTATAATAAACCTCATTTACACCACCACCATCATCTCCATACTTCATCTTACCCACACTGAACTTAAAACATTTCAGTGGCTTCTCATTGCTTTAGGATAAAAACTAAAATCCTTTACACAGCCTACATGTTTCTATACTTGTCACAGTTTTCCACTCCTGCTTCCTTTCACTCTCTGTGCATCAGCCACAGCAAGCTTGCTTGCTTGATTGTTTGTTTGCTTTTTTCATCAATTTCTTGAGTACACCCATGTTTACCTTCCTCCCATTGAAGATACACTGAGGAATATTTTCAACATATACAACAAAAGCTCCATGTAGGGCTTCCCTGGTGGCGCAGTGGTTGAGAGTCCGCCTGCCGATGCCAGGTTCGTGCCCTGGTCCGGGAAGATCCCACATGCCGCGGAGCGGCTGGGCCTGTGAGCCGTGGCGGCTGAGCCTGCGCATCCGGATCCTGTTTTCCGCGATGGGAGAGGCCACAACAGTGAGAGGCCCGCGTACCGCAAAAAAAAAAAAAAAAAAGCTCCATATAATTAACCAGAGCAGCTCCTTAAATCACTTGGGAAAACAATATTATCTAAGTAGAAAAAAATAGGCAAAAGAGGCAATTCATAAACTAGGAAACACAAATGGAAATAAATATTATTTCTCAGTTTCACTAGTTTTTAAGGAACTGCAAATTGAAACAATGAGATAGTATATTTGCTTTTGGGGTTCCTAGTATTGACAGAGGTAGGCAAGGAAAGAGATTTCTAATATCTTTCTCATCTACTTTTATACATATATACTAAGATCCTAGCAGTGTTTGTGCAGCATTATATATGTATTATGAGGAAGATCTACACCATTCATGTAAGTGTAATCTATATATAAACACAAGAAAGAATCAGTGAATTACAGAATATGGATGTATTGTTTCAAAGTATACTTGACATCACAGAGATACCAATAAAATCAGTACAACTACAGTATTTCACATTTATTATACTGGTGAAATATATAAAACCATATTTGCAATAAAGGTAGAAACCAGCAAGTGTCACAACAGTGTTTGG
The DNA here is from genome assembly GCF_949987515.2 of Delphinus delphis. Lineage (NCBI taxonomy): Eukaryota > Metazoa > Chordata > Mammalia > Artiodactyla > Delphinidae > Delphinus > Delphinus delphis. The sequence continues at coordinate 43,654,662 of NC_082687.1, read as the reverse complement.
ACCCAAACACTTGAGATATTCTGCCATCTAAAGAAAAGTATCAGATTGAATGTCATGCATTTATCACTTAGCAACAAGAGTCCATGAGGCAGCTGATGAGTTGATATGCCACCTGCAACTTCTTGTCAAAAGTCCAAGTATGTACAGCTTGTAAATAGCATCACTCAAACTAGAATTGTAGAAAACTTTTACCTGTAAACGGTAAGGAAAAGAAACATACAACTATTATACTAAGCCAAGATTAACTCTGACCAATCATTTTTATACTTTTACTTTGAAATAATTATAGATTCACAAGAAGTAAGAAAATTAGTGGAGAGGTCCTGTGTATCATTTACCCAGGTCCCCCCAATGATTACATCTTATGTAACAATAGAAAAATATCAAGACCAGAAAATTGATATTGATACAATGTATCTGTGCCATTTTATTACACATGCCATTTAAAGCATGTGGATTATGTGTATAGATTCTTACAACTACCACCACGTTCATGATACAGAACTATTCCATCACCACAACAATCTCCTTCAGGCTACCCTCTATAGTCACACCCTCTCCCTCTTCTCACTCATATCTAACCCCTCCTAACCTCTAATCTTTTCTCCATCTCTACAACTTTGTCATTTTGATTTATTCAATCACTTTTATCTTCAGTTTCTTGAACATTTGTAAATGTGAATTTTTTTAAGTAATAACACTTTCCAAAATATTTCAGAAATAAGCATCACAGCTCTCAAACCTTGACAAAGTGACAATGTTAGATGAATTTGCATGCAGTTTAACTAATTTTGGTAATTCTAAACCAATGAGCTCACTCAAAATATCAGATGAAAATGCTGACAGTGGCAACTACAGTACTAACTAGATGTACATCTTATTCAGTAAGCAAACCTTTTTATCAACTGATAAAACTTTTATCATGAATGGATTCTATTATACCTCATCTACTCATCTATTTCCTCCAAAGACTAACCATTCGTACAAACAAATAAAACATGAATTTAGCAACTACTATGTACCTAGTGCTGCATTAATACTGCATGAAGAAACATAGAGCCTTGAGGAAGCTGAAACACAGATGAAGGTATTTTTAAATATTCCATTGTTATATCTTATTTTTCTAAACTCATTTACTGAGCACAAAGTGACTACTGCATAATTGTTGTTATATAACTCTTTGTTGTAAATATTACAATGCCATAGTTTTTGAATGACTGATACAATAAAAGGATGCCATGAATACAGCAGAAATCTCCATTTGCCTCTGTTCATTAACTAAAGCTTAGATTATTGGTGTCCTGTTTTGGACCAGAGTTCTATTCCAATTATCATTGGATTTGTAGTTCAATTAAACCTTGATAGGCTGATCCAAGGATTCAATCAATCATCCAGCACAGAGCGCTAAACTCATTTTTGCACATTCAGTACCAGATAATCCAGATTTTCTCCATGTTAATAGATATTTGGGCATGGAGAGAAAACTGCATCAATCTGTGTTGGCTATATTAGTACAAAGTAACCAGAGCCAGGGTTCATTTCCCGTGTAGATTTTGTGTATAAGGAAGTAAATAACTATGAAACAGATAGGCTACTCAGAGTAGAGACAATGTGTTGCTTTTGTAAGTGAAAAATTACACATAATAGTGACCATGACATATATGTGTTTGTTTTATTCTATGAGTACATTTATGAGTTAACATATATTGTAGGGAAGTTATTGGAAATAGAATACTCAGCAAAGAAAATGGTATTATAAGATATTGAGGGGTGTTTTGTTGTTGTTTCTTTTGTATTTATTTCTTTGTTTTTGTTTCTTTTAAGATAATCTCTACAAGATCATGGTTGAAAATATGTTATTTAGTTTGATAGACAAGCATTTGATATCCAGCTCTAATATTTATCATACTTGTGACCTTGAACAAGTATTCCCATTTGTAAAATGTAACACTATTATCTCTGTCTTAGAGTGGTCATAAGAGTTCATTAGATTTTCATTATGAATACTTAGCACAATACTGGGCATAGTGTAAGAGTTCAATAAACGTTGGTGGCTCTTATTTTAATTATTATTATGTTTATCACAAACAAATATTTTGAGGAAAGCTTTAAAATTCATCAGTATGTAATCTCCATTAATATTCACAGTTCTCTCTTTAGAATTTCCATAATATTAATAATATCAAATGACTAACTTAGTTTATCCATAATTAATGATAATGGCCAAATAAAGGCATTTCACACCGCTCTTCTCAAAGCCAACTAAAAACAATAAAGAGAATGAAAAACAGAGGGGAAAACTCCATCTGCAGTAGAATTGGGAAAGCACAGAGAAGCCATGTACTATGATGGAAGGCTGCCAAACCTGGTAGAATTTGTAGCAAACTAACAAAAGTTTCTGAGAGGACATCAACACCTACCAATCTTTTCATTATGCAGTCTCCTTATAATCAATCATCCAGGCCTGAAGTGCTCAAACAATGACTCTGCAATAAGAATGCAAAGAGTGAAAAAATGTGAGAGCTTCATCATAGCCCTTTTCATCCTAGAGAATCGGAGAGAAAAGGTAGAATGAGGAATCAAGGAAACAAGGCAGCCTGAACAGAAGCAGATTGTCAGAGTAGAAGGAGAGGCTAAGGGGCAGCAGCCAGCTTTGACTGCTAAACACTTGAAGATAAATAAATGCAGTTACATATTGAATTCATACCTTGAAGTTCTAATTCCCAACTGACTACATTTGGAGATAGGATCTTTAAGGAGGTAATTAAAGTTAAGTGAGAATATAAGGGTGGGGCCCTAGGACTGGTGTCCTTATAAAAAGAGAGACACAAATGATGTGCCTCACAGACAAAAGGCACATAGTGAGAAGACAAACATCTCTCAGCCTAGGAGAGAGGTCTTGGAGAAATCAAACCTGCCTACACTTTGATGGATTTCCAGCCTCCAGAATTGTGAGATATGTACCACTACCCACTCTGTGGTATTTTGTTACACTCCCAATAGCCAAATTTGGAGCAATATGAACAAAAGATAATGATAGTATTTAACTATAACCTATAGAATAAAATAAATGTACTTGAGTCTATATCGGTATAAATAAGTAATTGAGTAAATAAATAAAGGAAGTAGCAGCTCTTTTTACAGAGGAGTTCCAATTAATAAATGTAGAAAGACAGGGAAATACAGAATTATCATTAGGTAAACACCCTAGTTACAATGGTTGCCAGCAAGATCCACCAGTGGATGAAAAAGGAAGTGGATGAAAGTTTGAGGAGAAATAGAATATTTGCAGAGCCTCAAATAACTCTCCCAAGATATTTATCAATTGCCAAAGGAAAATAGTAAATTTACACTGGAAAAACCTAACAAACACCATGTTAGCCTTGTGATTGAGGTTTACACTACTAGTTATAATGCATAAAAAAATCATTTTCCCCTTGATATAATGCAGTGAAAAGGGCACATCACTTCTGTAGTTTTCTTGCCAAAATGCATAACCTCATTCTAATCATGAGAAAACATCAGATGTTACAAAATAACTGACCATGAGTATGAAAATTATCAAGTATCAAAAGATATGGAAAGACTCGGGAACTGTCACAGCTTGGAGAAGACAAAGGACACAACAACTATATGTAATGTGGGATCTTAACTGGTTTGTGGAACTGAAAAGGGATATAAGGGGGAAACTGAAATTTGAATAAGTCTTTAGTTCAGCTAATAGGAGCATATTAATGTTAATTTCCTGGTTTGACCATTGTACTATGGTTTTGAAAATTATAAACATTATGGGAATCTGAGTGAAGGGTATGTGTGAACTCTCTGTTCTATATATTTGCAACTTTTCTATAAGTTTAAAGTTATTTCAAAATAAAATGGTTTTATTATAGAAGAATAAGTTGATACATTTCTAGACATTTATCTTTGAAGGCCAATAAAGAAAACAGTCACTTCCTTAACAACTAATTTCTCACAATTTTTCTGTAAAAACATGCTATTATTTCCAATGTGTATATATATATATATATATATATATATATATATATATATATATATATATATGCTCTAGGTTTAAAGGTACTAACCAAAAGCAATGTTAAAAATTTCATCTCATTTTTCTAAAAATCAAAGAAGGTTGAATCTCAGGCACAATATACTTATTTCATGCTTTTTCCTATCAAAGAGAAGACTTGCTATGAAAATTGAAAAAAAAAGTAATTGTGTTATGTCACTTTAGAACAAAGTAGTAATTAATTATCTTTAAAAAGAGCAAAATTCTTGCTCAGAAATAAAAGAAAAATTAATCTAACAAAACTTTTTGGAAAATTTATCCTACACGTAGACTCATAAATGCATGTAAACTTATATCAATCAGGATTTTTCCAATGGAATACTCTGTACCTAATGAAAGGAATGAAGTAGGTCTGTACATTTTCATAGGGAAATATGAATCCACTGTACAATAAAAAATAAGGCAGCATAGTGTGTATGTTACATTCCAATCTGTACTTAAAAATATGGATAATTTATATCTGTATAAGTAGGTATATATGTTTTTAGATGAGAATTTTCTCAAAGACTTCCCAAGAAAATTTTGATAGTGGCTACTTCTGGAGACTAAGGCTAGGAGATGGAGTGAGGAAGAGATACTTTTAATTTTATATACTTTTATATTATTTGAGTAAGTCCTTGTTATTTCACAATTGGAATATCAAATGAAAAATTATTTTCGTAAATGGAAATAAAGTTGTTCAGTGTGTACCATGGAGTATAAATGGAACCAATTGAAGTACACCTCAGAAAAATATTTAGCATAAGGGGAAAATTTTCTGTAAACCATCAAAATTGTCCAAAGATAGGATTTACTGTCTCAAGTCATTATGTCAATCCTGTTAAGAGAGGTGTTTAAACACAGACTCACAAGACAATCACTTGGAAGAAATCTTATGCAGAGAATCCAGAAACTGGAAGAGTAGTTGGACTGGATAATTTTGAGATCCCTTACATGCCTCAACTTTTATCAATTAGTATTTCTTAAAGTACACAAAATGGTGCCATGCTCCGATAGTAAAGTACATTTACAAAGTGATGAGACTTCACTATCCTCTCAGGATTGTTATAGATTACTTAATGATAGAAAAACTTATTATTATTACTTGAATATTTAAATGATTAAATATTCTAAATAGGGATATTCAGATGTCATGAACATTTTGTTTCCCACAGGAGGGAGACAGAACTACTTTAAAGTGAACAGCGAGTCACATTTATCTGACCCAGTGATTTCAATTGTCTTTTCCTAACAAATGAGTAAAATTTAGATGCATCCCTCAAATTCAGATACAGGACTTAGTGGAAGGACAAGTAGGAGATTCAGGCTTTTGAAATGAAAGAAACCACCTTCTATTTCCCTGAAAAGCAGAGAGCACATGAAATAAGTGTGGTCACGATGGCTTAATGTGATTAGCTTGAGGTCCTAGTTTAAAACAAAAGGTGTTGGAATCAAATTTCAGTGAAGCTTAGAAGAAAGCTGAAATCTGGTTGGCAAATATTATTCATTCATTCATCTATTCAATAACTATTTATTGAGCACCTACTATATTACAAGCCTTTTCTACACACAGGGAAATAGTGAAAAACACAAATACCTGCTGTCATGTAGTTTACATTCTAGTGGAGGGAGAATGTTTTTGTAGGGAAAAAACAAATAAAATAACTTTATATAGGGCTTCCCTCGTGGGGCAGTGGTTGAGAGTCCGCCTGCCAATGCAGGGGACACGGGTTCGTGCCCTGGTCCGGGAGGATCCCACATTGTTGCGGAGCGGCTGGGCCCGTGAGCCATGGCCGCTGAGCCTGCGCATCCGGAGCCTGTGCTCCACAATGGGAGAGGCCACAACAGTGAGAGGCCCACGTACCGCAAAAAAAAAAAAAAAAAAACTTTATATAATTTTAAGTGCTCTGAAGCAAATAAAACAGGGCATTGGGTTAAACAGTGATGGTCGGGAAAGGCCTCTTGAAGGGGTGACTTTTGAATTGAGAGTCATATTAAAATATGGAGAATGAGTATTCCAAGGAGAGGAATCAGCTAATGATAAAGGTCCTAAAAACTAGTCAAAAGGATCTAACTTAGCATGCTCTAAAAAATAAGAAGCCACTGTAACTAGAATTTAGGTAGAAGAAAGCAAGGTAAGAAAAAGAAGAAATTAAAATCCCTGTGTCCAATTCACATCTGTGACTTGATTTCAATTAGATTTGAATAAAAATATTGTATTGTTACTTAATCTTTCCTATGAATCTTTATGCTCTTTGAAAAGTATAAAGCTGAAGTTACTATGGGTATTCTATTATGCTGTGGGGATTTTTTTTATCTGTTAGTCACTGAGAAAGATGGTTTTGAATAATTGCAACACGTCTCCATTCAGGTATGAAGAAAGCTATATGTATGATTGGAAAGTCATTAAAAAAACCTGTTATAGGATCTGGGAAACTTTGATGGAACTGAGAGATCTATTGGCAAGATGAACTGCCAAGAGAGTAGAGTGGGTTCTGCTTTGACTACAGTTCTCTTCTTGAAGGAGTGTTTTCTTATAAGTTGAAATTTATAAGAAATGTATGTGCCAACAACGCTCTGGATGCATCCATCTGAAAGCTGAATACTTGAAAGATAGCCTAGGAGTAGTATAAATGGGACTGTAGCATTTGCCAACTTAGATCTCACCATTGAATAAACGGAGAGAAAAATTATTGAACGGTATAAATGCCACGTTCACTTTTTAGATACAAGCAAAGAAATGCGTGCCTGCTTGCTTAGAAGAGTTTTGCTGGACAGATGTATGCTCAGATCCAGCCTATTTATTAGAGAACAGTCTCAGCTCTCATTTTCAGTTTTAATCACTGGGTCAATTTTAAAAGGGCAGTTCTCATTATATAAACATTTGGAAGTTATAAAGCTGAAAGGTCAGGGTGTAGACAAGACAAAGATAACATACCACCAGCTGGCATACACTTCCATGAGAAAAACTTTTCTCCCAGTAAGCTCAACTCTCATATACGAATGTCCTAGGACATAGGAATTATTGTTTACCAGTTTTCTGTTTCTCCAGCAAAATGATTTTACTTGTATGTGGAGAGTTACATATATCTCTCTACCCAAGGATTATGAAAGGTGGAATTCTGCAATAAAACTTTATAACAATTTCACAATTTGATTCAATCAGACATCTTTATGTAGAATAATAATCATAATTCCACTGTTTATTTAGCAACAATTATGTAGCAATTGTTCTTTCTGAGTTATCTCATTTAATTCCTACCACATCTCTGTGAGGTGGGTATTTTCATCACCAACATACAGAAAGAGAAATTGGGAGTTACGGAAATTAAGCAATTTTCTCATAACTGTACAACAGGTCTGTGTTAGATCTCACACTTTAACCCAGGCCTGTGTAACTTCAAAACAATATTAACCTCTGTACTACACTATCTCCTTTAGTAAATACTGCTTGAGCTGAGGGTTTTATTCAAGATGCAGTAAAATTTGTACTCCAGGATTCAAGAAATCCTAAAACACCTGTGATGCTCAAAGGAAGCATCTCAAATCTTTGACATCACTTTATCTTTATTACTTTTTTTTTTTTTCACTTTTTTTTTTTTTTTTTTTGCGGTATGCGGGCCTCTCACTGTTGTGGCCTCTCCCGTTGCGGAGCACAGGCTCCGGACACACAGACTCAGCAGCCATGGCTCACGGGCCCAGCCGCTCCACGGCATGTGGGATCTTCCCGGACCGGGGCACGAACCCGTGTCCCCTGCATCGGCAGGCGGACTCTCAACCACTGCGCCACCAGGGAAGCCCCTATCTTTATTACTTTTATCTGAAGGGTGCAATATAAACTGAAAACTTCAAAAAGTACTGGCTGGACTCAGTTAAATATAGCAGAATAAAGCTTTTTTTTAATTTCTTTTTTTTTCTTAAAATTCATGAAAAATAATAAATAGTTAAAATATAGAAAATGTGAAACTCAAAGCACACTTGCAAAATCCTTCAGAATCTGGACCAAAATGCAGAAGAAAAATGAATTTGACCAATTTTTTAAATACTTTTCCTAAATTAAGAAGCATTATCTCAAGTGATCTATACAAATATCTCTTGTTGAGAGAGAAGAGAACTAGGGGCATGTGTGTATCACATGAAAAAATGGATAAGACCCTGTTAGAGATGTTGTGTGTGACCAGGGAATGTGAAGGGAGGTGTAGCAAAAGGAGAAAATGTGCTGATCACGTATTTGTACGAACATCATGGTAGCCCAGGGAGCCACTAGAAGGTAAAATAGGATCAAGGAGAAAAAGTACAAACTGTTTGTCTGGTAGCAACACAGAGAGCTGTGACCCAAAGACTTCCTCAATAAGCCTCTTAAACAATAACAACAACAATAACAGCAAAAGGAAAGTTGTCCCTAGGGCAAGGAAATGACAATTCTATTGAGTATATTTGCGACAGTAATCCTATGAGGAAGCTGACTGGCTTATTTCACTACCTCCATTTCTCCCCACATGATTCTTAAACAGATAATTAGCTTCATTCAAAATAATAATAAAAGAAGCTATCAAGTTTAATTAAGTCCCATTTGTTTGTTTTTGCTTATGTTTCCTTTGCCTAGGAGACAGATCCAAGAACATATTGCTACGATTTATATCGAAGAGTATTCTGCACAGCAAAGGAAATCATCATCAAAATGAAAAGACAACCTACTGGGGCTTCTCTGGTGGCGCAGTGGTTGAGAGTCCACCTGCCGATGCAGGGGACACGGGTTTGTGCCCTGGTCCGGGAAGATCCCACATGCCACGGAGTGGCTGGGCCCGTGAGCCATGGCCGCTGAGCCTGCGCGTCCGGAGCCTGTGCTCCGGACGCGCAGTGGGAGAGGCCGTGATGGTGAGAGGCCCGCGTACAGCAAAAAAAATACATAAATAAAAAATAAAAGACAACCTACTGAAGGGGAAAAATATTTGCAAATGATACGACTGATAAGGGGTTAATAATCAAAGTATATAAATGGCTCATACAACTCAATATCAAAAAAACAAACAACCTGATTTTAAAAATGGGCAGACTGAACAGACATTCTTCCAAAGAAGGCATACAGATGACCAACAGGCACAAGAAAAGTTGCTCATCATTGCTAATCATCAGAGAAATGCAAATCAAATCCACAGTGAGATATCAACCCACACCAGTCAGAATGGCTATCATCAAAAAGTCTACAAATAACAGAAGTTGACAAGAATGTGGAGAAAAGGGAACTCTACTACACCATTGGTGGGAATGTAAATTGGTGCAGGCACTATGGAAAACAGTATGGAGGGTCCTCATAAAACTAAAATTGGAACTACTATGTGATCCAGCAATTCCACTCCTGAAGAAAATGAGAACACTAATTCAAAAAGATAACTGCACCCTGATGTTCATAGCAGCATTATTTACAACAGCCTAGATATGGAAGCAACCTGAGTCCACCAACAGATGAATGGGTAAAGAATACGTGGTGAATATATTAGGTTGACCAAAAGGTTCGTTTTTTTCCATAAGATGGCTCTAGCAGCACTTAGTTGTCTTTAACTTCATTCGAAACAGTTTTGTTAGATTGTGACAGCTGTCATATCAGTGTGCATTTAAAAAAAGACATTAAAATTGGTGAATTTTTGTGTAGCCATTTTAATGTTGAAGATGGAAGAAAAAAGCAACATTTTTAGCATATTATGTTTTATTATTTTAAGAAAGGTAAAAATGCAACTGAAACGCCAAAAAAGGTATGTGCAGTGTATGGAGAAGGTGCTGTGACTGATCAAACTCATCAAAAGTAATTTGCAAAGTTTCATGCTGGAGATTTCTTGCTGGACGATGCTCCATGGTCAGGTAGACCAGTTGAAGTTGATAGCGAACAAATCAAGATATTAATTGAGAACAATCAACATTATACCTTGTGGGAGATAGCCGACATATTCAAAATATCCAAATCAAGTGTTGAAAATCATTTGCACCAGCTTGGTTATGTTAATTGCTTTGATGTTTGGGTTCCACATAAATTAAGTGAAAAAAACCTTCTTGACCATATTTCCTCATTCGATTCTCTAGTTAAACGTAATGAAAATGTTCCGTTTTAAAAAAAGTTGTGATGGGTGATGAAAAGTGGATTCTGTACAATAACATGGAATGGAAGAAAGAGATCATGGGGCAAGCAAAATGAACCACCAACAACCACACCAAAGGCCAGTCTTCATCCAAAGAAGGCGATGTATATATGGTGGGATTGGAAGGGAGTCCTCTATTGTGAGCTCCTTCCGGAAAACGAAACGATTAATTCCAACAAGTATTGCTCCCAATTAGACTGACTGAAAGCAGCACTTGACAAAAAGCATCCAGTATTAGTTGACAGAAAATGCATAATCTTCCATCAGGATAATGCAAGACCTCATGTTTCTTTGATGACCAGGCAAAAACTATTAGAGCTTGGTTGGGAAGTTCTGATTCATCTTCCATATTCACCAGACATTGCATCTTCAGATTTCATTTATTTCTGTCTACAAAATTCTTTTCATGGAAAAAATTTCAATTCCCTGGAAGACTGTAAAAGGCACCTGGAACAGTTCTTTGCTCAAAAAGATAAAAAATTTTGGGAAGATGGAATTATGAAGTTGCCTGAAAAATGGCAGAAGGTAGTGGAACAAAAGGGTGAATATGTTGTTCAATAAAGTTCTTGGTGAAAATGAAAAATGTGTCTTTTATTTTTACTCAAATTTTTTGGCCAACCCAATATATATATACAATGTAATACTACTCAGCCATTAAAAAGAATGAAATTTTGCCATTTGCAGCAACATGGATGGACCTGGAGGGTATTATGCTTAGTGAAATAAGTCAGAGAAAGACAAATACTCTATATTATTACTTACATGTGCAATCTAAAAAATAAAACAAATGAATGAATATAAGAAAACAGAAACAGACTCACACATATAGAGAACAAACTAATGATTACAAGTGGGGAAAGGGAAGGAGGGAAGGGAACCATAAAGGTAGGGGATTAAAAAGTGGGAAATACTATGCATAAAATAAATGGCTACAAAGATATATTTTACAGCACAGGGACTATAGCCAGTATTTTATAATAACTTTAAATGGAGTATAATCTATAAAAATATTGAATCACCGTACTGTACACCTGAAACTAATATAATATTGTAAATCAACTATACATCAATAAAAAATAATAATAGTGATAACAAATGAAATCAGCATGAAACTGTTAGGTAGGGAAGGGGATAAATAAAGAACTGGAACATTGGGTGAATGCAAATGAAAGACACATATCACAAAAGTAAATACCTACGGAAACAGAAAAGAAAATCATAAAAATAGTTCTTCATAGGCATTGTTGTATATGAAAAAAAACCCAACAAATACTACAAAACTTTCAAAGATGAAATTACACAAAATCAAGAGATGAGATTGGACCAGCAAGCTTTTAAAAAAACAAATTGTAAGAGAAAAACAGATACATTTAGAGAAAAAAGCCACACTGAAAGCAACAACAACAAAAAATTACAACCTATGTGATTAAAAACTTTTCAGTTAGAATAGAGAAAATCACATAAAATGACATTCAGAGTAATCATATAGCAAAATGGTAGATATAAATCCAATGAAATGAAATAATTGAACTCTATAAAAAATGATCAAAGATTCCATTTAAAATCAGAGATTGTCAGGGGGAGGGGCAATATAGGGGTAGGGGGAAAAGTGTTATTATGAGATTATATGAAATCATATGTGTAAAAATTTTTGAAATTTGTAAAACACTATAGAATTTAAAGAATCTTGCATTTAATAAAAAAGAAAAAAAATCAGAGATTGTCAGACTATAAAAAAGTAAGATTCAACTAGTATATGCTTTCTATAAATTATTCATTTTAAGACAGAAACTGGAATAAATATGAAAACATATACCATAAAAACCATAAACACAAGAAAATTATGCTATATCACATGCTATTGTCATGACTATATTAACATTAAAAAAATAGATTTTGAAGAGTATTACCAGAGATAAAGGGAACATGTCATGGTAGAAGAAACAAACCATTGAAAAGACATAAAAATCACAATGTACATGCACCTAATAACAGAACTTCAAACTACATGGAGGAAGAACAGATAGAACTAAAGGAAGAAATAGAAAAACACAGCTTCATAGCTGGAAGCTCTAATACCATTCTGTCAGTAATTGATAGACCAAGTAGTCAAAAAAATCAAACAGGTTAGAGAATATTTGAATAATACTATCAACCACCTTACTTTACTTGATGTTAATAAACATTTAACCTAACAAGTGGCACAAATATTGTCTTTTCCAGTACACAAAGGATGTTCATCAGACTAAAACATATGCTGGGCCAAGAAAAAAATTCTCAATAAATATCAAGAAAACAAATATTTCAGAGTAAGTTTTCTTAACACCACAGAATTAAATAGAAATGGCTAAAACTAATATTCCTAGAAAAGCTGCAAATACCTGTAAACAACATACTCCTAAAGAACTCATACATTAAAAAAGAAATAAGAAAATAGATAATTAGAAAAGATTCGAATTAGAAAATATCAGAATTTCTAGGAAATAGCTAAAGTCATGAAAATTTATAACTCTAAATGCTTATATTAGAAAAGAAGAAAAGTGTAAGTCAATGACCTACTATTTCACCTTAAGAAGCTAGGAGAGTAGTAAATCAAACCCAAATGAGGTAGAAGGAAAAATAAAATAAAATTAGAAAGGCAGAAATCAATGAAATAGAGAAAATAACTACAGTAGAGAAATATCAACAAAGCCATGAGTCAGTTCTTAGAAAAAATTAATTAAATTGATAAACTCCTAGAAAGATGTCCTCCCCCAAAAGGGAAAGAACACAAATTGCCAATAATAGTGATGAAAGAATAAACAAGAGTCAGATTCTAGATATAAAAAAAAATTAGGGATAAACTACAATGAAACAACTTTACACCAAAAAATTTGACTCTGTAGTTAAGATAAATTCCTTAGAAAAACAAATTACCAATGTTGACACCAATGTTTAATGATCCTAAATCTATCAAAGAAATTGAAATCACAAAGAAAGCACCAGATCCAGATGGTTTCTCCAGTGAATTTTTCCACAATTTTAAGAAAAATAATTTATCAAAATTATTACAGAAATTATAGAAAAGGAACACTCATGTATGAGTCCAAGGTCATCTTTATACAAAAGCTGTCAAGGATACCGAAGGAAAAATATCACAGACCATTCTTTTTCATAATAATAGATGCAGAAATTCTAAACAAGTTATTAGAAAACTGAATACAACAATATAGGAAAAGGAGCTTACTCCAGAATATAAATTTGGCTTAATAGAAAATAAATGAACAAAAGGAGAACATTCATGGTATAATCTCAATAGATGCAAAAAAGCATTTACAAAATTCAACATTTATATAATAATAAAAAATTCTTTTTATCTTTGAAAGATTATCTACAAAAAAATCTACCAAATATTCTACCTAATAATAAATTACTGAAACTTTTTCTCCTAAGGTTGAGAATGAGATATGGATGCCTGTTATCATCATTTTAGTACTGCTAGACATTGCACTGGTAGCCTTAAGTGTTGATAAAAAGGACAAAAAAAAAAGAAGAGAAATACAAGTTGCAAATATTGGAATGGAAGAAATAAAACTGTAATTATTCAGAGTCAATTTGATTGGCTATATAGAAAGTCTGAAAAAATCTACAGAAAAATTATTTTAACTAATAAATATCTAGAAATAGATATAGTAAAATATGTACAAGACTGACACACCAAAAAAAGAAATCACAATAATAGTAAGAGTAATTAAAGAAGATTTAATATACACAAGTCTATACCATGTTCACAGTTTGGAAGATTTAGTATTGTAAAAATATCAATTGTCATTCAGTTGATCCATAGATTTAATTTATAGAACTGAGTGAAAATTGACAAGTTGATGATAAAATTTATATGGAAATGTAAAGGCCCAAGAATAGCCAAAGCATTCTTGGAGAAGAACAAAGCTGGAAGTTACAATGTTAGATATCAAGATATATTATAAATCTGTAATAATTAGGAAAATAGGGTAATAAGGCAAAGAAGTAGAAATAGACCAATAAAACAAAATTGAGGGTAAAGAAAGCATCATTTCTTTTATGATCTGGATGTCTATTTAATGCATCGCTAAAAAGATGGTTTTTCAATAAATGGTGCTGGGGAAATTGAATATTCATATTAAAAAGTGAATCATGATCACTACCTCACTTAATACACAAAAAATATACTCAAAAGGTAAACGTTAAAACAATAAAGCTTTGGGGCTTCCCTGGTGGCACAGTGGTTGAGGATCCGCCTGCCGATGCAGAGGACACGGGTTCGTGCCCGGTCTGGGAGGATCCCACATGCCGCGGAGTGGCTGGGCCCGTGAGCCATCGCCGCTGAGCCTGTGCGCCCGGAGCCTGCGCTCTGCAATGGGAGAGACCACAACAGTGAGAGGCCCGCATACCGCAAAACAAAGAAACAAACAAACAAAAAACAATAAAGCTTTTTAGAAGAAATCATAGGAGAATATCTTCATGACTCTGGAAAATATCTTCATGACATTATCTCCTACGGTAGGCAAATAAATAAAAAAAAAACATTAACCATAGAGAAAAAATAATAAATTAGACTACATTATAATTAAGAACGTCTTTTCATGAAAAGACATCATTAGAAGAGTAAAAAAGAGTAGAATATATTTGAACTATATATATATTCAACAAATGATTACTATCCAGAATATATATAAATAACAGCTTTGTTCTTCTCCAGAACATCAAAAAATCAATATGAAAAACGCATACAAATGAATACAATAGAAGGAAAAGTGTGCAAAATGCCTGGAGACACTTTACAAAAGAGAACATCCAAATGGCCACTAAACATATAAACTGCATTCATTTTTCAATAAAGCTCAAATTATAACTATAATGTGATATATATTTACACCCACCAGAACGGCTAAAAAAAAAAAAAAATTAATGGAGCAACTGGAGCTATCATACATTGCTGATGGGAGTGTAAATTCATAATAGAACTTTGGAAATTTGTTTGACAAAATTGACTAAAACTGAGCATATACATATAGTATACCTACCTAGCAATTGCACCCCTAGGTATAAACCCAAGCAAAAGGTATGAATCAAATGTTCACCAAAAGACACATAACAACAATGTTTACGGCAACTCTCTATATAATAACCTCAACCTTGAAACAACCTGATGTCCATCTATCATAGGATGGATAACTAAATATTGGTATATTCATACAATAGAAAACTAATGAAAAAGAATGAACAATCTACAACTATAAGAATAAGAAAGATGAATCTCACAAACAAAATATTGAATAAAATAAGCCAGTTACAAACTACTACATAGTGTATGATTCAATTGATACTCTGTTTAATCCAGGAAACTACGTAGGGAGTTAAAAGTGAGGGTAGTGGTTATGCTTGATACGATGGAGGAGAGGATGGAAGGGGACAGGTGTCAGTCTGAGCCCTCCAGGAAGCAGATGCTGAGACGGATTAGGATGGCAATAGGTTTCTGAGAGGTAACACTTGAAAAATATAAGTAGGTGGTAGTGTAGTTGAGAAGTGAAAGTCTCTATACCCTGTGCGGCTCTGACACCTGTGCGAGAAAACAGAATTGAGATAAGCTTCAGAGCATAACGCAGATTTGAGAAAGTCTCAGCCAATGCAATGAGAAGCTCCACAAAAAGACTGCCAAATAGAAGAGTTCTACATTGGCCAGAAATAGTCAGGCTCTAATAACCCCACTATGTTCAGCTATTGGCTGGGGTTGCCCCAGAAGAACTGAGCCTCAGGGGCCACAGATGCTGAAAAAGCTGCAGCTCAGGGCAGTCAACTCTTTGCACTCCAGGCAGCTGAAGCAAGTCTTTTCTTGAAGATAGATGGGGGCAACACCTCCATGGCTGCCACAGGCAGAAGGGTAGCTTCAGAGCTGCTAAAAATGTACCTTTTCTTTACTCCAGTTCAGTTTATTCCTCAAGTGAGTTCACTTCATGAAAATGTTTTGAGCTATGTGCTCATGATTTGTGTATTTTCTTAGTATATTTTGCTTTAATAAAAGAATTTGCCTAAAAATTAATCTTTGAATATTTGTCATAATATTTTATTCTTACTTGGGCCAGTTCTGGCTTATGGCCTGTTTTTGTTCAGCCCTGGATCTAAGAGTGGTTTTTAAATTTGTAAAGTGTTGTAAAATACATGTCCCTTCCCCTAAACACACACAAGGATACGTGAGAGAGAACGTGTGTGGCCCACAGCCTAAAATATTTGCTATCTGGCTCTCTACAGAAAAAGTTTTCCCACTTCTGCTTCAGAGGTTCTTCTAGAACTAACATGTCATGGGGTAAGGAAGTTAATTATCTAAAGTTCAGCATAGCTTTAATTTCTTTTCTTCCAAGTAAAATTCTATTTTGTTTATTTCAAAATGTTATTATAGTATATTAATTTTTGTTCTATCATTTTATCTGCAAATAAATATTCTATGTCTAGAATAAAGCTAATTTTTAAAAACCAGTAAATTTCTATGTATTGGGATTATGAGTAACTTGAAAAATAATCTTCTTAGGATTTTTCTTAGTTACATGATTTATATAAAATATGACCATCACATGCCATAGTTTTAGAAGTCAGAATGATATCACACACTCACACACACACACCCTCTATCTCTCCCTCTCTCTCTCTCTCACACACACACACAGACACACAAACACACACACACACACGCAAAACATTTAATGTAATAAGATATGGATTTTTCTTGGCGATCTTGCTATATGCTGCTTTTCTTAGTCCTGGAGATCCACAGGAAACACAACAACATGTGATGAAATAGTATAATGTGATTTATAAGGAAAATAGTTCATCACATGTTGGGTTTGGTGTGCTGTTTTCTCAGCAAGAAAGGAAGAAATAAGGAGAAATCACATGAACTCTGGGAAGTTGCCACAAACCGCAAATTCATCTCTCACTTTAGAAAGATATTTAAGCTCATCTGACACCATGTGATTCTTTCTTGCCAAACACTTTTGATCATACTCAAATTGAGTTCACAGAGGCTCTTTGTGGTCCTGATTAAAACACACAGAAATGTAAAAGGTCTAGTGGAGCCACAAGTAAGGGATCTTCCCTATGACTTTTTTAAAAAAATAAATAAATTTATTTATTTATTTGGCTGCTTTGGGTCTTTGTGTGGGCTTTCTCTAGTTGCAGCGAGCAGGGGCTACTCTTCGCTGTGGTGCGTGTGCTTCCCATTGTGGTGGCTTCTCTTGTTGAGGAGCGTGGGCTTTAGGTGTGAGGGCTTCAGAAGTTGTGGCACATGGGCTCAGTAGTTGTGGCTCATGGGCTCTAGAGAGCAGGTTCAGTAATTGTGGCGCATGGACTTAGTTGTTCTGCGGCATGTGGGATCTTCCAGAACTAGGACTTGAACCCGTGTCACCTGCATTGGCAGGCGGATTCTTAACCACTGCGCCACAGGGAAGTCCCCCTATGACTTTTTTGTGACCTCTCATCTACAGAGAATTTACCATTGACTTGACAGAACTTTACTTCTCACTTCTTCCAAACCTCTTTTCTTTACAAAGGGCATATTAGAAAAACAAATATTAACCACATAGTCAAAAATCTTTGTGTTAAAATATTTTCTGTTTGTCTCTGAGAAAATTAGGCATTACTACTAGGTCTCCATTCCTCTTTTATAAAATGAAATGAAAGGGCTTAAAGGATCTGTATTCGTTTTCTACTGCTGTGTAACCAGTTACCTACTACAAACTTAGGAACTTAAACACAACATAAAGTTAATATCTCTTCCTTTCTATAGCTCACACATGACTGGGTTCTCCGTTCAGGGTCTCACCCAGTAAAACCCAGGTGTCAGCTATATCTATGGGTTTTCATCTGTGGTTCAGGCTCCTCTTCAAAGCACATGGGCTGTTGGCAGAATTTATGTCCTTGCTGTTGTTGAACTGAGTCTTTTGTTTTCCTATTACTGTAGGTGTAGGACCACACTTAATACCTAGAAGCTGCCACATTCCCTGCCACATGTTCCCTTCATCTGCAAAGCCAGCAACAGAAGAATCTCCCTCACATCAAATCCCTCTCTTGCTTCAAATCCTCTGTGTCTGATCTCTAGACTCATGCTATTTAAGGGGTTCATGTGATTAGGTCTGGCTCACCCAGATAATCTCTCTTTCTTAAAGTCAGTGGTGCTACTTAACATATGTAATTATGTAAGTAAAATCTACAAGATTCACAGTCCCAGAGATAATGTACAAAAATGTACACCGGGGTAGGGATCTCAGAGGCTGTTTTAGAATTCTGCCTACTTGGGTTGTTTTAAGGGTTAAATAAGGTAACATGGAAAAACATTTATCTGAATATCTGGACCTTAATAGGGGCCTAATAAACTGATTTATTCTGAATAAGATATTTTGGGGAGAGGAAAGACAAGTGAACTGCTAACTAGTCATCTACTCAGATACCATAAGAAATCACCACTTGTGTCGATCAGTAATAATAATATATAGACAATTTCACATGGTTCTATTTACCATATCTGCTCAACATCACATTTCACAAAACATTGAAGAAGCACCTCTACACTGATTTTTAGTCAACAATTCATTCATTCTCTTCTTTCATTCATTCATTGGGGCAATTTAGAGCATACAGAAAGGAACAAGATAACCATACCTAATTCTTTTAAAACTTTAGGATCTAGTGGGATTTGAGTCCTCATAGACTTTAGCAGTGCAGTTGATATTAAACAAAGCTGCTTCTGACAGAGCTAAAAGAAGCAACACATATAGCAATTTCATGTGTCTAACCTCACGTTGTTTATAATTCTATGACAAAAACGAATGGAAACGATAAATTTAGAAGCAGCTCTGTTCTACACAGGCTCTGTGACAAATGGGGTTTGCAGTCTTGGCAAGCAGCTCCAGGGGTTTCCAGAGTTAGCTGTCATCTTACTTTGGAAATACCTTTCTTAGTTTCTCAGCAACAGTTAATATATGACAAACGCTCCTAGTGTCTCCTTCCTTGGCTTCAAATAAAATATCATAAGCATATTTAAACATCTATCTTCTTCTGGCTTCAAAAAGTCCTCTTTCACATGAGCACCTAATGCATGGCTCGGTGTCCCTTAAAAGAGTATCCCAAGGAGAGTTTTCCAAACTTCCCTGGAAACCTAAAAGCTTCCTTGGTAACATGATGCAGAATTCTGTCCTTTCCCAGTTTGTTTTCCATGACTTCATTGGTCAGAATGTGGGCAATTTTGGCTGCAGATACGGTCTCCTTTCTGCTTTGCTGATGGCAACTTGAGTTATCCTGTAAAGTAAAGACAGCTCCCAAATCATTATTAACTTCATTGTGTTGCTATCATTACAATAATAAAACATATGATAGAAGATATCTCAGACACAATCTTATGTAACCCCCATCGTACTTTGAATTCTTTTTCATTGTTATAATTAACATACAATATTATATTAGTTTGAAGTGTCAAACTTTGAATTCTTATTACATTATCCTCCAGCAGTTGCTACTCAATCTCTTTTAGAACACTGAGATAGAAAGAGAATTTGCTTGCAAAGGAGTATTGCTCACACTTTTTATTCTTTATGTCCAAGCTGAAAAAAATACTGCATTACAATCATCATTGCTGAACTTACAGTCTTTTGTGTTAGTTGCGGATTAGCAAGAATAGACGCCCCTACCCTCCCCAGATACACACAGATTAAACTCCATACTTAATTATCCAAGAACACAAATAATTAACAGAAGCAAGATGGACCAAACAAGTTAGAAACAGACGTAATTTATCTTGATGTGACTTTTCCTGGGCCTCCAGTTCCCCCAAAAAAGGCAGAAACTGATAACACTTTGAACAGAGTAGAATAATGCCTGATCTGAGAAAACAGTCTGATTTTTCTCACCACAAGCCTTTTTTATACTCGGGTTTAACAACTGTATAGGTGGAATAATGAAGCCCCCCACATCCAGAACCTGAGACTGTGCTAAGTTTCCTGGAAAAATGGGAATGAAGATCACAAATGTAATTAAGTTAGCTAATCAGCTGAAGTTAACATGAGATTATGGTGGGTCATCCAAGTGAGCCCAGCATAATCCCAAGTGTCCTTTAAAGCAGAAGAGGGAGCAGAAGAGGAAGTTGGAGTGACGTGAGAAGAAATCGATTAGCCTTTGCTGGCTTTAAAGATGGAGAGAGGGGGTCATCAGCCAAAGAATATAGGTGGCCTTTCAAACCTGGAAAAGGCAAGGGAACACATTCCCCCCTTAAACCTTGAAAAAGGAATGCAGCCCTGCAACACTTTGGTTTTAGTCCAGGCATTAGTTTTAACAGTGACTTGGCTTTAACTCCTGTTGGACCTCTAACCTACAGAACCATAGGATAATAAATTCGTGTTATCGTAAGCCACCAAATTTGTGGTCATTTATTACAGCAGCAAATGGAAAACGAATACACCTCAGTTAAGTTGGTTTTAGACTCCGAAATGAGGACTTATGTAAAATGTTTTATTAGGAAGTGTTCCCAGGAAAAATTGTTTCCGGGAGTAGGAAAGAGGAATCAGGAAGGAAAGGAGGCCACGCAAGGAAACCATAGCAAGCTAAGTCCCAGGAAAGACTTTGGCTCAATTCTACAAGGGAGCTCTGGAGACAGTGTGGGTCATTTCTCAACATCATCCTAGATCAGATGGCAACAGGACTGAGTTATTAGTTCCTCTCTGACCAGACATTGCTTACACATTGCCCATGGTGGTGAGGCAAGAGGAGTAGCGCCCAGGCATTGGAGATCTCTGTGCAGGTAAGAAAGGGGAATCTGAAGGTCTGAGAGCATCCGTCTACCAAGAGACACAGGTGCTGGCTGTTAGAAATAAAAGCTGACTGCAGCCTTGTGTATATGAAATGGTAGAGAGCCGAGGAGATGTGGGTAGAGTGCTAGCCGTGGCAGCTATAGAGGGTTTTTTAAAAAAAATCAATACATTTCCACTTAAGTGAATGCTGACATAAATTAGACTTTTCCTTGTTTTTGTATCAAATCCAGCATCTGCAAGGCTACATACCACCCAGAGGAAGAAAGCAGAATCAGCGTTCAAATGACCCTGAAACGTATCTTTGCCTCTTCAGAGATCTGCATAATTCTAATAATCTAATCATCATCAGACAGTATGAGTACCTACTGTGTTCCAGGAACAATCTCTGAGAATCTAAGATATATAACACAGTTCTCAGACTTCAGTGGCTATAAAATTTTAAAAATGTCTATGAATTATCATGTTGGATCAGAACAATCCCATTTTATACTCTGCCTGTCATGGCCTTAAAAGCATGGTACTACAAAACTCCAAATTTCTATGAACATACCCTGACCATCCCCACACTGCAATTCTCTTTATTAATTATTTATAAATGATTCTCTCACATCAGGAGAATTAGGTGCATCGCTTTTCTAATGGACATCATCTTTAAGATTATGTGATCAAAACTGATTGTCTCCCTCTAAATTTGATTCTTTTCCCAACATCTCTTTCTTTATTAACGACATCACTATTATTCTGGCCTCCATCTTAAATTTATCAACTTTGACTTCTTCTTAAATCCTGAATCAAGTTTGTCATTGTCTTTTTTTTTTAACATCTTTATTGGTGTATAAGTGCTTTACAATGGTGTGTTAGTTTCTACTGTATAACAAAGTGAATCAGCTATATGTATACATGTATCCCCATATCCCCTCCCTCTTGCGTCTCCCTCCCACCCACCCTATCCCACCCCTCTAGGTGGTCACAAAGCACCGAGCTGATCTCCCTGTGCCATTCAGCTGCTTCCCACTAGCTATCTATTTTACATTTGGTAGTGTATATATGTCAATGCTACCCTCTTACTTCGTCCCAGCTTACACTTCCCCCACCCTGTGTCCTCGAGTCCATTCTCTAAGTCTGTGTCTTAATTCTTGTCCTACCCTTAGGTTCATAAGAACCATTTTTTTTTTTTTTTTAGATTCCATACATATGTGTTAGCATACGGTATTTATTTTTCTCTTTCTGACTTACTTCACTGTGTATGACAGACTCTAGGTCCATCCACCTCACTACAAATAATTCAATTTCGTTTCGTTTTATGGCTGAGAAATATTTCATTGCATATATGTGCCACATCTTCTTTATCCATTCATCTGTCAATAGACACTTAGGTTGCTTCCATGTCCTGGCTATTGGAAATAGTGTTGCAATGGTCCTGGCTATTGGAAATAGTGTTGCAATGAACATTGTGGTACATGTCTCTTTTTGAATTATGGTTTTCTCAGGATATATGCCCAGTAGTGGGATTTCTGGGTCGTATGGTAGCTCTATTTTTAGTTTTTTAAGGAACCTCCATATTGTTCTCCGTAGTGGCTGTATCAACTTACATTCCCACCAACAGTGCAAGAAGGTTCCCTTTTCTCCACACCCTCTCCAGCATTTATTGTTGGTAGATTTTTTGATGATGGCCATTCTGACTGGTGTGAGGTGATACCTCATTGTAGTTTTGATTTGCATTTCTCTAATGATTAGTGATGTTGAGCATCCTCTCATGTGTTTGTTGGCAATCTGTATGTCTGCTTTGGAGAAATGTCTATTTAGATCTTCTGCCAATTTTTGGATTGGGTTGTTTGTTTTTTTGATATTGACCTGCTTGTATATTTTGGAGATTAATCCTTTGTCCATTGCTTTGTTTGCAAATATTTTCTCCCATTCTGAGAGTTGTCTTTTCGTCTTATTAATGTTTTCTGTTGCTGTGCAAAAGGTTTTAAGTTTCATTAGGTCCCATTTGTTTATTTTTGTTTTTATTTCCATTTCTCTAGGAGGTGGGTCAAAAAGGGTCTTGCTGTGATTTATGTCAAAGAGTGTTCTTCCTATGTTTTCCTCTAAGAGTTATAGTGTCTGGTCTTACATTTAGGTCTTTAATCCATTTTGAGTTTATTTTTGTGTATGGTATTAGGAAGTGTTCTAATTTCATTCTTTTACATGTAGCTGTCCAGTTTTCCCAGCACCACTTATTGAAGAGGCTGTCTTTTCTCCATTGTATATTCTTGTCTCCTTTGTCAAAGATAAGGTGACCATATGTGCCTGGGTTTATCTCTGGGCTTTCTATCCTGTTCCATTGATCTATATTTCTGTTTTTGTGCCAGTACCATACTGTCTTGATTATTGTAGCTTTGTAGGATAGTCTGAAGTCAGGGAGCCTGATTCCTCCAACTCCATTTTTCTTTCTCAAGTTTGCTTTGGTTATTTGGGGCCTTTTGTGTTTCCATACAAATTGTGAAATTTTTTGTTCTAATTCTGTGAAAAATTCCATTGGCAGTTTGATAGGGATTGCATTGAATCTTTAGATTACTTTGGGTAGTATAGCACTCTCACTACTATTATTCAACATAGTTTTGGAAGTTTTAGCCACAGCTATCAGAGACAAAAAAGAAATAAAAGGAATCCAAATTGGAAAAGAAGTAAAACTGTCACTGTTTGCAGGTGACGTGGTACTATATGCAGAGGATCCTAAAGATGCTACCAGAAAACTACTAGAGCTAATCAATGAATTTGGTAAAGTAGCAGGATACAAAATTAATGCACAGAAATCTCTTGCATTCCTATACACTTATGATGAAAAATCTGAAAGAGAAATTAAGGAAACACTCCCATTTACCATTGCAACAAAAAGAATAAAATATCTAGGTATAAACCTACCTAAGAAGACAAAAGACCTGTGTCCAGAAAACTTAAGACACTGATGAAAGAAATTAAAGATGATACAAACAGATGGAGAGATATACCATGTTCTTGGATTGGAAGAATCAACATTGTGAAAATGACTATACTACCCAAACTGCTTCTTATTTGTCTAGGAAATGTTAATAATTAATGTTAATGATTAATATTATTTATAAAATAATGAAATGATTATTAATTAACATTATTGATGTAAAAAATACAAACTATCACTCAAGCCAAGTGGCAAAATGTCTAAGATATAAGATGAAAAAAATCACTAATGAAACACTTGAAGCAGAAGCTAGTAGAGAATGTAGTGGGTACTATTTTCCTAAGACCTAGTGTAGTTTGGAGAGCTTTCTATCAAAAGAGCAGATGAGCAAATAAAAGTTAATTTCAAAATAGGTTCCCTTTTTTTTACACAAATTGATTGAACATCCTGATGGGATTCCACAACTATCCTTCTTTAAGTCCTCTTTCCTCACATACTTCTCCTAACTCCCCATCTTCAGCTCCCCTGAGAAATGCGGCGAGGGGCCCCTTGTTGATCCTTGGCTCCTGCCTCTTGATCTTGTCTCTTTTTCCTTTCCCTCTTGCATCGCAAAAGCACACCAGTGCAGCAACTACTTGAGATTTCAGGAAAGGGTAAGAAACAGAGCATGTAAAGTCAGTATCACATTCAGCAAAGAGGAATTATGGGAAACGCCAAGAATATTCATCATTTACCATTTCTGGATGTATTGATTTGTTTCTGTGGATTCAAGTTAGCATCTGGATTCGTTTCCTTAGCCCAGCTAAGCTGTGTTCCCACCTACCTCCTTTGTGCTGTTAATGGAAAGTATATTACTTTTCTATGAGTCATAGGCTCAGCAATCCACTATATACATATTGTTTTGTCTTATATAATTGATTTTTAAATTAGTTAAGAGAAGAAAAGATAAGAAATATACATTTATCTTCTCTTTCACAATTACATAATTTCCTTTACAGTGTTCTTTGTTTTCTTGTGTGGATTTGAAAAAATGAGATCATTTGCTTTTAGCCTGAAAAACTACCTGCAGTATTTTTCAAAGATGGGTCTGTGAATAATACCTTCTTTCACTTTTGGTTTACCTTTTAATGTCTTTTTTCTACTTTCATTTTTGGACAATAGCTTTGCTGCATGTAGGATTCTTGGTTGACAGTTTTGACTTTGAGCACATTGGAAATGTTATCCCACTGCTGTCTGACCTCCATTATTTCTGATGAGAATTTACTGTTTATTTTCTTGGGATTCCCTATAAGCAATGAGTCATTTTCCTCTTTCTGCTTTCAAGATTTACTCCATGCCTTTGGCTTTCACCATTTTTACTATGACTTGTCTATTTGTGGATCTCTTTGCATTTATCCTATGAGTTTGTTGAGCTTCCTTGATGTGTAATGTCTTCCAATATATTTGGCAAGTTATTTCTTCAAACACATTTTTTTGCTCTTGTCTCTGTCTCCTTTCTTGGTATTCATATTGCGTGTGTGTTGGTGTACTTATACTGTCTCATATTTCTCTGAGTGTTTGTTTATTTTTCTTCATTCTTTTTTTCTCTCTGCTCTTCAGATTGTACAATCTCTATCAATCTATTTTAAATTTTGCTAATTATTTTTTCTGCTTGTTCAAGTCTACTGCTGATCCCCTCCAATGAATTTTTCATTTCAGTTATTGAAACTTTCAACTCCAGAATTTCCACTTAGTTCCTTTTATCATTTATACCTCCTTATTGATTCTCTCCACTTGTTGCAACATTGTCATTATACCTTCCACTATGTCTTTAATCATAGTTTCCTTTTAGTTTCTTAAACATATTTATAATGCTACTTTGAAGTATTTATCTATTAAATCTGACATCTGGTCACTTACAGTCTGTTTTTTTCCCAATGTATGGATCCTATGTTCTTGCTGCTTTGCATAATTTTTTTGCTGGAAATGACATTATAGATAATACATTGAAGCAATTCTAGTACTGTTCCCTCCCCTCCAGGGCTTGTTATTGTTATTGACTGTACTATTTTTGTGAAGTATATCACCCATCTCACTGCCACCCACAACTCCATGAAGTCTCTGATGCTGTTCATCAAAACACACAGCCTTGGATAGCCCACATCACCCTCAGATGACAGTGATCTGGCAGGACATTCTTTGTCTCTTTCCCTGCCTACACCTACCTGTTAAACTGCAATAATTTCCAGCTAATTGCTTTATTGTTTTCAACAATGTCCTGGGCATGAATTGTTTAACAGACCAATCCAGTGAAATTTAGGCTGCTTTGAAGGGGCAGCTCCTAAGATCAGTGTTTGAGATTTGCTCTGACCCAAGGAGTACTCTTCCCAACTGTCTCTTTCCCTGGCAAAGAGCTAGCTCTCCCTGGCAAAGAGCTAGCCAACACTTCTGCGTATATTCCCAATGAATCTACCAATCTCTTATCAAATGTTTGTTCCCACAACCCCTGCTGGTTTTGAGCACTCCCCAAGGTTCAAATTTTTCCACACTCTGTTGCAAATGAAGTCATTCTTTTGGGAAAAGATTCAGAGCTTTCTAACATAGAGCCTGATTCTCCTTTCAGGCAAAATATATTAGCCAGGGTTCTGGTGCTAGGTGTGAGGACAATGGTAAGACATACAGCTTTGGAGCACAGTGCTGAGTGCAAACTGTAGCCTCAGGTTTTCTCAGCTTGCCTCTCTCATCGTGGAACCTCCACCTTACATGCAAGGAAAAGGACAGGCTTCTGTATTCTCAGTGGTGCTGTACCTGAGGTAGTCTCTGTCCCATGAGTGGGGGCTGAGTAGAAGAAAGGAGCTCCCACCTGTCAGTCACACTTGCTCAGAACTTAGGTTCAGCAAGAGACAACCAGGAGCAGGGTGGGAAATGCTGTTGTTCTGCCCCTTCTAGGAAAATAACCCTCTGACTTGGAGCTAGAATGAGAGGGAGTCTTGCGTTCTTGGTTATATAAGTCTGGAGTGGAATTTCTATCTTGCTAAGATTCGAGAGAAAAGAAGGGAGTGGATCTTGGTTCAGATACCATTGACTCTTGCTGCTCTTGCCAAGTTTTAGTAGATTTTCTTGAATGAATACTTTTGCATTTACTGTATCCCCTTAGATCCATTTCCAGAGGCTTTAAATGGCTGGGGTTTTTTTTTTTTTTAACATTTTTTATTGGTTTCGCTGGGAAGCAGGTTCGCGGAGCTCTCCACACTGTCATACTGGAGGTAGAGCCCTCCACATTGCCTTATTTTATTTTTGAAAACTTTGAAATACTTTGAAAATAAAACCTCTGTGAATTAAATATTATTGTCCTTATTTTATAGATAAAGAAATTATTCTTATTCCACATCACAGTTCATTGATGAGAGAGGATTTGAATCGAGTCCTTACAAATGCAGACTTCAAAGCTCCTTCTCTTAATATATTACATTAACTAATTTAATAGCAAAGAAGGGATATAGAAGAGAAATGATTACTTCAGGAAAACAGATTTTGAAGTACAGAGACCTATTATATTAAACATCTTAGTGAGCAGTTGCTTTGTGTTATTTTATATTCTGAGTACTGAGGGACTATCTGGTAAAAGAGATTACTTAATAGGTTTGTTGCTGAATTAATACAAAAATGAATTGTGGTGAGGGAAATTTTACTGGCTTTGCCCTTTCCATTTTTAATTTCACTTGATGATCATTTTAAGATAAGATATGACAAGTTTGTAGATTATGAGGAGAAATTTTAGGTAGAAACACTGGAGGTAAATAATCTGAAAGACAAGAGTATACAGGTAAAAAATCAATTCTAGGGCTTCCCTGGTGGTGCAGTGGTTGAGAGTCCGCCTGCCGATGCAGGGGAAACGGGTTCGTGCCCTGGTCCGGGAAGATCCCACATGCCACGGAGCGGCTGCGCCCGTGAGCCATGCCGCTGAGCCTGCGCGTCCGGAGCCCAATTCTAAGAGCAATTAAGTCATTAAGAGCATTCATAGGTTTTATAGCAACCTCTGATATTTCAAAACAATAGTAAGCACGTGAATAAATAAGCAACAAGCTTGCGAGCACTACGTAACTGCTTAAACCTTGACTACCTTTTATTATTTGCAAACTGTCATGAATTAAACAATAAAACAATAATCATTAAACAATGATTATTTTAATTAATGTATAATTATAACTGTTATGTTTTCTAGATAATTATGACATATAATATATATATTATCTATTATCTATTTTATGTAATAAAACATATAATAATATATAATTATGATCAGTATTATAAAGCACACATTCTGTGCTAAGGTTATTGCATACTGTAAATTTTGCTAAAATTGTATTTTAATTAATAATTCAAATAACTATAATAAATATATTTGGTTTTACTTTCAGCATTTATTTATTCTGAGGAATGTTTTTAAAGTATGAAAGGTTTTTTTAAAGATTTTTATTTTTAAGAAACTTTATACCTTTATATGGATGAGGTCTACACGCTTAGTAACTTATAGTAAATGGCATCATGCAATCTGATAGCAGTTACTGAAATTACTGGCATTATAGTTAGACAGTTTATCCAAATATGATACTCAGACAATCTGCAAGAGAAAGTCCTAAAATCCTCCTTACAAATATAAATCTCTAAGCCCCACCCTGCACCCTTCAGATCAGAATCTCTGGCAATATGGCCCAGGAATCTACAGTTTTAATCATGCACTCCCCAGGTGATTCTTACACGTATGAATACTCAAGAACCATGGAGCAAACAAACCAAATCCTAATAAATGTACCCTAAACTTCCAACCTATTCCCCAAATGTTAAATATCATACAGGGATAACGTAAAAAGCCTCAGAAGGAGATAAAAGAGCAATCAGAGAGGTAAAGGGGTAATTACTGATAAAAAGTTTCTTTGCCAGTGTTCAGAGTTAATATGTAAAAGACTACATAAGTGAAGTAGAATATAGAAATGGAAAAGAGCTTTTATTTGGTATAAATACACTACAAACCACATACATAATCAGAACAAATAAAAAATACATTTAATGTGTGAACAAGGATAATTATAGTCCCTCAATCAGTCTTGGCATATGATACGGTAGTTTAAGTTTGATATTTCTGTTTTGACAGTAGATGTATAAAGGAGATGAAAGGCAAAAAAACACAACTGATTTCTCCTTTTTTATGTTAGGTTAAGTGGGTAATGGCATATGGAAGAACCAGAATTTAATCAAAAGTCATTTAAAGGAAAGCGCTGGAATTATTCACTTTTTACAGGTACTAATTATATTTTCACTCATGCTTCTCAGTATTTCAAAATAAAATTGCTCTTCATTTTTATGCCAAAACATCTTTACAAAAATTGTTACAGATTATTTCCAATACCTTTTGCTCAGCCATTTGGCATCATCACTATTCAGGCAACAGTGTTCATATGGTAATAGTTAAATTTGTTTTTCACTAGGGCCCTCTCATCCAAAGTTTTCATTTCCAGCCTGCACATGCTGAACTCTAGAAAGTGTTTTAATTATTTTATTTAAATATGGTTACTTCTAATTCAATCAATATCAGATATGTTGCCTGCTTAAGGAGTGGACCTTACTCTACAAATATAAGATTCTTTAGATCCTATTTTTCAGGTTATAGTTAGCAAGACTTGGGTTTGAGTTTCAACTCTGCCTCTTTTTAGCTGCATGCCATTAGGAGAGTGTTAACCTCTTTGAAACTCACTTTCATCATCTTGGTTTGTGACCCCCGGAGTTTCCCAGATGAAATTTGAAACTGGCCCCCATCCATGGAGGGCAAGGAGAGACTGAAGAAAGAGGCAGACCACTCTATATTGGTAGGTGGTAGGTTTAAGAAGAAAGGGAACTTACATGAAGACTTGTCTTGCACGGCCACAAGAAGAGTAAATTTCCACACCCACCTGCTAGAATCTTAAAAACATATAGAGGTCTTAATAGGGTTCAGTCACATACTGTCCAGATGGTCTTAACAACACATTGATCTCTCAAGGGTCCATCCTTGAAACTGGCTCCTGCTGTGGGAATGATGGGCAGAACATACATTCTGAGGACAGGGGAGGGGTTGGGGAATGTCTGATTGCCCAGGTGCAGCTCGGGGGTCAACCGGCAGTCACATCTTCTCGATGACCACTTTCATCACCTCATCTCTAAAATGAAATAACACTTACACTGCATAAACTATAGAAACAAACATTTCAAAACTATAGAAACAAACATTTCACTTTGCTTCTCATGTTACAGATTTAAATTTGAGGAATGCTTGGCTGGGCCATTCGCCCTAAGGGTCTCTGATAAGGCTGCACTCAGATGTTGGTTGGGACACAGTCAGACGAAAGTCTGAATGGGTAGACTGTCAAAGACGGCTCTCAAATGCTACACTTGGAGTTGATTACAGGCTGGAGGCTTAGCTGTTGACCAGAGTGTCTACTTTTGTAGCATTGTGGTATCAGTATAATCAGACTTACTACATGGTTTCTGACTTCTCTCAGAGTGAGCTTTCCAAGAGAGCCAGGTAGCCAGCTTCATGGTCTTTTCTGACTGGCCCTGAAGTTAGAGAGCTCACATCTACTAAACTCTGTTAATTATAAGAGAGTCACTAAAGCTGGCCCAGGTTCAAAGGGAGGGAACTTTAGACTCCAAATCTTGATGGGGCAAAGTTCAAATAATTGCTCTTAAAATCACCATATAATACTGCAGATCTGAGATATGCATAGGCCATGAAATTTAGGTTAATTTTCTCTCAAGTTTTCCTATTTATATACCAGGAGTATAAAATATTGGAGGTATATATGTATGTATTTATATACTTTACTTATTATATACCTTTATAAATAATTTATACATAAATTCTCCTAATATCTACATCTATTGGTCAGGTATAGATATTAGAAGTATTCACTTACAGGTATCAAGTATTAAAATAGATTATTAAAAGATTGGTATATCTTCCAGAGGATTGATTTTTTAAACATAGGCATTTAATTATAGACAAAGGCACTAACTAGAAGATGTTAAGATCTCTGGATGTTAAGATGCTAAGATCTGTAGTAATCTAAGCGTTCTATGAAACTACATTCTGAGAAGAAAACATTATAAAAAAAGAAACTTCAACTGTGACTTTCAGATATTGCTTTCCAAAAGAGCAAGCTGAAGATACCTTGTAAGGATTCCTACCTTATATCATGTATGTTCTTTTTTGTTCCACCGTATGTTAATTTTCAACTTGATTTGTACCCTAGTGTTCTAACACCCTAATTCTCCATGGAATTGCTAGAGTCATCAATAAACCACAGAGATTGAAAGCGGAGCTACATGTTTCCTTCACGAATGTGATAAATTTCTAGATGGTAATCTAGCTTACTTGTCTCCCATAAATTCAAAATATGAGTATTCAGATCTGGAGCCTTACCTGCGATACCAGATGACTATGGGGCCAGAGCTGCCCATCGTGAGCTGGGTATTATAAAATCAGCCAGGCCATAAAGTCCAGTGGGCACAGCAACAATCCTCTGTATGAAAGGGAACAAAGTTTTATTTGGTTTCAGACTTGAGCAGGTTCAGAAAGAACAAGCAAATTACGTGAAGAGACTCCCCTGAAAACCATCTCTGCTGTACCAATGCCTTTCACTCAGATCATACCTTCTAGATGTTGACTGCTCTGGCGTATGCTGAGATTCATCACCCAGATCTCCCTTCAGGAACAAAGGACTCATTATCCCACACACTGTAATGTCCAGCTCTCAGCTGTCAGCCCTTTTGGGGATTGCCTTAGCTGGACAAAGCTTCCTTTCCTAAGATCACTCCCCTCCTTCAGCAGCCGACATTCAGTGACCACTGGCAGAGGCATATAAATATCTGGTTCTCTTGTCCCAGCTCAGGACAGCTCTCAGGAGTCTCCTGGTCTTCAGTCTTCTCTGCAGGGCTGGCAGAGGCACTCCAGAGATACTGCATCACAACTCCCTTCTCTGCCCAGTTGTGCCTCACCCCTTCTCCTTCCACAGATACTGTCCTCAAGAGCACACTCTAATAACCCCCCTGCATGTTAAATGCCTTTAACAGAGTGTGCATCCTGGGAGACCCAACCTGAAACAATTATGATCAACTGACAGAGGAGGAAAAACTCAGGTCTGGTCCATGGATGGGAAGATGTAATACATCAGGACTAGCAGGAAATGTACTGCTGCCACACTGCAGCCTTCCACAGAGGTGTCCTCAAAAGACTGAGGTGAATGAGATTGTCTGTGTTCAAAATTGTGAGCAGTACAGTTTAGTGTTTACCACGTGTGGTGGGGATAGTGGTTTGAGTTATGAATACACACTGACGCCTGTGCCTGAAGGAAAAACGATCAATGATCAGAAGCAAGGAAGTCTGGCGAAGAAGCAGGTAGACGGAACTCTGGAAGTGGCCATAGAGTATGCAAATACTTATGTCTCGCATGAATGCCCCCTGACATGCATTCATCACAAAAGATGCACTCAACAACCAACTGGACAAGATGATCCATCCTACTGGTGTCAATCACCTTATTTACTCAGCCCAGTGTGGTTGATGCAGTGAGTTGTGAATGATGTGGCCATCGTGTTAGGGACAGAGGCTATACACGGACTACCTAGCATGAGTTTTCTTTCATCAAGAATGGTCTAGCTACTGCCACTACGGAGTGCCCTCCACCAGAAGCAACCACCCCTGAGGAGACTAGCCAACCATCTGATGCCAACGTCCTTACTTTGGGCCTCTTCCACCTTGTACAGTCTTTACCAGACTTGACACCTGGGTTTTCCTTTTATAGCTACAGAGTCTCCTCCAGCATGACTGTTAGAGGATTTACCTAATGCCTGCTTATCGACATGGTATCACATACCGCATTGCCTCACGCTAACAGACTGGTTCTTGTTTTTTACATTTTAAGATGTGCCCTATTACAACTCAGATAGGACAAAACACTGAGCATGTGCCCCTTGGCATCGAGATCTGGTTCTGAGAAGAGAGTGGGTGCAGCGCTGGGAGCGGTCCTTCCTCCTCCCTAGGGCCACTGATGAGGTAGCCCCGTCTTCTGAGGAGTCTCCAGAAGAAAATTCTCTTTGGTCCGGGAGCTGGGTGGCATGTTTTCTCTTCTAGCTCTAATGCCATATTTTCCTCATTTTCACTTTCAGTGATGTCATTGAAACATTCAGATTTCATCATCTCATTCTGCAGGGGAATGTGTCCACACCCTGTAATAAATTGAGTGTAGAAAGTGTCATCTGTAGGGTCCAGGGAGACTCTTTTCACCATGGAGAACTGCTCAAAATCCAAGACACCCTTACAATAAACTCCACGAGGATCGGACAGAAAGGGCGAGCTAATACACCTGCTTTCAGCCTCCTGAAGCTACTGTCTTTAAACACAGGTTCTCACTTTATTCCAGCTACTTCATGGCCCTTGTAGCCCAGTTGGTGCTTTGGATTCTTGGTGAGTAACGACAGTGCTCACTGTCTGAGCTCCAGCGGCAGCACAGACCCACTTCATTTGCCTCCTAGACTTGCTGTGAGGTGCCTGCCCCGAGGCCTCTCTCTCTCTCTGTGTCTTGTGCTCTGTCTAAATTCAAGCAGTCTTTATTCAAAGTTGAAAAATGTACCATACTGCACTATTGCAATTTTTTTCTGGTACAAAACACTTTGAAGCTGGTGAGAAGGCAATAAAAATTTGGTTTTTGAACCCATGACTATAAATTATTCTTGGACTTTGCAAATGCAGAATTTCAAACTGCATTTTCTTTTTCTAAATTACCTAGACTACTTGAGGTTCCTGAAGCTAAGGAACAGCTAAGAACAACTAAGGAAGCTAAGAACAGCTGTTCTACAGGAAGAAGAAAGGGGAGGAATCGGTAGCAAACATCAAGGGATTTCCACATACTTCGGGGCATCAGTCTAGCTCTTTCTGTAACCAAAAAAATAGCTCCTCACCAGTGTGGATGGCTCTCTTACCAAAAATCCCTATCCTGTGATAACTATTAACCATCATAACATTTGCATAGCCGTTTGAATTTACAGAATGATTTGCAAAAGGAATCTTGTTACCCTTGTGGGTTTCATCCCTCCCAAAATCATTATTTAGATTACAAAGAAAGCTGCACGTGCATTTATCATATACTTGCCCTCTTCTGTCTGCTTCATCTTGAAAAGAAGAATTCTTTACAGACCAGTTTTACAGCAAAAGAGACATAAGAATGGGTACCTATTCACAGAATGCACCTCATCACTCAGAAGCACTTTGCCTGAGTAGAATAGATAACGATAGAATAGAATAGGACTGCCTGGCAAAGGCACCAGTCAGATACGGCATCTTGTGAGGATGGCACGTAGACCTCCAAAATATGTTTTTTATTCTGAACCCTGAGGATAAGGATCTAGGGTCACTCCACCGGGCACACAACTAGACTGTCTTGCCACATTTAAGGGAAATTCAGAATGGACCGTGGAGAACAGGAGATACTGATTATGGCTTTAGGATTAGTTACAGCAGTGAGGGCTACAGCTCATTCAACTAACCCTCTTTTCTTAAGTCCTTGCAAGTTTGGCCACTACCTTGAAAGGGACACTGTAAAGGGAATGAAAGAAACCGAGGGGTGGAAGGGATGAAGAGTAGCAGATACCTCTTGGGCTCTACCTCAAATCCTCTCTACATCTTACTCCAGAACTACGGTGGTGACCAGTTCTTCGAAGGCTTCAACCAGCTTCCCACAGGTGCAACCTGACAACACTTGACTCAGGCCTGTGTTAATATCTCTCAATTCCTGTCTGGGTTTTTTGCTTTATGTTTGGTTTTGGGTTTGATGCACCTGCATGGGAAGTCTTTAAATACTTATACATCTTTCAAAACTGCAAGGGAGGATCAGTGAAGTTTCCCTTGACAAATGAGGGGCAGAAGCTAAGGATAGATATTCCTTTTGATACCCAGTTGATCAATTCTGAAACACATACGAGAAAGCTCTTCAGAAGGAACCACAGAACTGAGTGTGGCCAACTCAGTCCCTGCATTGGCTTTTCCTTCTTCCTGTTCAACCCTCCACCATTTCTTCTTGCTTTCTGCAATCACTTGCTTCTCATTTTACATCCATACATGAATTAACTACCTATACAGAAACCTTTGTCTTAGAATCTGCCTTCAGAGAATGTCTAAGAAACATTACTATTAGGGAAGCCAAGGCCATGGTAAGCCAGAATGAAAAGTTTCTGAAACATGAAAGTGTGAACCACTTTGAGGCATTATATTTCTACACAGGGGCCTAGGAAAGTTTATGTCAGGACTTACCCTGATTAAATTAGATTTGAAGCTTTTAGAAAACTATTTCATTCTCATTACATCTGATTCTAAGCCTGGAAACTATTCTCACATCAAGGTCTAAAAAATCCAGAATATGAGGTCTCCAAGTCTGGAAGGATTTCAACCTGACACTCCCATTTATGTCACTGGGATGCGTACATGAAGATCCAAAGACAATACTTGGCTGGCCTTTAAACAAAGGAGGTCTCCTTGCTGTGGCAGATAAGCACTGACACACATCTTCTTTTTCTGATTTCAAAACACTTTCTACTCATCTCTGAACATTTCTCAATAAGGCTTGAGAATCTGCTGCCCTAAAATAGAGCCAACAAGATGGGTTTGAGGTCAAACATTGTTCCCAACTTCCTCTGAGTGGCACATTTTTTAAAGCATTCCACTTTGGTATACAAATGTTTCCATGTTTTCTCTGAATAAACAAATTTTAAAACATCAAAGACTCTATGTTGGTATATTAGATTTAAAGATTAGATTAAATGTTTAATGCAAATATGATTATCAACAAATTTTAATCATTGAGATTTTTAGATTGGTCCCAAATATGAAACATTATCATGCCTGAAAATTAAACCTGGATATTTAAAAAATTTTAAATAATTAAAAAAAGCACCTCTCCCTCTGTACATATGACTCCCTTACCAAGCAAATTTGGAGGCTGCTGAAATTTGTGTACATTTTCAAATTAGACAGTATTGTTAATTGCATTAAGTTAATAATCAGAAGTTATAAGCTATCTTCAAATGTAAAATTTATCATTTTAAAATTAATGTATCCTCTGACTAACCTGAATTTAGATGAATAATGATGGTGATGATAAAGATTATTATTGCCAGCCCTTACGGAGCACTTTCTATGTCCCAACATTTTGCTAAGCACTACATATATTATCCCACTTAATTCTCAAACAACTGTATCAGGTAGATTCTGATGGCATCTCCATCTTGTAGCTGCAATTACACAGGCTCAGAGAGAATTAAAAGTTCCACCGTAATACCCAGCTTGTAAATCATGAAACAGCAATGAAATGTATTCAAATAACCAAATTAGAGGGGGAAAATGGCATCATATCTCTCCAAGATATGCTTGAGTAACAGTGGCTTTCAATTTAGAGCAATGAGATAAGATTAAATGATACCAACTGATACTCAAAATAATTTCAGTTCATGTTATGGATCTACTGAAAACCCACTAAAAAGTCACTTTAGAAACTGAGATTCTTTTTTAAATGAGTCATAATGTGTGCAGTGACATTGAACAATTGAAAGTGTCTTTAAACTGTATATTTCAATTATGAAAATACAGTGGGACTTTTTGTATTTGCTGTGGGACTTTATGCCCTACTGTTGAATCAAGAGCATCTGTTCCTAGGCTTTAGTGAACATGTCTGTGGTCATATTACCAAATGCTAAGAAATATATAAAACTTTTAGCTTCATTACAAATGTCTTTTGCCCTGCACTGTGGTCACACCAATCAACTTGCATTTTGTGTCTCTCCTCACACTGCCATTGTGTTTGATGAAAGTGCCCTCGGGCTCCTTAAGTTCACTTAGTGAAGGGGATTTCTGGACCCTCTGTAGAATCGTAGGGGCTTTTTACAATCATCCTTTCCCAGCTGTTCCCTCTCCACCTGGCCTGGTTCCAAGGAGATGATGCAAGGCTGTGAAACGGGACTGTGCTTGGGATCCAGCTGAGGGGAAATGCTGCCGGAAAGGTCACAGAAACTTTCACATAAACAGAGCTGTGACCTGACTGGCTCTGGGTTAATGGGGTTAGAGGTTGTTCTTCAACTGGGGACAGACAAACAGTGCTCAACACTTTCTGTTCCAGATCTGCTTCCCTGTCACTTATGCAACACTGGGAGGTGCCTTTGACATTTTCTTTCCCTTTCTTATGACTATGATCCAATGTCTCATTATAAATTATTTCACTAAGCGATAGATCTTCTCGTACTGCATTCAGAGCAGGCCCTCAGCATAACTTATGAAGCAAGACAGATGAATCTACTGAAGCCTCCTCCCTTTGACATCTTCAATCACTTTTCTTTTTCTGTTGGATTTTAGACATCCCAAAACTGCCCTCATATGATGTCAGAGTACCACTCTTAAGTCTGGTCTCCCTGAATCTTATCACAGCCAAGATGGACTTGGGTGCTGTCACTTCCTTCTTATTCTATCACCTCAGAACCTGTAGTCTTTAATTGGCATGTAAATGTCAATATGAGTTCATTTGTTAACTGTGTTTAAATTTTGTAAAGACCTTGTAGAAATAATCTATTATGTCAAAAAACAAAGCTAACAGGATTCAAGCCACATTTGGTCATGAGAGAGGACTCTCTGTGTGAATGAATATGTGGACTTTCTCCTGGCCTTTGGCCATCATTGCCCTCTCTGCTTTGTGGTTATGTCATTATAAGTTTTCGCTACCCCTGAAGAAGGCTAAAAACATGTATTAGAAACTTCTTAACGTGTAATTCTCTTTATGATGTTGAGTCATTTTGTCTACTGCTTGGCATTTGTGTTTTGGAGGAATTCCCAGGGCTTTGTAATCCAGGTGTTAGCCCTTCCAAGCCTTCACCAGTCTGTCCTACTTGTTCAGTTCAATCCCAGCTATAAGCCTTCCTCCAGCTTCCTCTTTACCAAAATAAAAACCAGAGTCAGGGTAGGTAAGAGTGAAAGATCACAGAAAACTAGAAATAAGTCCTATTCCCTCCAAAATTCTTGGCCCAAACTAAATTGCTATGTAAAATACTAAATTAAAAGTATGGTTTTCATTAATATCCTGACTTACTCTAGGGAGTATTCTACATTAGCCAGAAATGATCAGTTATCCTGCAATACAAAATTTACTTGGAGCAGTGTCTTAAGCCCGGAGGAAAGAGAATAGAACCTAGGGTCAGAAAAAAAGGGTGTCCTGTTACCAGCTCTGCCATGTTTAGCTGTGTGGGCTTGATCACATTCGTTACCTCTCTGGATCTCAGTTTTCTTAGAGGTGATATAAAATTTACCTAGCGAGATTGCTATGAAGTTTGATTAAATTCTATGTTATAGTATGTATAAAGATCCTTGTTTTGTAGCATAAATTGATACTTTAATTTTTTTAAAAAAGAAAGCAAGCAAAAAAAAATCAAGAAAATCAGCAATAAACGACCAGCCAAAGGCAAACAAATATGTGTCCTTAAGTGTTATGTGATAAACAGTATGTCTCATAGTGTGTGTCCCCCTGAGGGACATACAGTTCTTCAGGAAAAGTGACAAGTCTACCCATACAATATACAAAACCTAGGAATGTGTCAGACCAAACTGCCTTGACTTTCTGGATTCCCCTTCTGTATCATGTCTCATTACTTTTGCATAAACCATTCCTCCCACCTAGAAAATATTATATTTTCCCATCTTAATCTCCTGAAGAAAATAAGGCACTTGCACATGCACACAAACACACACACACACCCCAGCTCACTTCTTCATTTGTGCCCATGCTACATACCTCAAGGACTCTAAAAACGGGGTAAACTCCCATATGGGCTTTCATAAATTACCTTCAGTAAATAAAACATCTGTTGAAATTGTATGTAAAATTATGTTTATATGTGCCTTGGCACATTTTTTTTTTCTAAAAATAGGATTTGTATGTTTGATCACAATCTCATAAGGGTCTATGATCCAAAACAACTTAAGAACAATAGTTGCAGTTCTGGGTGCAAATCGCCACTGTACTGCAATATTGTTGGTGGCAATCAGGGCTTATTAATCTCTGTTTTCCCAGCCTCTACTGTGTACTAAGTGCTCAAAAGGCATTTGATGGGTGATTAATTGCCTTTGCAGTAGAGCATTCTCAGGGTACTGGAAATTATGCTCACAGTACTGTACAAGGAAGAGTGACAGTCATGAAACAGAAAAGTCCATCCTTGCACAGCTGCCATGAGATAAAATTCGGTTGGTGCAGGTTACAATTTGCTAATAATTAGTGATTTTCTACATACAAAATTAATTATAGCATCATAAAGTCCAATAGAATTTCTTCCTAATTCTCCTCTGATCTGCCTTCTGTTGTTTATTCTCATTTGTTCTGATAAGGTCCATTGTCTCTAATGTTGCCTCATAAAGGGTAAGAAATAAATCAATGGTATTTAGCTTTTCTAAACATCTGGTCTGGCAAACATCCCAAAATTAATGTTTAAATCTGGGTGCAGTATGTGTGTTTTGTCTTGTCTTAGGGAACATCTCTGGAGATAGGAAATGAGGGGTAGTGATGGCCCTTTAATATCACTGAGGAATTTGATCTTTGGGTAGATACTGCTCTATAAGTACTGTAGGTTTCCATTACATGTTATGAGGGTCAGTATACAACAAAGGTCAAGGCTGCTCAGTTTGAAAGCTTCCACTTAGGACACTCCTTTGTGTTTCAGATTAGAGGTTAGCAAACTTTTCCTCATAAAGGGCCAGATAGTAACTATTTTAGGCTTTGCAGGCCATGCAGTTTCTGCTGCAATCATTCAACACTGCTGTTGAAGTGCCAAAACAACCATAGACAACATGTAAAGAAATGGATGTGGCTGCGTTCCAATGAAAGTCATTTACGAAAACAGATTACTCTTTAATTCAGATTTCTAAGGTTAGGTCAGAAAGAACCGTGCAACTTCTTCCTGGTTCTCCTGGGATGGAGAATTTAATTAAGCGTAGTATCCTTTAACTCAGATTTCTAGACCCTCCATTTTCTGACACTAGACTGCTGTGTCCCCCTCACCCTGTTCTCTCTGTTCCATGCATCAGCAGCTCCTACACTTGCCTTCTGTGACAGTGACCCTGGTGAGGGTGGGAATGATGTGACAGCTGCTGCTTGTTGATTAGGTATATTTGGAGAGTGAGAGGAAAGAAGACACAACAATGATTCTGGGATTCCAAAGTTGGATGAATAAGAGGTGATACCCTTAGTAGAAAGGCTAAAGTCAGATGAGGGAATTTACTCGAAAGAAAACATGAAGATGCAGTATATAACCATTGCTATTGTGAAATTCCTTCCTTGTGTACACGCTCAGTCCCCTGCTCTCTCTCATTTTACCGTATTAAACTGGCAAAACCCCAATCTTGGTTAAATTCGACTCTGATGACTCTGCTCCTCCCCGCAGCTGAACATGGCTGAGAAAAGCACACAACTTTAAATGCATGTGCCCCACTGTCAAACAGGTCCCTAATGTAGCTCAGCGACAATGTATGTTTCCCTAATCCATTAGCTCTCCCACACTTCCAGAGGACCATTTCAGACCTCCTCTGTCCTCATGCACCCAACACCTCCTCCCAATCATCACTTCATCCGTTGACCTTGCTTCCTGTTTAACAGGGAAATAGCAACCATGAAAAAACAACTCTCAAAAGCTTGAAAGCTTGAATCACCACATCTATCCTCCTCTCAGCATCTGTGCCCATGTATCCTTCCTAGCTTGCTTCCTGTTATCCTGTCATTTTGTACAACCTGTGCTCCTATTAAAGGTCCTTTGTATATGAAGTCACATGGCCTCTTGCTTACTCAAGGCCATAGCTCCACAATTGTTTCTTTTCTTTTGCATCACAAATTTTCCCTGTCTACCAATAGCTTCTACGCGTGCTATTATCTCTCCAAAATTAACCAAAGAATCCTTCTCTTGCCCTCACAGATCCCCTTCAGCCATAATTTCATTCTGGTCTTCCCTTTAGAAGTTGTTTGCTACCTATACCTCAATGTCCACTCCTTCTCTGGTCCTTTGCAGGCTTCTCCTTAGCTCACCAACCTCTACACATTGGAGTGACCCACAGCTCAGTCCACATACCTCTTTTCTCCCTGCACACACTACCTCAGCGATTCATCCAGTTTTGTGACTCTAAATACCATCTAGATGATGATGACTCCCCAATTTACAACTCATTCCAGGCACTCTTCTGAATTCCAGACACATACACATAACAAATTAAGCATACTGCTTAATTTATATTTCCATTCTGATGTCTAATTGGTATCTCAATCTTATTGTATCCAAAACTTAATCCCAAACACAACAACCAAGTCAAAGTCTTCCCAGTTTCAGTTAATAGCAATTTCTTCCTCCTGTATCTCAATTAAAACCTTGAAATTATTTTTCACTCCTCTCCTCAGGTTTCACATCTTCCTGTTATCAAATTCTACAAGTTCTACCTTCTAAATAATCCAGAATCTCACCTCACCTTCCTGCATTTATTGCTCCCAACTTTTGCAACGCTGTTATGATCTCTCTACCAAATGATTGCAATAGTTTCCTAACAGATGTCTCTGCTTCCACACTTGGACCCATGCTCTCCAGTCTAATCTCAACACCAGTCATGACATGTTCGTTCCTCTCTCAAAACCGTCCATTGAGTTCCCATCCCATCAGAGTCCAAGACGTCATCTTTAGAGAGGCCTATGAGGCTCTTGATATCCTGGCACCATCACCTCCTCCCTCAGATCCTGCTTCTCTGCCTCTATGGCTCACTCTGTTCCAGGAATACTGGTTTCCTGGGTTCCTTGTGAACCTTCCAGCCATGCTGCAGCCTCAGAGCTGCTGCACTCTGTTTCCTGTGTCCACAGGGCCCTTGTCCCAGAGTGTCTCACTCTCTCACTCCCTTCAGGTCTTTGTTGTGATATTACCTTCCCAGTGAGGCCTTCACTGACCACCTTACTAAAAATTGCAACCCGCCCCGTGCCATATGCTGACACCCTTTTCTGCTATCGTGTTCTACTTTTCCCCATAGCAGGTGGCACCAGTGGGCATCATTTCTGCCTCATCCTACTCCATGGAGACGCAGATATGGCTGTGAAGCTGAGGCCAAGTCCTGTCCTGTTAGGGCTGCACACCACTGTTTGCTGCAGCAATGGCTGGAGTAAAAAGTGGCCCAAGAAGGTGTGAGGCAGTGCATGTGATGCACCCAATACAGATGCCAAATGGCATAATTATACCCAAAAGTCAGCCTGAATTTTCCAATCTGTCTGTTTAAAACACTGCCTCTCTCTTCTTCTTGAAGTGATTGTGTGGAAACAGATTTGAAACAGATTTCCATTTCTTTATCTGCTTAACGCTTTCGTCCAGCTCATTGATCTTCCATTCCCCATTTTTCTCTTTTTAAAACTTTTTAAAATTTATGCTCACTTTCCTGTTCGTTCAGTACACATGTGAAAAATGTACTTGCCTTTACTGATGTTTCTCTAACTTCCAATGCACCAGTTTGTTATGCCTTGGTAAAGGTGACCTTTGCTGTGAAGGAGCCAGGCCATGCATAATTTTGGTGGTATATTTAGTTATGTCTTTGTTGGGATGTCTTAACAAATGGATTTTTTAACTCCTATTTTGACAACTTGGTATAACTAAGTAAATGTGAAAAATATATCCCTCAATATGTATGTTTGCATATATACATGTTTTCAAAAATAAAGGAAAATATATAATATTTGGGAATAAGACAGGAAAATCATTTTCACAAGTTACAGATGTCCTGATAACTCATCAGTGGTGAAACTATATAAGGTCATCTCTAATGAGTGAAAACATTTTTGATTTCACACTTCCCACATCTTGTACTCTGTTTATAAGAATTGCTTAAGATGTTTGAAGATTTTAAGAGTTTTTAATGGTTATTTAACTATCAAAACTAAATAAATACATCTTTATACAGTTTGGTATTGCTAAGCTTTCATTGGACAAAATGGGACTTTGAAATCCTTTTAAGTTAATAACTTAAAGACATTTCTCATAACTCAGAGCCCTAATTATAAATTCTGTTGTTTTGTTTTCTAATCACTGTAAAGAAATCCACCTTATATCTTTTCTTCATGGCAGATGTTTTGTGTGTGTTTGATGATATAATTAATCTTAG
This sequence comes from Delphinus delphis, assembly GCF_949987515.2. Taxonomy (NCBI): domain Eukaryota; kingdom Metazoa; phylum Chordata; class Mammalia; order Artiodactyla; family Delphinidae; genus Delphinus; species Delphinus delphis. The sequence goes on along the minus strand of NC_082687.1, from coordinate 43,611,524 downwards.
AACAAAAACAAAACTATTTTCAGAAATGTATTCACTTTTTCTTTTTTTTTCCCGCGTTTCGCAGGCCTCTCACTGTTGTGGCCTCTCCCGTTGCGGAGCACAGGCTCCGGATGTGCAGGCTCAGCGGCCATGGCTCACGGGCCCAGCCGCTCCGCGGCATCTGGGATCTTCCCGGACTGGGGCACGAACCCGTGTCCCCTACATCGGCAGGTGGACTCTCAACCACTGCGTCACCAGGGAAGCCCTGTATTCACTTTTTTAGGCTATTTCATGGATGGAGTTCAGTAGAGTAAAATCATAGTAATTAAAAAAAATATTTTTCAGCTTTCAAAATACCAAAAATCACTAGGAATTTCAAGTCCTAAGTTCATGGTGTTCACATTAAACCACACCACCTTGCCTTCCATATCAATATAGAAAGGAGATGGAGAGACCAGGTAAGAATGCAGGTACTGGAACCTGGGTATAAAGTGGGGCATGTGACTCTGGCCTGACCAATCATGATGTCAATCCAGTGGTCATGGTCACCAGTTCAGCTGTATATATGTTGCCCCAGCAACCCTAGAATTTTTGATGCAGAGGCTTACAAGAACTTTTTCATTCCTATAAGGCCCACTGAATTGGGATGTTATGAATTCAAGGCTATGTAAACATGTGACCTGCCATATGGAGAACACCTATCTAGAGTAGGACAGAATGAGACCTACAAAAACAAGTGGAAAACAAGGGGAATCTATAGTTCTCTTCTAGACACTTTGCTTCCCTCTCTATACTATAGCCTGTGCTATAGCTGGAGAAAATGGGACAATAACAGATCAAGTGATAATCTGGAAGAGTGAGAAACCTGAATTCCCTCCAACCCATACAAACTGAATTACAGCCCAAGTTGGACATGCTGGGGATCCAGGGACCAACCTGCACATAGATATGTGACAACCAGAGAGGATCAGGTTCAAGAGGGCAATGTATAAGGATCCTGCACTCACCTCCTTCCATGGACATACCAACTCTACAGCCACCTAAGAGAGAAACCCCAAAACTAGCTAAGCAACTCCCACACATTGGATGAACAAGAAAAACCCACATCAAAATGGGTAGGAGAGGCTGAGACACTATCTCATCATAAACCTCACCCCCAGCACAGCAACCCACACAATCAGGTAGTAACTTACAACCCCAAACTTCTCCTGAGGAGCGAATGGTTTCAACCTCAAATATGGCAGCTACACTTTTAAGACCAGGCACCTGAGAGATGACACCCAAAACATCTAGCTTTGAAAGTCCATGGGGCTTGTGTCCACAAGACCCACAAGGCTATAGTGAACTGAGAACCAGTTCTTAAATGGCTAGTGAGGACTCACCACAGCTACACCCCCGAGCCAAGTGCAGAAGAAGCCGACTGAAACACCCAGTCTTCCTGTGAAAGAGGTCTGTTTGCTTATCTTCACAGCTGCAGCCCAAGGGGCAGGCTTCTGATTAAACACACATCTAAATGCTCACTGTACAGAGACTTTGGAAGGCAGGTGCCATCTTCACGCTCTCCGTCTGTGTGAAGATACATATTTTGGTCTCTGCCTCTTGTTCCTGCTAATATATGGTCTTTGACCTTGGTTCCTCGCACAGAACTCCTAAAACCCCTGTAATTTCCTGAGTCATAAGAGCATCTCTTGTTTTAATGAGGTGACTCTTGGTGGGCTTCTGGTTGCAGGATGGTCACCAGAAAGACCAAGCCATAATTAGAAGTTTGGAAATTTCAGCCCCATCCCCCCATTCTCCAGAGAAGGAGGGGGCTGGAAAATCAGTTAATAATTAATCATGTGTACATGGTAAAACCGCTGTAGAATTTTCTAAAGTATGATTGGTGAACACATCCACGTTCCAGGAGGGCAGTTCATCCCAGCTCCGTGGGGATAGAAGTTTCTGTGCTTGGGGCCCTTCTGGCCCTCACCCTCTGTATCTCTTCATCTGGCTGTTCATCTTTATCCTTTCGATCATATCCTTTATTATATAGTAAGCCTGTAACTGTAAATAAATGACCCTTTGAGTTCTGTGAGTTTTGTAGCAAATTATCCAACCCAAGGAGATGGTTGTGGAAAGGCTGTTTGATAGCTGGTTAGTCAGACAACCTGGGGCTTGTGATTGGCACCTGAAGTGGGGACAGTCTTATGGCACTGAACCCTTAACTTGTGTGATCTGATGCTAATTCCAGGTAAGTAGTGTCAGAACTGAGCTGAATTGTAAGACACCCAGCTGGTGTTGGAGAAGTGATCATTGAGGAAATAAACCTACACATGTGGTGTCAGAAATGTTTTTAGTGTGAGGGTCACGTGAGAGTGAAGAAAAACAGTGCATTTTCCCCCACATGTCAAGAGATCAAGAGAAAGGAAGTCTTGGTTACATTGCAATCTTTTACCTGAATCTTGCTTGTGCAATAATAACAATAATGTTTAGTAATAATCCCTTTGCTTCTAATGGGAGTTGGAGTTATGTTTGTATCACTGTCAACTAAAAGAAACTTGATTAAGAGACAATGTAAGAAGTTCATGAATTAATTTATTAATAAATTTACATGTGATTAAGAAAGAACTCCCCACCACAGGGAATAAGAAAGGGATCTGATTGCTTTTTAGTATGATTCATGATCTTCTAATTAAGCTGTACTTTAATGTTACACAAAAAAAGAAAGTAAGGAGGATTCCCAGGAGAGCATGATCCCTTTCTGACTGCCAAGAAAAGACACTCAGTCAATATGTGTGTGATTCATTTTGAACACATATATTGGTATTGGCTGATTGTAACATTGGATAATGCTGTTGGAACATTGTTCCCTGTATATAGGAAGTGAGATTGCTAGTGAAAGGCAAATGCTTTTACAAAGTTTGCCATTGTGACTGTCACATTCCTGAGGATAGAGTTGTGTCTCTCAGACAAGTATGTGAAGGGTGGTCATGGAGAAAAACAAAATTAAAGTTATTCTGCTGAGCTCTAAAAGGCAGAACTATAAATAATAGCTATAGGGTGTAAGATTCAAATTCAATAAAAAGAATGATTCTCTTGCATTCTTCATCATTAGGAGTGTTCAAATAATATTTTTCAGGGATATTTAGAGAAGACTCTTGAATTGAGTAGAACAAAATGCAGATCATTCCTGCGTTGGTTTGGATGAGTTCTACAGTGCTTCCAACTCTAAACTTTAAGTATCCTACCCTCTAAAATCCACACATGACTGTTCAGTATGCAAATTATTTAATAGTAACACAGATATCTGAATAACTAGCATTTTCCTACTGTTTTATATTTGTATAAAGCACTCTTAGTTGTATGAATAACTAGTATACTTCAAATCAATATACTTTATTGCTTTATCTTTAGAGACACCATGTCAGATGTTTAAAACAAGTGGCTGCTATCAAGAAAACAGATCTCAAAATACAAGAGATAAATCACAATGACCTCCTTATTTGAAGCAAATTTCACTTGCAATAGAAAAGAAAAATGGAAGTGTGGGAAAGTGTCTTTCAGAAAATTAAATTTTCCCAAAGGTCATTTTAAATTTTAATAATTTAATCAACTACCTGATTCTGATTTCAAGTCAAGAGTCATAGAGGTCCATTTTATTACAAATAGAAAAACTTGTAGTCATTCAAACGTTGATGGCAGAGAATAACATCATTAACTGTGCTAGACAGGACACAGGAGCCAAGTAAAGGAGAAAGATGCAATTTATGTCCCTCATCAATTTTAGAGTGTTTTTCCCCCCAGGATCATCCTAAAGCCAAAATTGGGGAAATATTTCGTACTTTTGCACATAACGATCTCTATTTCATCCCTTGCATGCTCTGTGTTTATCTGAAACTTGGTTTCTGTCTAAGTGTCTAAAGAAAGACCTTATTAGGGTGAAATACATTTTTGCAGGCACTGATGTGACCCTTGGGTTTTGAGTTACTAATGACCTAAGGGCAGAGACTATAGGTAATGGACAGAGAAGGAAAGACAGGAGAGCATGGATCTGGCCTACTGTCGTTGCTCTATTCACAGTGAGGACTGAGCCATTCTAATCCCCTTGGATTTTTTTATCTACCAAAGCAGCTTGGGCCCATCAGCAAATTGCAGTGGCATATGGTCCAGGTTTACGAGTAATCTGGCACATGATTAAGGCAAGGGGGATGTTATCCTTCAGCAAATACTGAAAATATTGTAGGAGAGTTTTGTGGGGTTTTAAAACTGATAAAATTATAATTATTAAAGATTTCCAGGAATCAACAATTTGGATTTTGTCAAATTAAAATTTTCTTAAGATATAGGAAGTTACTTCAAAAAAGAAAAATCAGTGACCCAAGCGTTAAGAAGTAGTAGCTCTGTTTATTTGCTGTTGAATCAGTAGCTTGGATACTGTTCGTCAGGATCTAAAGGGGGCTACACACAAGGCCTGGGTTTCCATGAGGACCAGGTTTCCACTTCCCTACAATCAGTTCCCCATTGTAGTTACAGCTGTCCTAAGGTTCCAGGGATGAAGGAAACAATTTCAAAGAGAGGTGTGACGTGGAGACAGGTAGATGGTGTCTAATATAACCTTATCCATGTTTTGCAAACTGGCTAAGTCTTTAGGTAGAGAGGTGGCTCTTGTCCCTGGGTACACACTAGATTCATCTGGGGAGAGTAGAAAAATCTTTCCCAGAGATTCAGATTTAACTAGACTTCAGTGAGGCCCAGGCAATGGCATTTTCAAAAAGGTACCCTAGTGTTTCTACAACAATTGAATTAGAGCAACAAGCATTGAATTGGGCAACACTACAAGGTGCCCAGTGGTACACAAAAGTGTAGGATAAAGACTCAACACATCTTTCTGAAAAATCCATCTTACTCAAAGATTTCACTATTTTTGTTCCTCTTTAAAAGTTATTACGAGATGTTACACTTATAATTCTAAGACAGATATGAATACATAGTAAAATACAAATTCACATGAGGTTTTCAGGTAAAACGGTGCCCCAATACCCTAAGAGGAGTATGCTTTTTCATTCATCTTTTCCTTCATTCATCAGACAGTTTTGAAGAGGTAATATACATAAGATATTATGCTTCCATTGAGCCTACTTCAGTGCCACAAATTTCTCCATTTATTTGCTCATACACAACAACCTAATAACTACATACTAATACTTATCTAATGATCAATTTATGAACATATGTATGTGTGTGTATGAGTTTATCTTTTAATCAGTAAAGCACATTTTTTAAGAATCCTTCAGGCTAGATTGCATCTATCTCCAAATAAGTTTAGCAGTTACAAACACAGTTATATAAGCCTGATTTAGATTCTAATTCCCTCACAGATTATTTTGCACTTACAACTGTCAGGATGCTAAGTAACAAATTGAGCAGCAGAAAGAAAATAAGTAAAATGTTTGTCTCATTCCGCTTAATATTGTAATGCTCTTTAGAGCCACAGCATAGCATGAAAAAATTGTCAGGTCCTCTGGTTGTTCTGGGCATTATATGCTTATTCTATCAAGTTATTTCTCATTGGATTAAAGCTAATTAGTCCTACAGAAATTCATGACCACATAATTCAATCTCTGTATAAAGGGGGTTCAACTTCCCTGAACCTCTGTTCTCAGCACGTATCACAGGAGAAACAAGTCAAGTTAAACTCCAGTCTTCTAGACTTTGACCTTAAAAACAATATCAGCACTTGCTTCAGTAGAGTTCCAGCAACTTCTTTTACCAAAGGCCTTCTGAACTTCTCTCCCATTTTCTCTTCAGGGTTAATTAAGGAAAATATATTTATTGATTCATCTTTACTATAGCCTCCAAGGGAGACAAAAATAGGAGTTTTATTTTACTCTCATCAAAGTTATTTTTGCAAAAACTCCTGCTGGGTAAACCAACCTGTGACCCCTTAGCCAGCTACAGAATCACCATAGCAACAGAGTCACCTCATCATTTCAAGACCCCTGAACTGTCAGGGCTTTTAGGAGGGCTTTGTAGCCAGCAGCACAAACTAGATAGAAGAGCAGACATGAGCGATTCATGGCTTTGGCTCTGTTGAAAAACAAAATCTCAAGTTTCATTTTAAAATATTCATGTCCAATACTTACATTATTTGAAAAACACCACAACCGTAAATCAAGGAAGTGTCACAGGAAGGTTGGACTCCATCCTTAGCATTGGATCAAAATCTTGAGAAGGCTCCTAAGTTCACTGATGGATTGGAGGGGGAATGAGAGATCTAGTGACACCAAAGTGGTTTCAACATTTAAAGGAATCAAATTACCTCCACTATTTGGGAAAATCAGGGTGAATTTTGATGACTTGCATGGAAAGTTGCTTAGATGGGTAAGGGCTATTTTGCAGTCTGTGGATTTTTAAAGCAAGAAAGCAAAAGGATCCCAGCATGAAGAAACGGTAGGCTGCACCAGAATCAGTGTAAAAGGGTTGGAAGTGATCTTCATAGCTTCCCCATGAGTCATGTGCATTCTAAGGTTATTAGAGTGAGTTTTGGAGAAGGAAGGAGTTACTTATCCCCAGCAAAGATGTTTCCAGGGCTGATAGAGAATGAATTAGAGCCAAGTACAGAGTCAAGAAGGCCAAGATGCAACTAAGGTACAAGATCTCAAGGCGAACCCAGGAAAAGAATAAAATGTCATACTTGCTTAAGATAAATGGGTTTGCTGATAGAGATCACAGCCAAATTCTCCACATGCCCATTTGATACAGTATAATATTCCTATGAATTAAATGACTTAAATTATTTTGTGTGAAGATTTCTTATTCATGACTCAGGATTTCTGGGAAAAATGAATACTTTAGACAGTGATTATCACTGGAACACAAGAGTTTACAAAATCAAAGAAAATCCAGGAAAGGCACAGACTAACTAGAAACCACAGTCACACCCTCCTTCAAAGGTAAGTGTAGATTTGAAACAGGAGAAATAACTGCACTATTCACTGAATTAAAAAAGCATCCTTGTCATTCTGCCCAGAGGATCCAAGTTTTACCCAGGAAGTTGGTATCCCCAAAACCACTTGTTCAGAGTAACTGAGTAGAAATTTTGTAGTGGTTATTAAAGCACAAGGAAGGCATTCTCTCTTTCTAACAGTTTAACTAATCTTGAACCTGGCACACCCCTTCTAGGATTTCTTACCAATATTCTGCTTAGAAACCTAATTTTTAATCAGAGCGCTAGCTTCAAACTATTGTCACACTATATTTCTTCCCACCAAATAAAGCAGTTAAAAACAATAGTGGTGGCAATAGTTGCCATTTATTGAGTGCTAACTAGGTGCCAGGTGCTTCTGGAAACTCTGAAGCATAGTTACTAATATAACTTATAATTTATAGATGAGGAAGTTGAAACCTAAAGAAAATAAACAACTTACCCAAGATGGCCCAGCTGGGATCCTAACTCAGGGCTCTCTGATTTGAGAGCTCAGGGTCTTAATTATTCTTTTATATTGTCCACCTCTCAGGAATCATTTATTCCTCTCTCCCACAAATACTTGTGACACACTGACCGTGTGCTATGGAGTGCTTTGGATACAGCAGCAAACAGAATACTACAAGTTCCTGCTTTCTTGGAGCTTAGGTCTCACGTTCTGCACATATATATCAGGTGCTATTAAGTTCACCAGGAATGAAGAAGAGAACATGGTAGAAAGTTAGACAAACTCCTCATCATCTCTGCCCACCTCCCAAAATGCAGACAGACCTCTCAGTTACACTTTTTTCTTCCATATGCTTATGTCCAAGCTGGTCTTCTTTTCTTTTCTCTTAACCAGTCCTCTTACCCTTGTCAACCCTTCCACTCTCCTCATCACAGAATGGTCCCTTGATTTCAATGTCTTTGTGAAAATGTGACTCTGATGATATCATACCTCTTGGAGCCTTCTTGGGAGTTAGGCTGAAAGGCAGCATTTGTAGCTTCAACTCCACTTGGCGACACCAAATCTTTGTTTCTCTAAATACTTGTAAAAATATGTCTGGCTATATCACTCCCATCTTCTCCATATTTTTGTCCACTTCGGTTATCTAATTTTGTATTTGGTTTAAAGTTCTCCTCTTTGCTCTAAGTTTTATCATAATAATTAGGGATTCGCACATGCATGTGGAAACACCAATCAGACAGCACCTCCTCTTTGCTGCAGACACTCACCATAAGCACCAGACCCCACCAGAGCTGATGCACCTCTGAAATCTTGAAGTTCTATGTCCACTCTTGAAGCACAGTTTCCTATTCTTCTAGCTTTCTTATTTGTACTATTAACATCTTCGTTTCTAATCCTTAACTAGACTTGAAATTTATTGACTGTTCCATTCTTGCCCATCTATCAGCCTCCTCCTGTCCCCATTTCCCATGTGGGCCATAATCCAGCATTTGAGGCACTTCTTTGTGTCTCGATTCTTTGCTCCCTTCTGCTGCATCTGCCTGCCATAACCTCAATCTGGTCAAGGCCACAATCCCCACTACTTAAAATGGATTGGGATGTGGGAATAAACCATAAAACTGTGTAGCTCTGTGTCACTGTAAGTTAATGGTGTCCAGTTGGCCCTTAATATTGCCTGAAAATTCTGTAGTATGTTTCTAATCAGCTGGTCTCTCGCTATCCAGGATAACCATTCCAAGCTTACCTACTTTTCACAAGCTCCTTATCCCATAATTTCATCCTTAACTCTCAGCACAAGACCTCCTCTCCAATTTTACAGAGAAAACACAATCAGGTGAAAACTTATCCAACTTCATATTCACCCACCTTCACATATGTTACATTTGTCCTCTATTTTTTTCTCCTGTTTCTCTAGACAAAATATTCTATCCTCTTTTCTGAAGCTAATCCTGCCATCCCCTCCAGCTTCCATACAGAAGTTGTTCAGTCATTTATTCTCTTTTATCGTAAGTCCTCTGACTTCTCTCTCTCCATTGACATTTTCTCTCTTGCATACAAAATTGCTCAAGCCTCTACCATGCAAAACACTCTCCTTTAACCCTGTATCTCCTACTAACTCCCATCTAGTCTCTCCCCTTTAAATACAAGCTATTGCAAAAAAAAAAAAAGTCTGTACACAAGTACTTTAATTCTTATCATTCACCTCACTCCTTAACTCTCGCCATCCACAGGCTTCACTTTTACCACATCATTGAAATAATTCTTCCAAATGTAGGATGACCATGCATCCTGGCTGTCCTGCAAAACATCTATTTTACACTTGTTGTCCTGTCATAATTGTTAATAACAATCTTTGTATTAGTCAGGTTTTCCCAAAAGAACAGAACCAACAGATTATTTAGATAGATGATAGATAGAGAGAGAGAGGTAGAGAGATAGATGATATAATTAGAGATATAGAAAGAGATTTATTATAAGGATTTTGCTCTTATGATTATAGAGGCTGAGAAGAACTCTGTAAGTTGAAAACCCAGGGAAAGTGGTGGTGTAGTTTCAGTCCAAGTCCAAAGGCCTGAGAACCAGCAGAACTGACAGTGTAAATTTCAATCCAAGTCTGAAGGCCTGAGACCCAGGAATGCCAATGGTGTATAAATCCCAGTCTGAGAGCCAGAGAAACCAATGTTGCAGCTCAAGTAGTCAGGCAGAGAAAGAGCAAATTCTCCCTTCCTCTGCATTTTTGTTGTATTCAGGCCTTCAGCTGACTGGATGATGTCCACTCCCACTGGTGAGAGCAATCTCCCTTACTCAGTTTACTGAGTCAAATGCTAATTTCATCTAGAAATACCCTCATGGACATATCCAGGATGTTTAACCAAAACACTGGGCACCAGTCATATAATCAACCATCACAATCCCTTTAATTCTCAATTATATTCTATATTGAATGATAATTTATACCATCACTCTTTCCACTTTGTAACCCTAACTCACGTGATTGTGCTGAAGTAGTTGCCTCTGGAACCCAGGGTTTTTCTTTGAAGCCCTTTGACTCCAGGAGACAACTCTCACATGGTTACACTTGGACTTCATCAGTTATTGCTTTTCAGTCTCTTTTATAATCTCCTCTTTCTCTATCTGCTCCTTAAGAATCAGTATTTCTCTAGGTTTACCCCTTGGCCAATCCTCCTGGATAATATATTCATAATAATGGCATCAACCATTCTTATTATACAATAACTCCCAATATACATCTTTAAGCCCATATCTCCTTCCTGAACTCTAGGCTTTCATAAACAACCACCTATGGGAATTTCCACTTGGATGCCTAAAAAGACACTGTAAACAGAACACAACCCAAACTGAACCCATCAGTTTCCCTCCATATCAGCTTCTTTTCCCAGACTACCCTATCTAGGTGAATGGTCAGACCCATACCCATGGTTCAGATCAGAGACCTGAACATCATCTTTGACCCAACACCTTCTTTTATTCCTTTATCTCATATCAAATTTCTCATGATTTTCAGGTGATTCTACTTTTTAAATTATTCCTTAGATCTTGACATCTGCATATATCAACTGCCGTTACCTTGGTTTAGAACCTTATTAGTTCTCACTCTGTTTACTATAATAGCCTTTTGTCTTTCCACCTTCACTTGTAATCCCTTTAACCTACAAGCCACACTGCCACCAGTTTGATCTTTCTAAATCCTACAATGGCACTTATCTAAGTTTACCTGCCCAGTCCTTGCACCCTGTATACCAGTGTACTCAATTCCAAATGACTGATTTGACCCAAGTCTCTCATGCTTCTGTACCTGCTTCTTCCTCTCCCTAGAAGGACCCTCCTAACCATTCTTCTACGTTAGTCTCACTTGGCTCAATATCAGCTCCCTCTGAGAGTCTTCTAGGCAGGGTTAGGTGGCCCTCCTTACACAGCATCCTTTGCTTCCTTCATCACAGAACTCATCATCCTGTAGTGTAATTGTACAGTTGCTATTCATCTCTACTGCTAGACTATGAACTGTGAGATGTCTTTGCCTCTATTGTGCCTCACATGAGGTCTGGTACAGAATAGGCACTCAGTTAAGGTTTGTTAAGTAAATGACTGAATGAATGAGTATCAGCCAATTAGAAATAATTTCTACCATAATAGACAGAGTACATATGAATAAAACATTTTTTATAAAGACATAATATTTATTTTCTTAAAAGGATTTTAGTTCAATCCAGAGATCTTTAAATCCTGCAGAAGTGCTAAAATTACTTGGTTGAGTTCTGCCCCATGGTTCAGGGTTTCCATTTCATGCTTCACCATGTAACACCTGTAGATTAATTTTTTTTCTTTGCTATTTATTATTTGATCATTAAGTCACACTATTCTGTCTGTTATGGTTATATTAAGGCTGTGCTTGTACAGTATTTCAAGGTTCCAGAAATGCAGACAAGTCATTATAGAGATCCTTTTTTTGTACAGCCACCTGCTTGCTGAGACATATGTTTCTCTCTCTTCTAACACTTGTGTTTCTGAAATACTTTAAAGCTAGACACTATTGTAAAGACATTCAGTATCAGATTATTACTCTTCTTTTACACTCAAAGAATGAGGAATAATTTCTCTTTTTCTTAGCCTGTTTGTGAAATAAACTATATTAAATTTTGTTTAAAACCAAAACAGTAAAAGAGAAATTTAGTAGGGATCTATGATTCAAATGGGAAAAAGAAAAGCTTCCTGATTTAGCTGTGTCACCCCAATTGGAAAGTATGAAATGGTCAGTTACTAAGAATGGTCTGAACAAGCATCAAAGAAAGAGATTTGATAGAACATTGGATAGAACATTTGATAACTAGATATCTATTTTACATTTGGTGGCATATATATGTCCATGCCACTCTCTCACTTTGTCACAGCTTACCCTTCCCCCTCCCCATGCCCTCAAGTCCATTCTCTACGTCTGTGTCTTTATTCCTATCCTGCCCCTAGGTTCTTCAGAACCTTTTTTTTTTTTTTTAGATTCCATATATATGTGTTAGCATATGGTAATTGTTTTTCTCTTTCTGACTTACTTCACTCTGTCTGACAGACTCTAGGTCCATCCACCTCACTACCAATAACTCAATTTTGCTTCATTTTATGGCTAATATTCCATTGTATATGCATGCCACATCTTCTTTATCCATTTATCTGTTGATGGACACTTAGGTTGCTTCCATGTCCTGGCTATTGTAAATAGAGCTCCAATGAATATTGTGGTACATGACTCTTTTTTCATTATGGTTTTCTTAGGGTATATGCCCAGTAGTGGGATTGCTGGGTCATATGGTAGTTCTATTTGTAGTTTTTTAAGGAACTTCCACACTGGCTGTATCAATTTACATTCCCACCAACAGGGCGAGAGGGTTCCCTTTACTCCACACCCTCTCCAGCATTTATTGTTGGTAGATTTTTTGATGATGGCCATTCTGACTGGTGTGAAGTGATACCTCATTGTAGTTTTGATTTGCATTTCTCTAATGATTAGCGATATTGAGCATCCTTTTATGTGTTTGTTGGAAATCTGTATATCTTCTTTGGAGAGATGTCTATTTAGGTCTTCTGCCCATTTTTGGATTGGGTTGTTTGGTTTTTTTTTTGATATTGAGCTTCATGAGCTGCTTGTAAATTTTGGAGGTTAACCCTTTGTCAATTGCTTCATTTGCAAATATTTTCTCCCATTCTGAGGGTTGTCTTTTCGTATTATTTATTTTTTCCTTTGCTGTGCAAAAGGTTTTAAGTTTCATTAGGTCCCATTTGTTTATTTTTGCTTTTATTTCCATTTCTCTAGAAGGGGGGGGTGGTCAAGCTTCAGACTATACTACAAAGCTACAGTAATGAAGACAGTATGGTACTGGAGCAAAACCAGAAATATAGATCAATGGAGCAGGATAGAAAGCCCAGAGATAAACCCATGCACATATGGTCACCTTATTTTTGATAAAGGAGGCAGGAATATACAATGGAGCAAAGACAGCCTCTTCAATAAGTGGTGCTGGGAAAACTGGACAGCTACATGTAAAAGAATGAAATTAGAACACTCCCTAACACCATACACAAAAATAAACTCAAAATGGATTAAAGACCTAAATGTAAGGCCAGACACTGTAAAACTCTTAGAGGAAAACATAGGCAGAACTCTCTATGACATAAATCACAGCACGATCCTTTTTGACCCACCTCCTGCTGGTTCTTAATCTCAGGTTTGACTCCTAAAAAAAATAAAAACAAGTCATTTGTTTATACAGTGACACACTCCATTGCCTTGGTCACTAATTTGACCAGCACAGGCAGTCCTCTTGATGTACATTTTCTGTTTGCAGTTCCAAATATTCACTCTGCCTCCTACCCCTGTTCACTTGAGGCTTCGTTAGCTCAGAGTCACTGAATTAAGCCTAGGTGCTGTAGTCTGCAAACACTGCCTTACACTGGCCAGAGGAAGCACAGGTCTGTAGGAATTTACTCTCATCAGGAGAATCTTTGGAGTTTATCCCCTCACTAATAAGGAGGGCTTCCAGCTAACAAGCTGTAAAATTCATCAGTATACTTTTTAATCCCTTCCAATAGTCATCCAGTTATCATTATCCCCACAGCATTCAACTGTGGTCAAGAAGAATAAAGCCCACAAGTCAAAAACCACTACCACACAAAAATACTGTGATTACAAGATCAGTTTGATAATCCTTTGAAATGATCATGCCATAGTACTCACAAGAAAGTGTGACAAAAATACATTTCACAATATTGCAATGAACTGTGTTTAATTTTATCTAACTCAGTGAGCTCTTGAGAGGGTTTTGCACCTGCAGTAATTTGCCTTTTTGTGAACATGTCTAGATGGCAGTGTGTCTTGGCATCTACTTAGATAATTTAGATAATTTTAGTTGAGACCCAACTAGAACTAAATATGCCCTAAAAAATCTCTCGACGAAGTTTGTTTTCAGGAAGTTTCAAAGTGAATTACAACTGTATAAGCAGCTTTTAAGAACCTCAGTGAAAGCAAGATGAAAACCTTTCCAAATGTGACCCCAAATGTAATTCCAGTAATGGGTCTAGGACCCCAAACTCATTAAGTAACCCTATTAGTCCTTGCAGAGTCAACACATAAGCCATATAGCACATTCTTCTCTAATTACAAACATCAGCTAACCATTCGTGAGGGTATGGTTTATGTCGGCCAACACAGAAGTACAAGGAGGTAAAAGTCACCTTGTTTTCTGAAGTCTGTTACCATCTGGTGAATTTCCAGGATCATTCTGTCTCTACTCAAGGAGGCTAGACCACAGTAACCATTCATAGGGTCTTAAAAAGGAAAGAAAATCTATGTCCAAGCGGGGAAAATGCCAGAACTCAAATAGCCTACTTCTCCCAAGGCAAGCTTTTCTTATGCCTGAGAAGAGGTTCCAAGTTCATTATCTTTTTAAAAGATTCCAACAATTTAGCTCGATATAAAAGTGAATTGAAAAAAAAAAGTGAATTGTTACCCAATTAACTGTCACAAAGGGTTGCTTTCCTTGTCAAAGAAGCTCTCAGTGTTGCTGATATGAATGACATTATAACCACATCGTAGCTAAGAAAACACGCAGACCTGTTGAGAGATGGCTCATCTCATCAACCAGAAAGTGGGTAAAAGGAGACAGCAAAAAGAAAACCAAAGAAGTAGAGTCCAATCAAATTAATCATGTTTTGCAAAGGGATTTTCATATGAATCAGTGACCAGAAGAAAATTCTCAAACTGACTATAACTTTCCACTACCCATGGCCAAAGAAACTGGGAACACAGCTAGCCAAGTTGAAATTTTCCCCACAAGATATCAGAAATAACCATGACTGATCACTTGACTTTTAACCACATTTTTGTAATATTTACACTTTTTGAGTTTAAGACATGGCAAGGTAATTTGCTCAAAATAAATTATTCTCAGAAAATATTACAAAGATGATATCATGTCATGTCACATTTTGATGTTTGAAGCCCCCATGTAACGATGACAAGAAAGGGCCATTTGGTGTCTAATGAATCATGTTATAATGAAGCTGAACTCATGAGTTTCTCTAGTTATTTCTGAATCTTCAGCCTAGTGTCTAGCAATGATTTTTAAATGAATGAGTGAATAGTTAAGTCTATTATGATGTTAATACATTAGCAATGAGTAACAACATCAAGAGTCTCCTGTCTTAATCTCAACATTTTAGCACTAGTTGGTTAGATTTAGGATAAAGTTGGCAGATAACAATCTTAGCAATGCTAGACCAGGGGTAACTCTAAGCATGTTCTTACTTCGCTCACCTCTGAAGAAGAGTGAAACTAAGGTCAAAGGAAACTTGGAGCGATGACTAATTTTCTGAAATCTGTAAGAGATTTCTCATCCTGATTTATAAATCACTGGCACCTGTGGCTAACAGTTTGCTATAAAGCAAAATTCAGCATAAGGCAGGTCCATCTTGAACTCTATCCAAAGGGGCTTAATTACTGAATCACACACACACAAATCTTGTTATAAAATGGATTTACCCAAAAGGCAGCCAGATGGCCTAGTTCCAATGCATTAGTGAGGATAAAAAGAACGACAAACACGTTGTTCCTCCACTCCCAAGATGTTCATCATGTCACTGAGAGGAGTCAAAACCCGAGGTAATAAGAAGTTGACACCTGGGAAAGGAAATGAAATTGGCTTTATGACATCCTCACAGCAACTGACTAGACTCCCTTGACTGGGGTCTCAGCAAGGACTGGGGGAAGATAGTTCCTCCAGACCAAGACCATTGTTTCCAAAAAAATGTGGGTGCTGCTTGCCTCCATAAGCAACTGTATCTTAGGAACAGAAATTTTAATTGACTGAAACCCACTGTGTGAAACTTAGAATGGAAATTGGGTTCTCCACCTCCGCAGCACCTTTATTTTGAGCTATGAAGCTTTGGAAGGACAGCAGGGAGTATAAACTGGCTATTAGTTGTCTCTTGTATTATTCATTTATGTACCAAAAAAAAGCAAAAAAGAAAAAACTTCTGGTTCTGAGGAAGTTGCACAGAAGGTAGGACTGTGGCTAGAATGGCTTGTGCCTGCTGGCTTATGAAGTAAATGGACCTTTTGTATGTTTTTGTGATGAAAAGAAAAGCAGTTGTCTTCTGTCATCTCTGGCAAGTTTGTCACTCGTGAGAATTTCATTAGCCGTCTGTATAGTTTTATCCTATTCTTTGCAGAGATCTCTTTGAGGGCAGGGGCTATGTCTTATTTATCTGTATTGCACCCCAGTCAACACAGTGCCTGGCACTTAGTAGGCTCTCAATAAATTTGGGGAGATGACAAAAAGATGAATATATGAAATAGTGATGAATACATGAAATAGTGATGAATACATGAAATGATAACATATATATTTTAAAAAGTAAAAATATATGAGTACAGCTAATTATAGTATAGAAAAGATAAATGTTTTTTAGGAAAAGATCTTAAAACGCTACAGGTTCAATGTCTTGCCTTTAAAGATAAGGAAAATAAGACCTAGGGAAATTTAACATATCAGTTGACTAGAACAGTACCGAGGTTTCAAGATTCTGAAAAGTACATATACAATTTGTGTGGATGCCACACTATTTCGATTACATTCATACTGCCTGGTTCTCTCTTGACCTCCATCTCACTTCTGGGTTCCTTTCATATATATTTTCCCAAAGAATGCAAACTATTTTAAAATTAGCTTAAGTAAAACCTAATTAGGTAAATCATATACGGAAATGGATTCCAAAGATCCATTAAAAATCCCTTCTCTACAGCACTTGCTGAAGCCTGATCACAACGAGCCACCTTGTTTGAACTGTCCAGGTTAGATGGAAAGAAGAGCCAAATTTAGAAGATTCCAAACGGATGGAGTGGTAATGTTATCCAGTGGCCAAACAAATGTCAAATGACAAGTTTAGATAGCAATCCCTGTATGCCAAGCAGACCTTGACTACCTGGCAGTGCACGTGGGTGAAGACAGAAGTGGCCCACAAGTCTCCATTGCATATGCTCCACACCGCAGCTCAGCACCAGCCTTACAAGAAGGGGAACAAGTGACCTCTAGGAAGTGTCACTTAAGGAGCCTTCATCCTACGCCGTCTTCCCAAATAACTTCCTCAGATGCCTGAATCGTCACAGTTTGTGGACTAGCAATTTATCTAAACACAAATAGGCCTGGGAAGAAATTCTGTTTTTAAAATTTTGTCTCTAAGGTAGAAAGACTCACAAGTCTGGAGGTAGCTAGATACGGGTTCAAATTCAGGTGTCAGCAACACCTTCTAGCCCTGCAAACTTGGGCAAGTTAATCAACCTTTTGAACTTTAATGTTTTGGGTTTTTTTTGTTTTTTTAATCTGTGAAGATTTTAAGTCCTACCTTTCAAAGTCATTTTCAAAGATTAAATTAGATAGTAGATATTAGATATGTAAAGGCACAACGTTATACTTGAGGAAGAGGGAGCAAAGAGCAAGGAAGAGATGACAATAGCTTAGCTGGATGGTTAAGCATCCCTTCTCTATCAGGTTGTCTGAGTTAAAATCTTGACTCTTAGAGGCTGTGTAATTTGGGGCAAGGCACTTACCTTCTCTGTGTCTTTGTCTTTTCATCTGTAAATAAGGACTATTAATAGTACATACATCATAAGTTATTATATAGATTTAATGTTATCATAGAGGTAATATGCTAGTATTGGGGCTCAATAAATTGAGCTTTTAGCAGGAGAAATACAGCAAGTGTATTTCCAGAGGTGGTAGGTGAAGCGGAAAGATGTCAGGGAAACTGGAAGACGTAAAAGGGCCTTTAAAAGGAATGTAAATGGGTATCAAGAAGAAAGTGCTGATTCAAATATTTATCCAGGTCTGTGCAGTTAATCTTTATTTTCCTGCATCTCTCTAGAAAAACCATAAATCTTTTAGTCTGATGTCTTGAACTTGTTAATTTTCACTTGTCTCATTTTGATTTTGGTCTTAAAGCTAGTATTCAACCACTGGCTTTCTGCATGTACTTAAAATTAACAAGTAAGAGCATAAACCATTTACATCCCCACCCTTCCCAGAGAGACTAAAGCTGAAACGCCCTTCCCTTAATAATGAGGCTAAACAGATGAGGCTTGCCCTGTGCCCTGGAAGTTAGCATCCTTCAGGCTGCAACAGAAAAACAACAGAAACAAGCTCCAGAATGGAAGATTCTCCAGCCTTCCAGCAGAGTTCAAACTCAGGATCTGACAAAGCTGATGGATTCTACTAATGGGAGGATTCATATCTCATCATAAATCTCAATCTACCTTCTTCTTTAGGTCAGAATCTCCTGGTAGTTATTAGACTGTTTGTAAACTTATTCTACAGCATAAAAATTTTATTGCTACAATGGTTTTGCTATCATATTGCATTGTATTTGTACAAAATAATATCAGTGCTGGTATTGTTTTTAGTGCTTTGAATTGTATTATCCAACATTCTTCTAAATGTCTTTATTACCTACAGACTCATTTTAATTTTATTGTAAGCAAAATGCAGCTCAGGTACAGATGGTTTAAAAAGAACTTAATAAGCAGTGAACAAATCTTTCAGCAATCTGGTTCTATATTAGATTGTAGCATTAAAAATGGTCTTTATCATACAGATAAAGCTGAGAGAATCCATGGCTTTAAAAGCTGCCAGTTAGTGGCAGAAATGAGATTAAAACTTTAGTCTTTTGTACAAAAAGCTGGGGAAAATTATTACCATTTTATATTTTTTAAAAAGTCAATTCAATTGACCTTCCTATTTCCAGACTCAGTATAATTGGCAAATCAATATTATCAACAGTAATTAAAACTGCCAGCAATATGAAAGAAATCAGTCTGATAAATTGTATACAATTAAACTCTTATTTAAGTGGTTTTCTAAAATTATCACAAATGATGGAACAAAGGACAGGAGCAACATTTTCTTAAAGTGTGACACGTGTTCCACACGGGTAAGAAAAAAAAATGTTGAGAACTCTTCTGTTTCTCCCCAATAAAATGCCATCATATTTGCCTTAAGAATTAAAACTAAGTGTTCCCTACATACTTTGTACTTCATGGAAGATTTTTTTTTTTCCTTTTTTAAGAGACTACTGTAAAGGAAAGAAAGAAATGTTCTATGGACTAGCCAGTAGTGTCAGGGAGAATAGTGTTCAACAAAATGTATCTTACTTTTTAAAATAATTGACTACGTGATTATAAATTACTTTACAAATAAAAGAAATTCAGTCTCCCATAAGAGTTACCTAATAACAGTTACAAGAGGGCAAATGAAAAATCAGTTTGTAAAAGGGCATGTAATGCATTTAGTTTTATTTATTCTTTAGTAAAAAACATAAAGTGACACTTCCTTCTGTTTATCCACTAAAACAATGGGAAGAAATGGTATGATTACAGTATGTGATACCTAAAACAATCTCATTTATTTCATCTCATTCATACTAGCCGAATTTTGGGGGGGTTTTGTTCTCTAATATAATATCGTGTCAAATAACATAATTTCCTGTGTATTAGTCACAGGCCTCCTCTTCTCCACTTAAAATATTGGTGGCCAGATGCATAATCTATTGGAACCATTGTTTGTATCTCTGCCCTGGAACATTTCAGAGACAGATGCGTTGGCTGGTTTCCGGTTAAGTTTAATATTTCCTGAAGGAGAAAATTAAATAAAAATCATTTTTTCTCAGATGCATTTTCAACTTTGACTGACTGTAGACATGGAGGATTAAATTTTTCCATAGGCAAGTGCATCTAGTATCCTTTTAATTGTATCTCCATCTTTAGAAATTGTAGCTTACAAAAGAAATATTTTTCTCATGGGTATATAAGTCTTTGTAAATATTTTGCTCATTTTACATTGCCTAAGAAGCAGGACAAGATAGATTAGAGCTTGGAAACCTATAGAGAGGAGTGAGTACTGAAACCGCTGGGGAGAAAGGGCAACATTAAAGGCTTCTGTTAAGATGTCCTTTCTGATGAAACCGTGAGACAGAACACTCTTGAACTGCTACTTCCTCTTGAGCAAGTGATTAATGTTGTTGGTATAAAGACGTGATCACAACATACAGCTCAGCAACTCAGTCTACTGTACCAGATTTATGAAGCCTGGATCAATATAAATTGTCTTAGGAGAGCTCGCAACCTTGTAATTCACTAGGGAACAATGATCGAAATGAAAACATGGCCTTGAGGTTGTCTTTGCTCACTATTTTCATTGGCAGATGTATAATTGAGTAAAAAACTATCTTGGCGTTTAATGAGCAGGTAAAATATGAAGAATAGCCCTCTTTGAATCCTGTCTTTAATCTTCAGTGTTGGCTCAGGCATTAGAGACAAAGGTGAGTTTTAAAGGGGCAGAATTGACTCGTTACTCCCTTAGAGGACTCAACCAATTTCCCTGGTTAAATTAAGGTATTTATTTTTGTGTTTTTACATTTCAAGTAAAAGAATTCTTTTAAAATAGGCACATGTTGGGAAGATATTTTGCATATGAAATATGCATATGAAAACCATGCCTTTCAAAAGTACATAATTTGACAGCCCAACATAATACAGAAAGTTCTCTGACTTTGAAGTTTATTTTAAAGCCAAATGGAAACAACCATGTACGCTATTGTCTCCGCATGATATATATCCATTCACCTAGATGATTTTTAAAGGACCTTTGGGGCCATTAGACTAAAATAACATAATAACTCATAAGCACAGCATCAAGTTCGTATTATCACCCCATTGTCATCTAAAGGTCTCATTCCTTTTATTACATCTAATTCTTACTTTATCCTCTTTTAAAAAAGGTTTCAGGCTTTAGCATAATTGTTCTCATCAGTAAAAGCCTTGTCTGAATTACATGTTTCTTCGAATGTGGTACTCACTCTTGGTAGTTACTTTATGGAATGAACTCAGAAAGGACAGACATTTATTTGTTTTTCTAAGAGGCACGTAGTGGATCCTGAATGAGATGAACAGTATTCATTTCAATTGCAGTTATTGAGGGGAAAGGAGTAAATGAATGAGTCTTAGATAAAATATCCATCCCTGGTGGCGCAGTGGTTGAGAGTCCGCCTGCTGATGCAGGGGACACGGGTTCGTGCCCCGGTTTGGGAAGATCCCACATGCCGCGGAGCGGCTGGGCCCGTGAGCCATGGCCGCTGAGCCTGCACGTCCGGAGCCTGTGCTCCACAACGGGAGAGGCCACAACAGTGAGAGGCCCGCGTACCGCAAAAAAACAAAAAACAAACTGGAAATCTGGTAGATGATTGTGGTCATATCAACTTAGCTTGATTTACAACATATCCCATGATTTTTCAAGTGCTGCTCTGTTTACCAAATGGTCTCTTGAAATTTGTTTTAACTTTTAATAAGACTGTGTCTGTACAACCTAAAAGTAACGTAAAATAATGCAAAATCAATATTTCCAATAGTTTTATCTATTCGATGAAAAAGCTAGATGTCTGAAAACAGATGACATGGTGAATTTATATTTCACTTGCCATCTGAACTCAGTAGCAAGAGTATGTAAATATGCCATAATTTGAGTAGCATCAAAAGAATCCCTGTTTAATTGTAATTCCAACAGAGGTATTTCTGGAATTCATGCAACCACTTTTTCAGAGGAAAGTATCAACAGTCCTTATTAAGGAAAGAAAGTAATACATTGAGCTACTAATGCCTCACGACAAATTAGTTTATGAGATTAACTAAATAGTAATCTGACAGTAATAATATTAGCTAACACCTATGATAGTTGAGGACATAGGGCATAGAAGATCTGGGGCACAAGGAGGCCATCACAGGGTCAGCAGGGTTACAAGATGGAGTGGCTTATTCCTGTATACACACCCACAAAGATTAAATGCAATGCTTCACAGATTTGCCAAGGGTCTGTTGTATATAGACTGAGATGGAAAAAAATGTGTTTATGCATGTACAAATATATAAATATATGTGTATATATGTAGGGATATGTATATATACATATATATATATGCACACATGCATAATATGGGTTTGTATAAATGATGTGAATACAGCTGAGACATTGATGGCACTATGAACTAAAAGAACAAGAGTGTCGTAAAATCTAAGACATAAATATCTATATCAAATTCATAGGACTCAAGTTCTAAGTACATCTTCCGCAAAAATTACATTTAGTTAGATTTAAACAGTTTTAGTTCATTTATAACATTTTATTCAAGTTTTGCCATTCTTTTCAGTCATTCTGTCATTAATTATTATTTATTGAGTAAATGCATGCTTATTTATTAATGGATTAATTATTACTGAATTAATTATTATTTATTGAGTACTCACAATACGCCAGGGAGGGCTGGCTGAGCATCAAGGGACACTGTCCTGCCCTTGAAGAATTCATCAGGTAAAGAGAAAAGACAAATGCACTTGGCCTTAGCCTTTAAATGAGGTTATTGGTGTTTATGTTACACCAAGAGGATGCTCGTGTGTGTGAATATGCGTGTGCATGTGTGTGTCCAGCCAAAGAATATGTCTGACTTGACTTTTTCACTCGTTCACCAATTCAAAGAGGTTTGACCCTCAGATAGTTGAGATTGAAGTCACGTGTTATGTTGGAAATTAGTATTATTGGCCTTGTATAATTAGGAAAGGGTCCCTGATGGTGCTGGGGTTTTTTCATCATTTAGTATGGCAGTTTTCAAACATACAACAAACAAAGAGGCAATATAACAGACGCCTGCATGTACACCAGTAAGAATAAACATATGTTAACATGTTTTATTATGATATTAGCTAGCACCTATAGTGTTTACTATGTGTCAAGCACAAGGCTTAACTTATTTGCCTCACAGAGCCTCCCATTCCTTCACATTTCATCAGCTACCAGAGGTAACCAAGTTAATTTGCATAATTCCCAGGAATGTTCTCATACTTTTACTCTCTATATTTATCCACAACATAAAATACATTATTGTTCTGTTTTTTAAATTGAAAAATTTTATCGTATCGTAGATAAATTTGGCTGCTTTTTTCTTTCACTCAATGTTAAATTCTTGCAATTGATTTATATCGATACACTTATTTTAACTATATGAATGATCTACAGCTTATTCACCCAGTGGCCTGCAAAAAATCATTCGATGATTTCCAGTCCTTCATAGGTAGTGATCCTCAATAAACATTCACATCCCAAGCTCCATCTCACCATCTGCTTCTGAGAAACCAGCCTGTGTAACTCACGCAGTTACTCCCAGGCACTAGGAACAGTTTGGTGACAAGTCAGTTTCTGATTCCTGAAACAGTTACCAGACTTTCATCACTCTCATCAAGCTATCCATTCTCATCTGTCTCTGTCTCAGTGGCTCCCTCACTTTCCTACTGTGACAGGAACCACTATTTTTACCCACTCACTTTTCTTTTCCCCACCACACACAAAAAAGAGAAAGACCCACGTCCTTTTATGGCAAGGCTCCTGTCTGCATTCTGGATCTTGTTCTGCTCTTTAGGGGTTTTGGTCTGGTGTTACAAGTCTTCCCTCTTTGCTTTTTCCCCTTAGTCTCTACATAAATTTGTTACCTTGCTTTAAAAGGGAGCAGTAACAAAAGTATAATAACTTCTATAATTTTGATCCTGCAAAGATGTATTTCTGACCTTTTGAGCCAACCTCTCTATATTAACTTCTTATCCCACTGGAATCTGGCTTCTACCACCACTAGTTCACTGAAATTATTTTTATCAAGGACCCTATTAACTACATTATTACTAAATCCTATTAACCACTTTATTACTAAATCCAATGGGCATTTTCCAGTGCTTGCCCTTCTTGACCTTCTGCAGGATTTGGCAAAGTTAATCGGTTCTTTTGAATTTTATTAATATAAGTATTTCAAATATACAAGTGTTTCAATTGTAAAAGTACATATAACAATATGAGACATTCATTGCTTACCATTCAAATTAAACAGATGTAGACATTTTGCCATGTTTTCTTGAACTCTGTCTTATTGAAAATATAAATAAAATATAAGAGATAACTAAAAATCACCATCCTTTCCCTGAATCTTCGTCTCCCAGAGTAGCATATAACCTAAAGTGATGTGCATCATAGCCAACCCTTCCTTTTCAAAATACTATCACTCTTTCTTCATTCTCCTCACACAGTTTGACTGTTAGTTTTTAGAATCATTTTTGGGCTCCACTTCCATCAGTATCTTCCTACTGTAGGTATTCCCTACAAAAGATTCTCTAGAAGAGGTTCTGTCTTTGGCCCTCTTCTGTTTATACTCTCCAAACTTTCTTTGAGTTATTTTCATCCATTCCCATGGCTTCAATCAATCTCTCTCCTCAGATATAAAACCATACATCTGAAACTCTACTGAAAATTGTCATGTATATATTTCACAAAGGTAAACTTGTGAGACCAGAACTAAACTCATTGTTTCCCTATTTAGAGCAAAGTTAACTATTATAATAGATAAGCTCATATTTCCCCTTATAGTAGTGTAGGTAGTTTTAAAATATGTCCACAAATTCTTTGACATCCTTCCTTCTAAAGGTGCAGCCAAATACCCTCATATTGAGCATGAGCTGGACTTAGTGGCTCCCTTCTAACAAGTAGGATATGGTGGAAGTGATAGTGTACAACTTCCAAGACTGGGTCATAGAAAGCATTCTCTCTCTCTCTCTCTCTCATTGCTAGGGAGGGTGGGAGGGAGGGAGACGCAAGAGGGAAGAGATATGGGAACATATGTATATGTATAACTCACTTTGTTATAAAGCAGAAACTAACACACCATTGTAAAGCAATTATACTCCAATAAAGATGTTAAAAAAAAAAGAAAAACCTTCTATGCCACGGAGACACTCAAGGAGCTCTAACAAGAGGTTCCTCTGTCAAAGAACTGAGGTCTTCTGCCAACAATGTGAGTTATCTTAGAAATGACTTTTAGCCCAGGTCAAAGCTTCCTACATTAATGAATGACATCACCAGTCTCTTGTGAGCCAACTTTGCCAGAGTCAGAGTATAGGATGTCTTGATTCCCTATCTTCGCATCATACAGGTAATCAATCACCAAATTTTGTTGATTCTAAATCTGCAATATATTTTTTCCAGTACATTTTACTTTCTCTGTCTACTGCCATTACAGGCTAAGATCATGGCAACAATCTCCCAGCTGACATCCCTACAAATTTTGCACCCTCCAATCCATTCTCCGTCTTGCATTTTATAACCTTTTTAACATGCATATCTAATTATATCTCTCTTTTGCTTAAAAATAAACAAATAAAAAGCAAAATAACCTCAATTAGTCCATTACATAATAAATATGTTCTAAGAACCTTAAAATAGAAAAAAAAAAAAAGGTTAGACATGACATTTGGGCCTTTGATTAACTTTCTAATCTCATCTCATGACATTTTCCTTACTTCAGGTTTCATCGACTCTGAACTTCTATAATTTCCCCCCAAATGGACCATACTCTCTTTTACCTCATTAACATTTTACATGCCTCTCTATCTGCTCTTCCTTCCTCTGTATTCGTTACGCATTAAATCTCATTTCAAGCACCACCTTCCTCAAGAAGCCTTTTCTCAGCAACTAGTTGGCATTTGTCCATTCTCTCACAGCACCCGGTGCACATACCTCTATCATTTTCTTTTCTTTGCCATTAGACCCTTTGGGAATTTGAATTTTCACTATGCCTGGGTACACAGGAGGTTTTCCCTAAAAGGTATTTTTAAATGACTAAATGTGTGTATGGATGAGGTGAGTTTATGAAGCCTTCAATCTGTTTTATCCAATACAGTAGACACTAGTCATAGCATGTAGATAAATTAGATTTACATTAAATTAAAATAAATAAAATTGAAAATTTATTTTCTCACTCTTTCTAGCTATCTTTCAAGTGCTCAATAGCCACGCGTGGCTAGTGGCTACCACATTGGACAGTGCAGATTCATAGACGTTTTTCATTATCACAGAGAGTTCTGTTGAACAGTACTGCCTAAGATTTAATTGGCAGGACTAGGAGTAGCAAAGACGAGAAAGGAAAAACTAGTACTAGTAAGAAATAGGAGAATAAGGAGAGGAGGAAATTGATTATGATTTCTAGATGTCATGATTGATTGATGAATTGATGGATGTAGGAAATGCCAAGCTATGTAGGCGTCAAGATGAGAGATTATTAATTGTTTTTGTTGTTGCTGACTGTGAGATGACAGTGGTACATCCTAGTGGATATTTCCTAAGTCACTGCCCACAGTTAATATCAAAAACTCTGTTCCATACCTTGCTTTTATACCAGGAGATATGTCTCCATAAATTTCCCTGTTTCTACAACTATTTAGTTTAGAGAACCACTCCAAATAATGTTGGATTCTTATTTTCTTTATGCTACCCTATATTTAGAATAAATGAGTTTTGTGAAAATCCATTGGTTTCCATTGATTTTTTTTTACCCCGTTCAAAAGTGAGTTTTTCCCACCTGTGGATTAAATTTACCATTAAGAAAAAAATCAGAATGATAGTGATACAGGGAGATGTATAAAAATTTACCAAGGATTTGAATTTTTAAAACATTGCCCATAGGGCTTCCCTGGTGGCGCAGTGGTTGAGAGTCCGCCTGCCGATTCAGCACGGGTTCGTGCCCCGGTCTGGGGAGAGCCCACATGCCTCACAGCGGCTAGGCCCGTGAGCCATGGCTACTGAGCCTGCGCGTCCGGAGCCTCTGCTCCATGGCGGGAGAGGCCACAGCAGTGAGAGGCCCGCGCACCGCAAAAAAAAAAACAAAACATTGCCCATAAAGACTTCAAAGGATTTTAAAATTTCCTCCTAGAATGGTATGACACTGACCTCCACTTTAACAACACTGTTCCTTAAATGTTTCAATACATTCAGGACTACTGCACTTTATCCTGCAAATAGGCATTCAGGGACTTGTACAAATATATATTAAGTATGATGGATTACATTAGAGTTCATATTTTGTCTATAATGCAGTACAGCTGTTAGCACTTGTCCAGTAATTGACTAGTTAGATTATCTGAATATAAAGATGTTCCCTGTTCCATACAACTAATCCTGGCTTTAAAGCTAAAGCCTTGAGCAGGATATTGAAGAAACCTCTGTTTTAAGAGGTCTTTGATATCTCATTCTCTCAAGAGCATTAAATATTATACAGAATTCTGTCCAATTAATTAGAACTGACTTGCATTTTTTCTTTTATATATTAACCTCATATCACAGACTAACCAATAAATATTTCCAAAATATTTAACCATTTAACTTTTCTTCAAGTTTGAGTATTTAAACCAGTCATAGTGCATCACATTATTTTAACTTCAGGTGCTTCCTGGAAATCTACTCTTCTGTTATGACTTGTGATTTCCTTGCAAAACTTTATATATTCTTTGGTAATTTTTATGTTCTTGTGGCATTTATATTGATTGGTGGGTTTTATTTTTGTTATTTTTATTTTCATGCCCAAATTTAAGTAATTGTATTTGGGGGGAGTGACAGTGAATCTTTTGGCTTTTTTTTAAAAAAATGAGTATAAGTTAATAAAATAAAAGTTTCTAAACATTAGTTTTATTGATAATTTATTGTACCTGTGTAACTACCACCCAAAACAAGGTACTGATTCTCAAATTCTGCATATATCCAAAATCTCTGGGAGGGCTTGTTAAAATACAGATTGCTGGGTCCCACCTTCAGAATTTCTATTTCTGTTTCAGGTCAGGAGCGGGACCCAAGAATTTGCATGTTGAACTCAACCTTTTTGTGTACATCTATTTCAATGTCTAAATTTTATATTTCTAAGTTTTTATCTGCATTTATTTCTATTTTGTGATTTTAATTGTTTTTATGATGAAAATCATAGTGTACCTACATTTTATAACCTAGTGTTTTTCAACAAGTATATATATATATATATATATATTTGTTGGCATGTACATTTCCCATTTGATCAAGTATTCTTCAATATATCATATGTACCAGAATTTATTTTACCAATACCCTATTATTGTTATTTAGTCAGGTTCCAATATTTTATTATTATTGGTAGTTCTATGGTATTCAATCATATGGCTATATATTTGTTCATACCTCTGACTGGTTTTTTTTTTTTTAGGAAACATAAAGCAAACCTATTTGAGTCTAGAGAGTGCTCATGTTAAGGATTTTATGTCAGATATCAAAATTGCCTTCTTGAAGAGTCATTTATTCTCAATTGCAGTAGAGCTATATATGATACTGGAAACTTGTGCATAGATATGTGCATATATATATATATATATCCTCCATCAGTGTCCTTTAGACTTGCAATGGGAAAATTGAAAGCTATAATTTAGAACTAGGAATTAGTATGGTAGGTGTGGCCAGTTGACTATAGACAAAGAATCTGAGAATGTTGAGCTTTTCAAAATTTTTAGAAAAGATGGGACTTCCCTGGTGGTTCAGTGGGTAAGACTCCACACTCCCAATGCAGGGGGCCCAGGTTTGATCCTTGGTGGGGGAACTAGATCCCACATGCATGCCACAACTAAGAAGCCCGCATGCCATAACTAAGAGTCCACATGCTGCAGCTAAAGATCCTGCATGCCCCAACTAAACATGCTGCAACTAAGGTCCCACATGCCACAATTAAGACCCAGTGCAGCCAAAATAAATAAATATTCAAAATTGTTAGAAAAGAGATCTCAGTTGGGATGAGGAAAAACAGATTTTTTCCACATGGATTTCAATAAATTGGATTTGTCTGAAATTAAAACTAACAGAAATTTTTAAATGGCATTATGAGAATTAGTGTAATTTTTAATTTAGTTCCATTCTCAAAGCATATGATATGAATTTAAACTGTTAGTCGAAATAAAATTATTTCAAGAAGATATTTTCACAGGCCTAATTCTTAAATTCATTCTCCACATTACGGAGGGAGGCAGAATAATGCTCTCCTCACCCACAGATATCTGGGACCTGTGAATATGGTGCCTTGTCAAAAATTTTTTGCAGATATTATTTAAGGTTTAGGCCCTTGAAATGAGATTATTTTGGATTATCTAGGTGGCCCAGCCTAATCATTCATTGAAAGTGGAAGAGAGGGGCTTCCCTCGTGGCTCAGTGGTTATGAATCCGCCTGCCAATGCAGGGGACACGGGTTTGATCCCTGGTCTGGGAACATCCTACATGCCACGGAGCAACTAAGCCCCTGTGCCACAACTACTGATCCCACGTGCCACAACTAGTGAAGCCCATGCACCTAGAGCCCGTGTTTCGCAGCAAGAGAAGCCACAGCAATGAGAAGCCCGCGCACGGAAACGGGGAGTAGCCCCCCTCCCTCCGCAACTAGAGAAAACACGTGCGCAGTAACGAAGCCCCAACGCAGACAAAAATAAATAATAAATAAATTTTTTTAAAAAGTGGAAGAGAAAGGCAAAAAGTAGGTTAAGAGATGCAAAGTGAGAAAAATCTGACTTGCCGTTGCTAGCTTTGAAGATGGAGGAAAGGAGCCACGAGCCAAGGATGGGCGCCGGTAGTAACTGGGAATGCCAGTCAGCTGACAGCCAGCAATAAACAGACACTTCAGTCCTATAACCTCAAAGAAACAGATTCTCTAGCCTCCATAAAGAATGCAGTCAGACCTCTGACTCCCCAAAACATTAAGAGAATAAATTTGTGTTGCTTTAAGACAAGAGAGTTATGATAATTTGTTACAGCAGCAATAGAAAACTATTAAAATTGGAGATTAGAAGCTTCATGAAAGGTGAGGATCATGTCTCTGCCTTTTTCACTGCTGTGAATAAGTGGCCAACAAAGTGCCTGGTGTGTAGCCAGTAATCAGTAAATATCTATACATTAATTAATTAAGCCGCATACCTTGTTCTCATATATTTTGGCATTACTCAGTAGGGGAAATCGTCTCACTAGATTTTAGGAGAGGAATAAAGTATACTGATTAAATTCTGACTTCTAACTAGCTTAAAAAAATGCAAACAAAACCTTAGGAAAAAAGTAATTTCTTATGTAACTAGCTAAATATAACTGTATGAATGGGGAGTTTGGACCCTTCCAATGTAATGCTTGATCTCATTTTATTTGATTAGGCAAATTATGGAACAACAGCATGAAATGCATTACTATACTAATGTAGCCTCCAAAATGGGAATCTCATTGTAACTGTGGCCTTGAGGACTTTTAATGTTGAACCTGAATGAACAAGTTGAAGTAGTTCAAAAGAATGCTCACGCACACACACCCAAATATGTTAATTATACTTTTTTGCAGAGGAAAGCTTAAAGCTTATGCTACAATCAGAAAAAAAGAAGGAAATGGCACATCAGTCAATTTGTAAAAATGATGAAAGTAGCCAAACCGCTTGAATATTGCAGCAAGTCCAAAAATGCTTAATTGTGTGATTTAGGAGATGGATGGTGGTGATGGCAGCACAACACTATGAATGTATTTAACACCAGTGAATAATACACTTAAAAATGCTTAAGGTGGTAAATTTTATCTTACGTGTATTTTACCACAATAAAAAAGTTGAAAATAGCTGTGGAGCAGAGTACCTGTTACCAGTCCCACAGGAGGACTCTAAACACTTCTTTCTGCCCATTGCATTTTGGTATTGGAGATGCCAAGGAAAATACAATGCAGTCAAGCACTGGATGGAACAACTCTTAGAGAAGAGAGAGAGAAAGATCAACCTCAATTGGGGTGTCAGTTCCCCATGACCGGTGGGTCTCTCCCTGAAGTACCCTCTTTGGGGTAAGGCAATACAGGCAGCCAGGGACTCACCTGCAGGTTTTTCCTCAAGTTCTAAGCAGTCTGCCTTCTCCTTTCCACTTTGCAGAGACTTCCTATGTTTTTTGCCATTTGTTAGGTACAGGGATTTTTAGTTGTAATAAGGAGGACATGGGAGAAATGGGATTACTGTCTTGGAGGAGCTAGAAGTCCGAATAATCATTTTTTTAACTCATTAACAAATAATCACTGAGGGCCTATTATGTGCCAGAAACTCTGCCATTTTATGTTCTACTTATGTTGCTAAGTGATTAGGACTGAAGGAGGAAGGAAGGAAGGAAGGAAGGAAGGAAGGAAGGAAGGGAGGGAGGGAGGGAGGGAGGAAACACTACTCATCCTCCCAGTCTCAGCAAAAACTTCACTGCTTTCCCTAATGATTCAGCCTAGGTTAGTCCCTTCCCATTACAAGCTCTTATAGCACTTTGTGTTTCTCCTTTACACGACTCCTCGTCTCGCATCTTCTTGTTCAGGGTCTGGCTCCACTTGCCAGTAAGATTGCTGAGACCAACTTGTCCTTCCTGCTGCAGTATCCTATTGCCCAGTACAGAGAACGGCACAAGGTAGGCACCTGCCAATCTTCATTAATTAAGCTAATGAATGTGCAATTTCCTTTCTCTGGCTTTGTTCTTACCATTGTTTTTCATCCCTGGTACAACTGCTGCAGGAGTTCTGACTTTCTTGGTCGGTTCTTGGCTCCTTTCTCTTGGCAACAGAACGAACTCTCTAAGCTTAGGCATGGTTTGCACTCATCTGGCAAGGGTTTGGGAGGGGGGAGTCTTTACATTTCTGACTACTGAGCACAACTAACTTCCTCCACCCCCAGGACTCCACCCCAGACATGTCATTTCTGCTGTCCTCCAGGGGCTTTCAGAAAATCTGGGTACTGGGTGTGGTTGAAGGTTTGCGGGGCCTGCCTTTACCCTAAACAGTACCGTTCTTCACCTGCTTTGTGTAGGTCAGTGGGTAAAATGGGGAGGAAACACAGATGTCAAAATAGAATAAACACCTGGAACAGTTTCATTATCACAAAGTAGAAAAGCAAAATATAAACCTAGTCGTTCAGTTGTCCACTGTTAAGGGTCACTTTATCCTTGGAAATTAAAACTAAGACTGAATTAATTATCCTTTCACTATCTTGGGTTTTCTTTCCTTTCTTGTTTAACATTAACTGCCTCTGAAATTATGTTAAAGCAATGATCTCTATCATAATGTCCTTCAGCTGGCCCTGAAAACAATTTCCTACAGAAACCTCCTTTTTTTTTCCTAGGAAACATCTCAATCTTAACCTCATCATTTTTGTTATTTTGTTTTGTTTTGTTTACACTTAGAGGATATTACATTTTTATGTGGCTTAACTTATCTGTGATTAGACTAAAGTAGTGTTTTGCAACAAATAGAATGATTTAAAAGTATTCTGTTCCCTCAAGAAGGCCGTTAAACATACACGGGAAATAGTGTGGTAGCAAAATGAGATACTCTCGGTGGTACAGAGTTTATCTAGGGTTGCCCATATGAAACAGGCCTCATTTAGCATTAAATCTCATTTTATGTGATCAGGGTTTATTTTCCAATGGGCCACTCAGGATTCATGCTGTAAGACTTTTTTTTTACTGAGCATCCTGAGAAGGCCATCTCTTCTGTCTTCCATCCATTCCCTTACACCTCAATTTCACACTTAAATTTGCCTAGGTTTTGGCCAAATTAGAGCTGAATATATAGCATGCAGCCAGTATCTGTTTATTAAATAAAAACAATGAATAACACGTGTTGAAGTACTTTGGAAAATTATAAAATGATATATAAGTGCAAGTTATTAATATTTTCAGGTAATTTGCCTGGTTATCTATAAACATGCTGAGAACTCATTTTCAGATGTCATATTGTGTCACATGAATAATCAAGGATATCTTTAGGATTGTGAAGCACATAAAAGTCCACATTGGTGTCTCGTTCAAGGTTACTACTTGAACAATATTTGAAGTAGATGTTAGTTTTTTTTGTTGTTCTTTTTTTGTTTGTTTTTGTTTTTTTTCGGTACGCAGGCCTCTCACTGTTGTGGCCTCTCCCGTTGAGGAGCACAGGCTCTGGATGTGCAGGCTCAGTGGCCATGGCTCGCAGGCCCAGCCGCTCCGCGGCATGTGGGATCTTCCCGGACCGGGGCACGAACCCATGTGCCCTGCATCGGCAGGCAGACTCTCAACCACTGCGCCACCAGGGAAGCCCTAGATGTTAGTTTTATTGATGTTAAAATCACTCTCTTTTCTTTCAAAATATTTTTTATTCTGTGAAAAAAACAGTGAACAGATGAGGAAAGCTTGCTCTTTAAGATCTATATACTATTACCTCGAATCCATTCATCAGTTTTGGAACAACCAATCTTCAATATCTGCAAATTTTCAGAGGGTTATTTTTTATATTAATTTGAGGGATCATCTTGCTCTTTTTGAATTCAGCCAACTTCCTTAACTCACAGAAAATGTGAGTTAGCAGGCAACTGAAGTTGTGAGATGGAAGGGTGTACATTGCAGGAATGCAATGCCATTTAAAATGGAATAGCAGGCATCTCCATTCTTAAAGACACAGAACTTCCTCTGTCATTTTCTAAATTGATGCTCTTACCTCCTATAATGTTGCTCAGCCCTCCTCTCTCTGGTCTTTTTTCTCCATTTTATTTGCCTTCAATTTCGGGTGGGTGGGGTGAGTGGAGAATCCCTCCAAGATTTGTTTTATGCAGAGAAATTCAGTTTTGTCCAGCCTCTACGGCAAAACTCAGATCTGAGATTCACTTCCCTGGAGGAACTCAGCTGAAGCTTTGAATGTATGACTTGCAAGACCCTTCCTGGTCGAGTTACATTCTTAGACAAAGGCTGTCATGCTCTGTAGTTCACTACAAAGAGTAGGAGTAGAAAGGCAGTTTATTTTTCCAGTTACTCAAGTACCTAAGCAAATAGAGTACAAGCTACTTTTAATTTCCTGGTGTTTCTTTTAATAATCAAGCTAGCTGTGGCTAGGTCTAGGTCTAGTCCCTCCATCATCTGATTCTTCAGCCAAGAGAATTGGTAGCACATTACTCTGAGTCAATCTCCATGTCTCTCTCAATCTCTCCATGTCTCTCTCTTTCTCTTTCTCACACTCTCACACACACACACACACATACACACACACACACACACACACACACACACACACACACACACACACACTTTACCTTAATATAGTTCCTGCAAAGCAATCTGAACAAGCACATTTTAATATAAATTTGCATGGTGTACTTATCAGCATTTTCTTTTGGCAGAAGAGCCCAAAATTAAAGTGCATAAAAGATCCAGCACAGGGATTGCTACATTATGAGAAAGAAAACAAGTTTTTCTTTCTTTTATCAAATTGACTGAATTAGATACAAATAAGTGTAGAAATATACCCAAATTGAAGTGTTCTCAGAAATAAGCCATAGAAATTCACTAAGTGAAATATTAATTTAACTCTGAGACTAGAGTACATGGCTGCACCCACTTCATCACCTGCAGATAGACAACATTCTTCAGCCTCACCTGCTTGTTTCTTCCCTTAAACATACAACAGATGTACCAGAGTTATTTTCTGCTTCTAGAATATATATTTCCTTTCATATTAAAATAATGTATATATTTCTCTCCTGTGCACATATACCCACCGAAATTTTCCAGTAGCAATAAAATACTAATGAACTTCCTAAAGTGTGATACTGTACAAAATCTAGTAACCACAAGGCTTTGTGATAGAAGAGGAAGTTACAATGTTTACAATATTCATAAATGTTACCCGTTTATATTTTGCCCTCTTAAGATTGAAAAACAATATATGTAAGCAGATCAATCAAAAAAATATTTTAGACACCTTCTTGGTCATAATATAGGCTGTTTTAATTTTTAAAATAACCTAATAAATTGCCTCTGAGCAGTAAACAACGGTCAGTGATATTTATATAATAAAGTTAAGTTCACAGAGACACCCAGATCTTGTATCCAGTAAGGATTTATTAGAAAAACAAATACTGAATAACTTATGATTTAAAGTGGTTAGAATAAAATTCAGGAAAAATATAAGCAAATCATTTTTTTCTAACAATTTAAAATGTAGGAGGTTTAAACCTTATATATTTTTGCCAAAAGAGTAATTATCCATGGATGACAGATGCTGCTCCCTACTTAATGGAGGGTCTCAAATTTTACTCTGCATCTCATTGGGAAGGAAATATAAAAATTTAAAATAGAATTAACTTGGGGAAAGGCATCAGTGCTGCAACTCTTAGCACCAAATGTTTTTTCTTGGAGCACCAAATGCTTTAAGGAAAACATTCCAAGTATCAAAGTTTTCAGATAGATAAATATTTATGATCAAATCCATAAAGAACAGACATTGTTATGAAATATATATAGATGCCTTCAAAACTTTCTTTCCAGGCAGAGTAGACACATAAGTTAGGAGTCATTTCCCACTTAATTGTTTTTGCAACCTTATGCAACACAAATGGATTATGGATAAAGACTTAACTAATTTACTCACAGAAAGTAGATCTTGACTGACATTATGTCCAAAAAATTAAACAGGAACTGTTTCTCTATATAAAATATAAAATGTTACTAAACTTATAGAAATGGCTTTATTTTAACCTTTCATTTTCCTGGTTGAAAAGTGTAGGGGTGTTCAATTTAGTCCTTTGGTGAGAATACAGTACTCTTTAAAGCAAATTCTTCTCAATTTGCTAGTTAGCATAATCAGAGAAAATCATAACCTAGATCTTGTTCATATATTTAAGTGCAATAAAATTCCATCTGTCTTTGAACTTTATGAATGATATTTTTTAGTCTCTACATAGACCATTGCCTGTCCCTCTTCACTGAGAGTTCTTCATAGTGGTATTAGAACTGGAAATCCATTTTCATTACAATCTACTGAAAGCTATTTTGCCATTTAAGGGCAACGGTCTACTTACACTGCTCATGTACAAAATAAAAGTATCATACAATTGCCATGATACTAGACAAATTCAAAGGAACTACCAAAGAAGCAGCCTTAGCTTCTGTAGTACCCTTGAGGCTCTTAAATTCGGGGTGTGCACTGGTTAGAAATGAAGTGCCAATTTAAGAAAATCTTAGTAGGCCCTGCCCCAGATGCAAATGTAGAACAATGGCCTACAAGAACTCAATGGGTATATATCTGGTTTCCAAGTCACACTTGCAAACGTGGATAATTAGTACCAACACTACCATTTGTGAACATAATGGACATTTTGGAACTGGATACAATTCTGTCCCTGAAACTAATCAAGACAATTAAATATTCAACCAAACAAGGCTTGAGTTCATGTGGGCTTAAAGAAAAATGGTAGCTGAGGCACAGGCAAAATTTTATTTATGAATATGTAGACACATGACTTTGGATCCAGCCAGCCAGTGACATAAATAAACTTGAGCAAAAGATTCAAGCTAGAGGATATATATGTATACACATATCTATGTATAAAAATTTGTGTGTGTGAGCAAGGCTTATTGGAGCAGTGCAACAAATCTGGACACCAACCATCAGAATCACTCCCATCCTTTGAAATTTCCATTAAGCGCGCAATGGGGGTAATTATACTGGGATGCTCCGAATCACTGTTTCCATCTTGTGCACTCACATGCCCACCAAACATGAAATGTTCGCCTTCTCCCTTCCAATGTGATGGTTGTTGAACTTATTTTTAGTGTCATTTGATAAGCCTTTGTGCTCGCAGAGAGACATCCCACTGACCCAGCCACTGGTCATTGTCTATACCAGTTCACATCAAAGCAGGCGCGCTTTGTCAGGTTTCCAGTCGAATATCCATTTCGCATCTGAAGTACAGTATCGAAAGTGACTAGATCATTTGAGCTTTTTTCATCAGCTGCTGCCTTCTTCCTCCCCCACAGTGCTTCCACTCACGCTAACATAATTTGGCATCGTTGACGTGACACCGTGGTTTTTCTAAAAAAATTATAATACATACATTTTCGATGTTTTGTGGTGGTAGACCCTCCTGAAATTTAATTTATAACTTGATGAGAGGAGGCCTTTTTTTTCTCTCTACTGAATCACAACCAAGGTAGAGTGCCCCTCAAAATCCAAGTAATGCGCATACAGTAATAGGTCATTCAATGTCAAAAGGCATAAAAAGGATGAGCAAAATCTTCACAGGCTGCTGCTTGCTGTTGCCTTTAATTATATTAATTAAATTTTGAAATTTTTATGCAAAGAGAGTTGCTGGCTTGTGACGCTGAAGAGCCCTTGGAGACTTGGAGGAAGAAAATACCCTGAGCGGAAGCTTTGTGGTTACTGCTTCCTTTAAATTAAAAGCAAAACAAACTCCTAGGTATGTTTACAGATATTACTGCTTTATGTACTACTAAGCCCTAAACATAGAAAGAGGGGTAAATCTACCAATCCCAGGGACAAGTTCTCAAATCATGAGTCCATTAAGCTCCACTGAAGATCTCTAGTTAGAGGCCATCTTCCTGTGGAATAATGCTCTATTAATTTTCTTCTTTTCCCAAGTGCATAATGAAAGAAAGGTGCCTTCAAAAACTAAAGGGCAAAATCTTGCTTGCTACTGATACCTTGAGGCATCCTGTCTACATTTTGTCATACGTGTGCACTTTTCAGTGTTAGAATGACAAGATTTTCCAGTCAGAAGCTTCCCGGAAGGCACATCGTGGTAGTGGACTTGGAAGGATTTTGTGATCTGACACAGCTATAAGGCAATAGACTCCTTTATTTGCTTAGCCTGGTGGGAGATTTCATACTCTGCCTTTGGCTAAGAATCTTGCCATGTAAACACACAAGTGCCATGTTTCCATGTAAAATGCTCCTTTCTCCATTAAAGATTCACCAGGGCCAATTGTTTTGTGCTCCCTATTTTGATATCATCTTCATGCTTTTGTTTCTTCCTCTTTTACACATTCAAAACAACTTTCTTGTATAAACCACAGCATGTACATTAAAGATCCTTTTTATTTTTAATGTCCTGAATCATGTGTTACCATTGAGTTTCATCAATTCCCATGTAGATGGCAGAACAAGGGTTTGAAAATGTTTGATGCAAGCAAAGCAGAAGGCAGAGAAAACATTTCCTGACTGAGAGGAATAAAGCTGCTCTTCCAAAAACTTCTGAAATGCACTTTGTTTTCTTTTGGTTGGAAATCTGCATCGTGAAGATGTACCATCTTCATACCTCTTGGTCTTCCTGCTTTCCTTTTACTGAGAGGGAACTCGAGAGAAGTTTATGCACCGACCCTAGGAAAGAAACAAATCCTTATTGAAATACAGAGGTAATTATTTTAAAAAAGCATGAGAACACCTAGTTTTTCTACTATGATATAACAAACGATTACCCAAGGTAAGGTCAATGTTAGGATGAAACATGAAGTCATAATTTTTTTCTTTGGGTCAAAGCATGATGGTTCATTCAGATCTTTTCCACAGCAAGTTCACCTACACGATGGTATGGTAAAATTAGAGTGAAAAAAACACTACGGAAAACAGAACTTTGTTATTGCTATTTAAAGAATAGCATTACTATCCGAGCAATAAAAATATCAAAGCCACAACCCTGTATGTTTCTACAATGTATTAA
The DNA here is from genome assembly GCF_949987515.2 of Delphinus delphis. Taxonomy (NCBI): domain Eukaryota; kingdom Metazoa; phylum Chordata; class Mammalia; order Artiodactyla; family Delphinidae; genus Delphinus; species Delphinus delphis. The sequence goes on along the minus strand of NC_082687.1, from coordinate 43,573,182 downwards.
AATGGAAGTGTCCCATTTATACAATCTGGTGCTTTTAAAACTGATATAAAACTGGTGCTTCTAAAATGTATGCATGAGAAGTGTATTTAAGAAGTCGGAAGAGATTGAGGATAAGAAGTCAGGGAGAAAAGGAAGAGATGCCATCTCTTTGTGATTCCATTTTATAATAGGATTTTGCAAGAGATTTACTAGCAATCTTGTCCACTGTTGATCATTTCTCACAACAGCACACCACCATTATGTGGTCTCTATATATGGTGACTTTATTTGCATTCCACATTTCCAAAGAGAGTTTGCCATTCCAATTCCTTAGCAGTTCAATGAAGCGTGTGGAAACACATTGTTTCATATGTAATTATAAATAATCCAAGAATTAGTTGAAAATAAAGTTTCCAATTAGTAATAAAAGATCCCCTTCTTCCCTCTCCTTGGTGTGACATTGCTGATGTCTTGTACTATATAAATCATGTCTAGATTCCTTAATAAGCCAAAAGGTAGCATATTGCTTTCTAATTTAGGGTCCAGATCATCACCCTATTGAGATTTTCCTATTTCTCATAATATCTGCTCTCTAACTTCATATTTTAGAACTTCTCTTTATTTCCCTCTAAATGTGAACAATACATTTGTTTCAAATATCTGGTACACCCAGTGTACATGGTACATTCAAAAGGAACAACAAATATTGTTGGAGAAGAAAGCCTGGAATGTAAAAACAAGATTTTGGTCTATTTTCCTCTCAAAAGCAACTGTTCAACAAATTTGGAAATTTCAGAAATTAATGAAAAAACAGAAAAGCATAAAAGCAAACTAGTTTACATTTACTCTTGCCTAAAAGGCAAATATTCATCAAATTATCTGTCTTCTAATAATTTTGGAGGTAACATTATTACTATAATTGTCAAATTTATTACTTACTTTGTGCCTAATGTCTACAAATAATATCTGTGCAAAAGGAAGTGGGAGAAAAGCATGGAGAAGACTACCTTAGAATGAGCTAAAAATTCCTTGGTAATGCAATGGTCATAGGTCATGTACTCAGACTGTATTTTTGTATTACCTAGAACCTTCAAAGAAGATTTTTAGAATGAATATTAAGTGAAAAGATGCTCTTCCCCAGATTAGCTACATTTGGCATCATGTGCCAAGGAAACATTAAAAAATGTTATTCTCATGATATATCCCTTTTCTAAACATTTTTTTCAGAGGGGAGGAAAATGACATAATTAATAAATATTTGGGCAAATCAGTCCTTCTAAGCCATGACAGTGTGATAGTACAACTATACATACAATGAGAAATAGATTTTAACTATGAATATTAAAACAGTGATGAATATTAAAAATATTATCTCCTGGCAATTTTCCAGAATCAAACAAATATATGAGGAGTGACATTTTGACAACAAAGATATGCATTAATGACATCTTTTCTTGTGTATTTATTATGGACCAAAAAAGTAAAAGTTTTTTCTCTTCTGCATAATTTTGAAAAGAAGTTACCATGAATTTCTACTTTTATTTGCATTTTATCACTAATTAACTAGATTTAGATATAAGGCTCTTTTTCGGACCATTTCTGTTCCACACACCAGATTAATCTGGTGACTCTGATTCATTTATTTTATGCAATTGGAGGGTTTAAAAAGTGAAATCCATAGTTCACCTGAATTCTCAAAATCATTTCAACACCTAAATTATTCCAGACTTAAATTATTTTCTATTTCATTTGGTGTAGTTTAATTAAAGATCTAGCAACTCAAATGAAGAAAGCCCTATTGATTTTGACCCTGAGGTCCTTACTTCAGCTCTTCCAAAGCTTGGGATTAAGTATTAATCATCAGCTGCCGCATGTCTGTTGATTCAAGTACCCAAAAACCCTGGTACATGCAATATACACCCCCGTGTTTTAGCACACACATTGACAAAAACAACCAAATATCTCCTCACCCTCAATCATGGACTCAGTGTTTTTCATTTTTATCAAGACCTGATAATGTTTTATTTTACAGGAATTTAGAAGTTGGTAACTTAGAGGAGTTCTATTCAAAAGTTACTTCCTCTGTTAAGCCTTTCCCAGCCCTCCCAGTCATGGGGCTCCTTCCCCTAAATTGCATCTCTACCACAGCCAAACTACATTACACCATAATTGCTGGCTTCAAGATCAAAAGGAAAAGTAACAGTAGTTAAATCTGAGAGCTCCAAAGCCTGAATATGTATCCCAGCTCTGTTATCTATTAACTGTGTGACCATGAACAACTTATGGTTTCTTCATCAATAAAATGGGGATTAAGAACTGGACCTATTCATGACTTCCCAGGTGGCGCAGTGGTTAGGAATCTGCCTGCCACTTCAGGGGACATAGGTTGGAGCCCTGGTCCAGGAAGATCCTACATGCCGCAGAGCAACTAAGCCCAAGTTGTAGTTGCACCACAACTACTGAGCCTGCTCTCTAGAGCCTGTGTGCCACAACTACTGAGCCCACGTGCCACAACTACTGAAGCCCGCATGCCTAGAGCCCATGCTCTGCAGCAAGAGAAGCCACCGCAATGAGAAACCCGTGCACCACAACAAAGAGTAGCCCCTGCTCGCCACAACTAGAGAAAGCCCACGTGCAGCAATGAAAACCCAATGCAACCCAAAACAAACAAACAAACAAACAAATAAATAAGAAATAAGTGACTAATCACAATTTAAAAAAATTGGACCTATTCTTAGGACTGTTATTAAGTCTGTTAATATAGATTTATAAAGCACTTAGAACAGTACCTGGCACATAGTAAACTTGCATTTAAAAAGCAAATAGTTATTATCCATCTTCCCTCTACGATGTCATTGCACAGTGTCTAACATAGAGCAGACTTGTTATAAATCCTCACTTACAAACAAGTGGATGGATGGATGATGTATAAAAGAATGAATATGTGATGACTAGACCTCTACTGGGGGAGGAGCCAGACCTTAAAATGGGAAGATAGAAAAAGTATGAATTTGAGAGAGGAAAAAAGAGATTACAAAGGAGAAAAATACAACAGTGGAAAAGGAGAGAAGATAATATGGAGAAAATAGAAAAGAGTAGTTCTAAAGAGAAAAGATAGATAAAGAATAATCAAGAAAAAAAGAAACTATTGGCCAAAGGAAATTTTTATTTAGTATTCCATCAGGTACCTTACTCCCAGGGGATTATTTCATGCTAGCTGCTACCATCCACTTACCAGAATATTCTAAAATCAAGGCACCATACCCTGGTTGCAAGTGGCTGTGATTAGGAGTCTGTGGCCCTTTGAATACTGCTCAATACTATCTTACAAAACCCATCAATATAATGCCAATTATGTTTAAGGTCAAGAATGTTAGGCTGCCATTGATATCATGGCAAGCAGTCTAGGCCAGAACACAGCAGAACAATTTTTATTCATAGGAAATGGGATATGACAGGGTTTACAGGTCTGCCATATCCTCGTGCTTACAATGCCTATACAATAAAGGTATGTTATCAAGGTAACAAGTAAAGCAATGTAAAATAACTTGAGCATACAACTCATCATTGGCTGGTACAGAATGGAAAATATTAGTAGTAATAGTGTTTATTTTTCTGAGACTATTTCACTTGAATTACAAATAATACAAGCTCTGAACATTTTTAAAAATTAATTGAGTAGGTTAATAATAAACCATTCAATGCAACCTAAATGTACAGAAATATACATAGAGACATAATTTTAATACTTTATTCCCTATATAGAGGTTAATACTGGTATCAGGTAACAGGACTATATAGTCTCTAAAATAAACCACTAAACTTGTAATATGCTAAAACAAATGAATACAAGATTTCTGCTAGCAAGAGTTAAAACAAATGTGTAACATTATGTTTGCTTTATATTTTACAAAATAATTCAAAAAACTTGAATTCAGGTGGCATAAGTGTTTAAGGAATAATAAAGCATGTAATATAAAGCATAATTATTAATGTGGAGAAATAACATTAATTTTCTCTATATTTTTGAATTTTTAATTAAATATTTTAAAAAATAATTTTCTTGACTTAAAATCATGCTCTAATCATGCATCTAAATTATGGGTAAAATCAAAGTATACTGTTGTCGTGATGCTTTAGGTAATGCCCATATTATTTATTCAATTAGGCAATCACTTCAACCAACTTGAATTTGGTATCATGCCGCATAAGTCACTAGGTCATAAATTTCAACAATAAGAACATATAGTCAATGTAAAATTGAATTAAATGAGTGTCCTTAGGACTGCATTAGTTTAAAAATGAACTATGTATGTATTCCATTCTTTTGCCTTGGGAATATAGAATTCCTTGGATGCAATGAAATAATTGTAAAATTTATTCATTTTGTATGACATAGAGATTAGGAGTAAAATTCCTTAAATATTAAAAAAGCTAGGTAGAACAAATAGAATTTAAGTACTGACTTTAGATTATAGCCAAGTACATTTAAAGTACATTAATTTAAAAATTGTGATAATTCAGATAATGACTGACCAGGTTATAATTTACCTTCTCAACATATTAAACAACCAGGCAAATTACTATTACTATTACTATTACAAGATTACTCTTGGCATATTTACTTACTTAAATAAGTTGTAGAATATTAGAATTATTTATATATTAATAATTGACATCATTGTATTGTAATCTGGATATGACATTTTATTTGCCTAATAAAAATTATGGTTTAAAAGGAATAAAACTGCCTCCCATTGAATGTAAGCCATCTTATGCAACCTTATATTGAGCAACATTACCTAATTAGTGAGCTTCTGTGGCAAGAAAAGAATTCTCATGCATTGCTAGGGAAAATATAAATTGGCAAAAACTATATATAAGCAACGTATGTAATAATAGTCTTTAAAAGCTTATATTCTTTGACTCAGTAATTTCATGTTGGGAATTCAGCAAAGTATCTGTAAAGTAAAGTATCTAGACAAAGATTTCAAAATGTTTACCATGCGATTTTTATAATGTGAAAAATATAATCAGTACATTTATATTTATTTCTGTCTCACAATCAGAGAAATTAAATTATGATTAATCTAATGGTTATGTAGCCATTAAAATAGAACTTAAAAAAATTTTAAAGATGTAGGGAAATAAGTGAAAAAATGCCAACTTGTATGTATACGTAATTATAATTATGCAATGTATATCGAAAGAGTAAAAGACAAGACTAAGAGACTACACCAAACATGCTATGAGTAGTGGAATTGCATATTATTTCTTACATTCTACTTATATCTTTTCTGTATATTTATATATTTGATAGCTTAAAAATAAGTTTCCAAAGACCAAATTCAATCAGCAAAAATGCAGCCTTTTCTAAACATCTATATTTATGTTTTTAAAAGTCATTACAGGAACCAATTGACTACTCTCAGGAATCACCACCATCTACCAACTATACCAAAGTTCTTCAGCATTCATTGTTCCCATAGGTAAACTCATTTACTTGTCTCTAGGTTGTCTTTTACAATTAATATCCTGATGAACCCACGTGTATGCAGTTCTACTCAAGAGTGTGTGAGTATGGCAGAAGCCACTGATTAATAAATTTTATAATCCACAGTCAGCATTTTCATTTTTATGGTACACAATTCTAAGAGTTTTCAATAAAATGCCTGTTCAAGCATTTGTCCAGGCTGCAATCAGCAATCTTATTTTAAAAAGTGTATGTGTGTGTGCATGCATGCACGCATGTGTGTGTACATGTGCACACATGGCCTACCTCAAGCCCTGTGCATACTGGAGTTGACTATATTTAAATAAAAATATAAGGTAAATCTTTAATTTTCATACAACATCAAACTTTCTAATGACATGCACAGTATCTAGGGTATATATATATATATATATATATATATATATATATACACACACACACACACACACACACACACACACACACACACACATATCTGCACTCAATCAACAACATAGAATATTTATACCTCAGGCACTTATCAATAATAATTTTTGAACCCTTTCTCTCCAGATCAGTTGGCAAAACTATCTTTGAAAGTGAGGTTCTAAGTGAAATGCTAGCCATCGATTTCTCCAGGTCAGTGTTTTTTTTGTTTTTCATATTATAGTCCATGAAGTCCTGGGGGTTCTACAAGGTGCATCGGGGACCACTATGGCTGGAATGGTGCACAAGAATGGAGCAAGCAGGCACATGCAAGCCTCCCCTAATCCAAACCAAGAAGATGCACTCTCATCCACCCTTTAAAATTGCAGTTCAGTATAATATTTTGTTTTTGTTGACCCTAAAAATGTGGTTTGATACCTATTATTCAAGCTATTCATACTTATGTGAAGCCAGATCACCAGTAAACTGTCAATATAACTGGACTTGGTTTCTTTACTTTCCTTTAGAAATACCTTCCTAAATAAATCTATGACAACATTACAGCATTATCCCTTCAACTTTTGGTCATATCTAGAACTCACATGAATTTTGGTTACATACAGAGAATTTTGTATTTTGGAAAATTGCTATTGAGGATGTTGATATTAAGGGATCAATTCTGAGAGTTCAGAGCTAGCTAGGAAAAAGCATGTCACTTCTGGTAAGCTCATGTGCTTCCCTTTTATTATATAATGCCAATTATGTAACTCAGCCTTTCTCTTTGTGCCTTAACTTTCAAAAAACTCAGACTTACATCATGTTCTAAAAGCATTGCTACTCTTAGTGTACATTTTCTGGTATAGCTATCTTAACTTTGGCCCATGATTATTTCTCTATTTTTATCCTTAAGTTTTATTGTATTTTTTTCTCAATATTTCTCTACAGGTAGATTAGGTATAAGTAAATGGAAACTAATATATATTTCTTAATTCTCAACTTTCTTAATCACAAAGACTCCACACTCATCTAAACCTTTAAAACCCTCCAACAAATGTTTTACCTCAACTTCTACCTTATACAAAAGATCATATGTCTAATTCCCTTCTTTGTTGTCTTTTCTTATTCTGGTAGGACTTACTGAGGTACTGTTCAGATAGCTGATGTCAAATGATAATTAATTTGAATTTAATCTTAACTAAGTTAACACAGATAATTAATATGAATTTGAAGCTTATACATGAAAGCAGGCTGAAACTATACTATTCCATAAAATCCCAAAAATTATTCTGCAAGAATAAAACCCCTAGGTCTAAAGACTGAGAGCTTAACCTCATTTTCTTTGACTGCTAGGAAAAATAAGCACAATATGATTCTTTATAAACTATAAATTTATTGTTATCCCAATCCATCTCTTAGAGCAGTGGTCTGTGCAGAGGCTTTACTCCATTACTCACCTTCCATCAGTATAAGAAGGAACAGAATATACCAAGGATATATCACAAACAGAACTCTGGTCATAACAAAGGCTAAACTCACAATTAGAACCTGTCAGTTTTAACTCCACTTAAGTGATTTTCAGGCAACACCAAGTATCTATTAGAGTAAGAAGTTAATTGACGTTTCATTGTTGGAAATACCTTCTCTTAGGTCTCATAATAAGTAGGAGCGGAAAGTTGGTGCCCAAAATAAAAATGTCCAATGCTGTTACTGTTCTTCAGTTAACTAAACCAAGAGATAAAAACTAGACAACAGTAGGAACCAATATATTTGCTGTTGGTTAAGTATATAGACCCCAACTCTGTTGCAATATTTGAAAACTGATTTTGCCAATTCATTTTCACTGTGACCAGAGTAGTATTAGCCAGAGCAAGTGCCACATTTCCCATCTCTTGAGCATTAAAATTCTGCAGGCATTAACATTTGCAAGCTCCTTTACTAGCTATCTGCACAGGATATATTTCACTGCTATAACTGTAATAGTATTATGCTCACCTCATAAATATCCATTGACAAGCTAAAGCATACAACTACACTTTGGTTTAGACTTTTCAAACACAGATAGCTGATTTATTTATATCTCCACTTTAAAAAAGAGTTTACTAAATCTTCATGCTTTGTGCAACAGTGAACAGTGATTCAAATTTAAAATTGTATACAAAGCACAGATACACAAGGAAACAAACACAAGACAATTCAAGAGGTCCAGGAAATCACAAATATCAGGAAAGAATGTTGACTTAACACAATAGGCTCTTTGAGTGAAGATTTCCTGCAGCAACTGGAGGTACAGAGTGAAGAGAAGGCACCTACTATTCTCTCTCTCTCTCTGAATGTCAGAAATTCTTGAAAGGTTTACCTCATTTTTTTAAGTAAAAGGACAAGTTAGTAGTCCTTACGTATTTAATACTAACAGTATAATAGGACTATGTGCAACTATCAGCAATATATATACAAACATATACATATATACATACATATACACACACAAAGAGAAAGATATATATACATATATATATATATATACACATATATAATATATAAAAGAATCTGTGTTATCCTCTGCTTTTAAAAAAAAACTGAAATATTTTGAGCTGAAATATAAGTTCCATATACTTTTTTCTAACGGAAGCTCAACCTATAAATGTTCCACCTTACAGTGGAGACAACACACCATATGGATATTCAGTTAATGTCATGAAGGGAAGTACTGAGTTTGCCTGATAAATTCACCTTCAAATTTTTTTTCCTCTTCATTCTCTTATGGCATCTGCAAAATGTTAGTGACTATATACATACTGTTAATATTTATTTTGCAAATAGTCATGTACCTTTATTTTTTTGAGATTCAGGCATATAGTTGGCATTTAATGAAACATCTAACTCATACTTCATAATAGTAAGATATGAAGGCTAAAATTGCCTTCACTAAGTGCAAGGTAGAACCCTCCCAAAAGTTGGAGACATAGCAGGAAAGCTAAGAGAGACCCCTACATAGAAGAAGTAGTCAACTGAAGGCTAGGGAGAGAAGCAGGAGGGCAGTGAAATAATTACCTTTTCAAAGACACATGGGCCTTCCCTAAGGGAAAGGAAGCAGCTTATTGAAGATTTGGGGAATGGCAAGAGGAATGAGAAAAATAGCCCTGAGAGACACAGGGCCTTCTTGAACCACATGTCAGTAGCCTGTTGAAACCTGGGAGGAAGAGAACTGAGAAAGAGCTCTCCAAGACTCATGGGGCCTTCTGAGAGTGCAAGGAACAGGGCCAGTCAAAGACTATAGGCAGGAAATCAATATGGAAACAGGTCTCTCAAAGTACAGAAAGTGGTGGTTGGTGGGCATAGGGAAGGTATGGTCCTCATAGCTGAATAGCAAAGAGAACTCCCCTGCAACCAAGAAGCTCATAGGTGGGTTGTAAAGGAGAGAGAGACAGAGACAGAGACAGGAAAAGGAAAAGAAAGAGAGCTCTGCTAAAGGAAAATCCCTGATCTTACTCTCAAAATTTTGGAAACCAGTAGTGAACTAAAAATAACTAAGATGGCAACAAACCAAGACCCAGGTCAACCACAGATTAGCAACATGACAGAGGAAGGGTATACATCTTTCTAGAAGTAAATATTATCTAGATTAGTCTCTATTTTTTATGACAGCGTCCAGCATAAAATCACAAATTATGGTATACACAAAGAAGCAGGAGAATATGATCCATAATCAATGGAAAATACAGTTAATATAGGCAAATCTACAATTAATAAACAAGGACTTTAAAATAACTATGATAAAAATGTTAAAAGTTCTAATGAGAAAGGTGGACAGCATGCATAAAAATATAGTGAATTTCCACAGAAATATGGAAACTTTGAATAAGAACAAAATGGAAAAACTAGAGACAAAAATGCAATACCAGATATAAAGAATGTTTTTGATTCATGTAAAAATATACTGAACATAGCAGAAGAAAAACTCACTGAACTTGAAGGTAGGAGAATAGAAATTGTTCAAATTGAAAAACAACAAATAACTAAAGAGAATCTGAGACCAGTGGGATAATATCTAATGGTCTGTCACATGAGTAATTGGTGTCCCAGAAGAGAGAAGAAAGAATAGGGAAGAAAATTTTGAAAAAAATAATGGCTAAGAATTTCCTAGAATTGATGAAAGGCATAAACATACAGATCAAAGAAACGTAATGACCTTAAGCAGAATAAATACACAGAAAACCTTATCAGGGAACATATAATAAAACTTATGAAAGCCAAAGAAAATCCTAAGAGTATACCTCTCTGTCCCTCATCATCCCCCAGCTGAAGATATTCTGTACAGAGAAGACAACAGTAAGCATGACAGCCAACTTTTTATCAGAAACAGTGGAAAACACAAGACAGTGGAACTCTCTCAAATGCTAAATGGGGAGGGAAAAAGTCAACCTAAACTTCCATATCCAGAGAAAATACCACTCAAGAAGGTAAGCAAAATAAAGACATTTTAAGACAAGCAAAACCTGACATAATTTATCTACAACAGGCTTCAACAACCACAAGTGCTAAATGAAGATCTTGAAACTGAAGGAAAAGACAATAGATGGAAGCCTAGATGTGCAGGAAGAAATACAGAGAAACAGAAGTAAATATGTGCATAAACATGAAATACAACTATATAAAAGAAAATTTCCTTATGAAACTATTGATTACAAAAACAATAATATCAAAATTTGGAAAAATATATTATTGAATTTATATCTTATGTAGACTACAACATATGATAATAAGAGCACATAGAAATAGAGGGGTAAATGGAAGTTAGGCCATGGTAATATTTATATATTATTTTAAACTAGTATACTATTGTAGACTGTGAAAAGTTAAAGAAGCATATTGTTATCTCTAGAGCAACCACTGAAAAACAGCACAGAGGTATAGCTTAAAAAGATAATAGAGAGGATGGAATAGATTACAAAAAAAAATACTATATTAATCCAAAAGAGAGCAGAAAAGGAGAAACAGAAGAACAAAGAATGGGTAGGACAGATAGAAATAAAATACAGTAGACAAAAGAACTGGAAATAAATTGAAACAAATGAACTGGATACATAACCACATTGACAAAAGAACTACTTCAAGTGACTTAACACAGTATTGTGTTTGTATACCAACTACAGAATATAATTTAAGGATAAATAGACCAGCAAAAAATGTTTTATTTCATTCATTAGTCTTAATTTTACTAAGACTGTTTTATTATTAATTTGTACCTATATATATTATAGGATAGAGCAAATAAGTATTTTAATATTGGTAAGGACAAGATTTTTCATGTAAGAGAAAAGGGGTACAAGTATAAATTCAAAAACATTCAGCATTAAGATCCTTTAATGCTAAATCAGAATTAAAAGTATACCATAGGGCTTCCCTGGTGGCGCAGTGGTTGAGAGTCTGCCTGCCGATGCAGAGGACATGGGTTCTTGCCCCTGTCCGGGAAGATCCCACATGTCGCGGAGCGGCAAGGCCCATAAGCCATGGCCGCTGAGCCTGCACGTCCAGAGCCTGTGCTCCGCAAGGGGAGAGGCCACAACAGTGCGAGGCCCACGTACCACAAAAAAAAAAAAAAAAAAAAAAAAAAAAGTATACCATAAACTCATGATTTTTTCAAAAGTATTGAATTTCCTAGTTCTACCTGCTGAAAATGCTTAGAAGCAATGAAAACCCAATAACAATTAGCAACCCTAGTATCCAAATGTGTTCTCTAAATTCCATTATCTACTAAAAATATCTAATGCTCCTTGGAGTTGAATGGTTTATTCTACTTTTGAAACAGAAAATGTAAAAGATGAGTCTCAGACATATTATGCCAAAACTAAAGAAATTTATCAAAGACTAATGTGCACCATGTCAAAAATATATAATAATCAATATGATGAATCAGGCTTTTACAATATGGTTTCTCTGATCAAACTTGGCATCACAAATAGTAGAACAATTGGTGTGATGTGTTACCCAGTGCACAGCACCACTTATGAATAATCCATTCCAAAAGAAAAAGGTGATTCTGAATCATAGCAAGGGGGTAGAGTCAGTATATATGATGTCAGTATATATGATCATGTGTGTGGCAGACCAGTGCTGGAGGTGCTGTAATTTTATAAAGATGTTCAGGTGACATAGAGCAGAGATTATAAGGAGGTCAATGAAACTATGACTATCTGGGGAAGAATAATTCTGGTAGAGAAATCAACAAGTGCAAAGGCCCTGGGGTGAAAGCGTCTTTGGCATATCTGTAGACAAGTAATCCAGATAGTGTGGCAGGAGCAGACTGAGCAATGAAGAAAGTGGAAGATAAAGTCACACAGGAAGCAGAGAGCCTATGATGCAAAGCCTTGTAGCAGTAGCTGTTATAAATTCGTTTTTAAAAGCCAAGTTACTAAAAGTAAACATCTGGATCCCTTCTCATCTCTTTCACAGAAGACTGAGATAAGATGTTAAGTGATTTACTCTTCGAAGTTCTTAAGGCCAACACACACACACACACACACACACACACACACACACATACACACACACACACACACACACACACACACACACACACAAACTTTCTCTCAAGCTCTCTCTCCCCCACACACTCAACAGACAATCAGAATAAAAACCCAAACTCCAAATATTATGTCAAATAATGGCTGACTTAGATAATAATTAATCCATATTAATTATTTAGTTATTAATTAATCCACATTTTAATTATGTATTTAGATGAATGTGAGACAAATCCAAATGAAAGGTTTATTATATCACTACTGTTCAATCAGGTGGGACATACATAGAATAAATTAATTGACTCAGTGTGGAAGAATGATGCATGAAAATATTAATTTTCACTTGAGTATTTCTAGACTTAAAATTTTAACCTCAGTTGTTAACATCAGAGAGCAAAACTTTTACATGCAATTCATTTGTCTTTTTCCTAGGAAATTAGGCATTGAGATATTTATTTGTCTTATCAAACTGCTTTAGGCACATTTAAAGAGAAACCCTGAATGCTTATACATCACTATCACTGAAAAACATTTATAGAGACATTTTGCTAATGTATACGATCCTAGGAATGCAATGATTTCTCTATAGCTAAGTTTAGTTTCTAAGAATTAAATCCTCACTTTTGGGACTCTAAAACAGTGTTTGTTGTCCCAGTTAAAAAAATAATTAATACCTAAAAACATGTTGATGAATTCAGCCTGCACATGATTTCATTAGCTATCTCTACTTAAAAGTATTCACAGCTCTTTGGGTCATTTGTCAGAGAGCTAAATTCCCAGCTAATTTGAGACTAAGTCCAATCATTTACAGCCTCTTTCAAAGAAAAACAAATATTAAAAACTTCACTTTAAGTTTTAAAATTAATACTGGATGGATAATACCAATTAAAAATACCTTAAAGAAATGTACAGTTTTTAAAGCTTCATTTTGAAGGATAATTATAGATAACTTTCTAGATTATAAATGAAAAAATTTTATTAAAAATCTACCTAATGCTTTATCTGGAAAATTAGTTACTGTGATGCTGTTTTCTTTCAGCACAGCAAGTATTTAGTGAACTCATTCCAGGCATTCAGTCCTAATGGAAGACGCACGTATGTATTCAACTTTTGCACAACAAATTTATGCTTTAGGTATTTTTATTGCATTTGGTAAAACCAATTTTAAACAATTGCTGAACTCATTTTTATATTTAATAATGACATACAAATCCCCAAAGTCAGGATTTCATTTTGAGTATTTATTACAGACTAATATTTAGATGTATGATATCAGATGATATATGCTTTTCTATAACACATAAGTAATGTGGATTAAAATTCTTCACATTACACTTCTACATTCTAAACTGCTAGAGCAGCAGGCAAATGATTACATTTACTGCTAAATTTATACCAAGGAGAACAAAACTTCAAGTAGCACCTTAAATCGTTTATACTAAAATTAGGCCAATAACAGCATGAAGACTATCCCTGCTTTTATGTGCACATGCAAGTCTGAACGTGCCTTTCACATATAGCCACAGGGATTTATATTGCAAAGATAGATGCCACTGTGACCCAGATGTCACTTCACTTATCAATGAGTATACGATGGCACTTAACGGGAATCCCTTGCTTTTCACACTCTGAAAAGAAACTAAACATGAATTTTGTCCCTTGACCAATACAGACATTCCTAGCCTAAATAACATCTCAACTAACAAGACTGACTCTTAAAATAATTGAGGTAATATTAAGCCATCTCTAGAGAAATAATCTCCCTCAAATGGAAAGAATAAACTTTCAAAGTTTAAACATTTATACACAGATAAGCATATAGATACATTCAAATAAGTAGAGAAACATGATTGTGATAGTGTTTCAGAATACTAATTACTTATTCATGTGTAATAAGTTACCTCTATATACAAATGACAGTTTGCTTCTTTGGCCATAGAACTCAAAAATGCTGAAGACATGTACATTTAAGAGTCAAACAATTAAAAATGATTGGATTTGATTATTTAATTTCCATTTGATTGTCTACATGTAATTATTCAACATAAATCCCAGATCCAGAAACTGGAGTTTAGGTCTATCTACAAGTCAGGTACTGGGTCTTGTGTTAGGGCAAATAGATGATTTACGGTTGGATGGATATGTAGATAGGTAGACAGATATTGATAGACAAATAGATAAATAGATAGGAAGATATATAGATAGACAGATGTAAATATAGAAATAAATTTTCAGTTAGCTCAGAAAAACAAATTTTGATATTCAAAGACAAAATGATTTTCTAAATTAAAAATATAATTAGCCTTATATCCTACTACAAAATATAATTAGATTCAGATGATAGCAAAATTTGTTCAGCAGTATAACAAATCTTTTAATTTTTTTAACAAAAAAAAATCTTAAGTATTTGTTTAAACTTTATCTTCTTTCCCAGACTATTAGTTCCATGATCGTTTTTTTAATTACCATTTTGTAAATGCTTAGGACAGTGTTCACCCTACAGTTTGTGTTTAAACATATTTTCTGAATTAATGATAACTACCGGGTTTGAAATACTAAATTTGATCTATGCAGCTAACATCTCTCTAAAACATGTAATTGATATTGATAATAGATATTCATATGAATATTGAGATTGTTCAATCTAACTACATGATGATTAGTAAGCTATAAAATAAAAGACAGTGGTTCACTTGCCTACACATAGAAACACAAAACTATAAAACCACACTTCAGTTTTTGCTAACTGACTTGTAATTAAGCAATAGTGGCAATTGTTCCAGGGCAAAAGTCTTCCTGGCTTATTTTGTGACATGGATATTCTAGCAGTCCTAGAGGTCTCCTTTCCTATATGTCAGCCCAATGCTAGGCATAATAGGGAAATGGCTGAACTGGAGGATAGAAGTGTTCTAAGCTGGAAAACAAGTAGGCATCAGGGAGGAACTGAACGTGATATCAATTTTAAATAGAGAGCAGATGGTAGGAAGTGAGGTCTGCTTCAGGCTTGAAACCTCCAACAGGCAGAGAAGATAAAAGTATGTATTCTGAGTCCATTATTATTCTTAGATCTAAATACAACATGTTTGACAAGCAAGAAGTGGTCATTACGAGTAACCTAACCACATGTAAACATGTCATGAAGTACTGAAATATTAAATCGTGCCCAATTAATTAATTGATTTTGTGGGTGTTTATTTTCCTTTATGACTCTGTTATTCCCTGTCAAAGAAATCAGTATTTGAAGAAACATGGTGTTTCTTCACACAAGTGGCATACCACTTACTATCTCTACGTATGTCAATAAAAATTCCAGAGACCAAGTTATGTATCAGGAGGAATTATTCTATATTTTCTGATTACTAACATTATTAGATTTGAAAACAATACAGCACAATTCATGCAGATTTCCCAAAACACATATTTTTAAAACCCTCTTAAAATTGATGACACTTGCTGACAAATGTGAAAGATTAATATTTAGTGGATACTGAACTCTTTATCAACAAGTAGAGATTTGGGCTTGAAAAGAATGAAAACATTCTTTAAAAGAATAAAATATGACTTGATAAATCAATTTCAGTTACTACTTATTTAAAATTAATGAGAAAGTCTTTAATCTACAATGCATTATTGGAGTTGTTCTTCTGTTGGTAAGAGATTATTAGAAAAGTATTCATTCTATGGCAGGACGGGTAAACAGAACATTCTTCAGAGTCAGGAACGTGAAAGGAAAAGGCAAGAAACTGCTTTTTGCAACTGCAAAAAATCTAGTGTTCATAAAGCTTGCTTTCTTTAAGTTCAGTCTCTGTCACACTTTTAAAATATGACAATGAAAATTCAATGCCAAAACCTTGCCACTGGAAAATGTCTCTTTAACTGAAACAAAAGAGAGGCGCTGGTAGTCATGCATCCTTACAACAGCACAATGAAAGCTGTGCTGAGCTGTCATACTCTAACCTACCATCCCACCGTCACAGATAGAAAGCCTATGTGAGATGACAATGTAATGTGTGGTTTGAATGGCATCCCTGAGAAAAATCCAACTGCAGCAGCACATTTTTAGATTTAAATGAGGAAGATGGGTCATTCTAAATATATATCATTGTATTTTTTCTTCAAAGTCAACACCTATCTTTAGAACTTAGAGAAGACGGACTGAATGAAATATGCTTGTATTGGCAAACCCCAAACCTGGACAATCATATCAGCATTTTTATTCAGTCTCTACTGACAACATCAATGTACCTTGCAAAAAGAAAGCCAGATGTTCCTCCTATATGGTGCTATTAAAAGTCTGTTTTACAGACTTAAATTATATTCACTGTTTCTCTTTTTTTCTAAATGATGATGGCATTGAAGCCTTTGATAATGAAGAAAACATATTTTTATGTGGGTTTTTGGTACTTCTAGCTTTAAATATACAACTTAACATATGTTTAAGACAGAGCATATGGAAATAAGAAAAAAGCAAATCCGAAATCCAGGCACAAATTTTACTTTATAGTAATTTCAAATCATACCAGTTATTGAGACTCAGAATCAACAAAAATATAATCTCTCTGCTATAATCATACTAACCTTCAAGACTTAGAATTTCCACAGTTGATAGCTCATTGTTCAGGTTCTACAAAATTCATCCCAGATTTTAAAAGGATTAGATCAAGAGAATCCTTCCCTTTGTGTGACTTGGGGTCATTTTCTTATTGAGCAATATTAAAAATAACATCTTTACAAATCAGCCACTGAATAAATTAATTAGCAGCAATCAGTGAGTACTACCAGTGTTAACAACTTCCATCTATCCACTTAACTGCATTATTACGGAGGTGATGTCCATGAACAAGTCAGTACTGAGCAAAGAAAAATTTAACATCCTTTAGCTGTTATCTAGACAAGAAATTTTAAAGCATTTTTCTTTGGTTGCTTTTCACTTTTATGAGAAAAAGACAAATTTTACCTAACAAAATGATCTTACAATTTACCACCAATCAGTGTGTTCTTAAACAATCACTTCAATGTCCTATGTTCTTTACCTTGGGAGAACTGCAGACTTAAAATTGATTCAAAATTATGGTTTTGGAAAACTTTCAAGATGGACAAAGGTCTGCTGAATTAACAATGATTGATATGTGTTGAATAAATCAACCAATATTTTGAAATGAGAATTTGGATACAATTTATTTAAGAATTAATAACTATTTATCATTCATATTTTCTTGTGCATGTTTTTGAGGGGATTTAGTTAACCAGAATATTTGTTACCAAAACATAGCAATCCCAATCATGTCTATTAAAAAAAAGTTTATTAAACCATGCCATCAATGAGCTAGGAGTGTGTCTAACTTGATGTCCGAAGGTTGTAGTTACAACCTTACCATTTTACAAACCACATGTCAACTTCCATCTAGAAGTTTTAGCTTATGTGGCTGCAAAGATGAGTGAGACTGTTGCCATACTAAAGCAAAAAGAGATTTGATTTTAAGCTTAGAAAGGAAAATGAGAATTTTTAAAGATCTGTAAAGACTTGCATGTGAAAGTAACAATTTTATTTTTAAAATATTTCAATTTCAGCAAATGTGGAGACAGCTAAACATAACATGTCTGTAGATATTTTTAAATGAACTAAGAAGTCCAACTGTGTTTCTTATATGGAAAAGCTGCTATGAGGTTACCATAACTTATAAGTCTTTTGTCTTTGTATTCTTATGCTAAGCAAAATGCCTGAGTTGGAAGTACATACCACCTGTTTACAAACAGGAAAAAAATAAGTGGAAAAGTAGAAGCTAAAAAACAAAACTGTCATTATCCCACTTCACACCTCTTAGGATAGCTATTATCAAACAAACAGAAAATAGCAAGTGTTGGCAAGGAGGTAGAGAAATTGGAATCCTCATGCATTGCTGAGGGATATGTAAAATGGTGCACTGTGGAAGATAGTATGGCAGTTCCTTTAAAAATTAAAGATAGAATTATCATATGGATCCACTGCATATATACACAAAAGAATTGATGGTAGAGAGTCAAAGAGATATTTGTACACCCATGTTGACAGCAGCACTATTCACAATAGCCAAAAGGTAGAAACAACCCAAATGTCCATCCACAGACAAATGAATAAACAAATATGGTATATACATACAGTGGAATATTACTCAGGCTGAAAAAGAATGATATTTTGATACAAGCTACAATATGCATGAACCTTAAAAAACACTTTGCTAAGTGAAATAAGACTGACAAAAAAGGACAAGTATTGTATGATTCCACTTTTATGTGGTACCTAAAATAGTCAAATTCATAGAGACAGAAGAAGAAGTAATGGTTACCAGAGGCTAGAGGGAAGGGAGAATGGGGAATTATTGTTTAATAGGTACACAGTTTCAGTTTGGAGTGTTGAATAAGTTCTGGAGATGAAAAGTGGTGATGGCTACACAACAGTGTCAATGTACTTCATGGTACTGAATTTTACACCTAAAAATGGTTAAAACTGTAAATCTTATGTTATACATATTTACCACAATAAATAATTATTATTTACAAGATTTAAAAATCAACTGAATTATTACCATAATTTATAGATTATAGTGATAGATGAATTCAAGATATAAAAAAAATCAAAAAGTTCTCATAGACCAGTAATAATTGTTAGGAATATTATGGAAGATATGTTTAAATAAAAATATTTATTAATTTACTTTAAGATATAACAGACTTTTATTATACATTACTAATATGTGGTTATCTATGTATATATTTATCATAATTATTTTATCTGTCATGATAGTCAATTCATTTTAATGATAGCATGAAAAAAATAATTATTGCTTAGTATTTTTGCAAGACATATAGCCAAGAAAATAGCTGACATTTCAAAAGTTAACTCAGGGCTTCCCTGGTGGCGCAGCGGTTGAGAGTCCGCCTGCCAATGCAGCGGGCACTGGTTCGTGTCCCGGTCCAGGAAGATCCCACATGCCGCGGAGCCATGCCGCTGAGCCTGCGCGTCCAGAGCCTGCGCTCCGCAACGGGAGAGGCCACAACAGTGAGAGGCCCGCGTACCACAAAAAAAAAAAAAAAAGCTAACTCAAATTGAATTTTATATATATTACTATCTGAATCCCTGTAGAATTGCATATAGTCTTGACTATATGCAATAGTTGGGAATAAGTAATTCAGAGTGGAACAATTATCCTGGTAATTGAGACTGGGAGAAAAAGGTGCTGCTGGTTTTCCCCCAGCCTCTGTTCTGTTCCCTCAGCCATTCAAGTTGGCCCTTCTCCCCTATTTGCCTACCATCTGGTGGACATAGGTGACAACCATTGGGCTCACAGACTCAGCCATCAAAGACAAAAATGTAAAGATTCTAACTGTTAATGAAAGAATAAAAGTTTTCGGTAGTTGTCCTTCACGTTGCTGCCACCACTAGTTTCTCCAAATGAAACAGGACCCAGTGCCTAGGACCGGAGCAACTACTATGGTATTTCTTTCTCCTAGTGCTAACTTGGCAATACCACTGTGATTCTGAAGACCTTTCCAAACTGATACATGGTTCAATATACATAAAATAGTAAAGCAGAGAAACCAGTTACAGTCACTTTTAAAAGTATAATTTGAACCATAACCAACTATATTCCACATGAATATAACCAATAGTTTTCTGACAACAACAGCAATGAGAATTATGACCAACCATTATACAATTTAGTCCTTATTTACCAAGTGCTTTTCTAAGGACTTTGTAAGCACTGGGGTTATTTAATCATCTCTCCGATGCGGCAGGTATTAATATCCTGAATTTATAGATGAGGAAACTGATGCTTGGAGAAGGCAAATCCTTTACTTTAAAGTTCATTGCAAGTAAACAGCAGCTCCAGACCCAGGAGAGTCAACCTCTAACACCCATAATCATCACCACTAAAGCACTAATAAAATTCTGTATTTTGTATATATGTATAGATCTTTTAAGATTACATTAGAGATGATGAAATATTACTGGATGGGAATATAGGGAAAATGCCTACATTTATGAAACTTAAATCCAGTGAGAATTCAGAAATTAAATACCTTATAAATTAAATCTGAAGAACGTTATGAAAAGAATTATAAAATTTTCAAAAGGAACTTATATGAGAGAGACCTTACATATTTATGACCATAGAAAATGAACTCAGATCTTTAGCACCTGCACAATACAAACTAGTATGTAAGGATAGGTGTGGATCAACTACATTAAATCCTAAAGCTTTACCTACTTTCCGTTTAGGATGGAACTCTTTTCAATAACATACTCACATTTCTATCTTCCTACACTGAGTTATCTGCCCATGTTCTCATATCCAAGACAAAGCTTCGTAATGATGAATATCGATGATTATACCAGAAGGTAGTCCAGCAATGTCCTTAGGGCATTTTGGGGAATGTGAAGCTGCTTTTTCTTACATTAAACAACTCCGATTGCAGTGTTTGTGTCTTGTGTCCATCAGTTTTCTCATTCTCTTCCTTGCAACTCCTTCCTCTCATTACTGTGATATATCCACCTTTCGCAGCCCCTGCCCCCAATTCTACTGTACTGCTTCTAATTTGCCACAAGTATGGAAACCAGATAACCAAGTCCACTGAAAGTAGGTATAAGGTAAAAACAGATAATAGTGTAAATGAGCTGGGACTCTTCCACATCTATTTTTACTAATCAGAGAATTATTTTTATCTATTTATTTCCATTTACAGCTCTAAAGTGTGTTTTAGGCATGAAAGTTGCTGATCTATTTTGCAGTACCATATAGTTTAAAATGATATACTCTCAGAAAGATTCTACAGAATAAATTCAGTACACTGATTATATGTTCCATACTTTTCCTACATATTACTGTAATATTCTTAAGTCTCGATTTCAACACATTTACCAAAATAGAGTTCAATTCAAGCAGTCTACCAAATCTAATCAACAAAACCAAACTTACATTATGTATATTCTCTGTCATAGAAGAAGTGCTCATATATTCAAATTGTACATAATTTTTCTCAACTTGAAAATTTTGCAAATGTGCTTTTTTGTATTTTCTTATTTAAATACTTGGTTTTAACCTTGTTTGCATATCACAGGCTGAAAGTAAATAGCTTTTATATATATATATATATATATATATATATATATATATATATATATATATATATATATATTTAAGAGAAAGCAAATGAGTAGACTTAACTTTATAAGGGTTGAAGTCAGGGACACCAGCTGCGAATATTTTATCCTTTCCTAAATTGCACTTGTGCCAACAGTGAGTAGAATAAATCCTCTAGGATCTCTCTCATTCTCCCTCTCTTTCTTTCACTTTTACTCGCTCTCTCTCTCTCTCTCTCTCTCTCCACTTTCAGATAAATGCCAGTCATTTGGCCAGGGCTCACTCACAGAAGGTACAGCAGGCGCAGATGGTACTAATGCATAAATGTAATCTAGCAAAAGAATGCCAACGCCAACCCAGAAAAGGTTCCAAATAACTGCAGTGCACTTACAGGAAGTCTGTGATTGGCAAGGTTAAAGCTGCAACTGTAAGAGCTTACTATTTGTTCCCAGATCAACATTAGATATTCTTGAACAAACGAGCATATTTAATTTGTTTTATTTGCCACAAATGTATTAATTTAGATGGTATTTAGATAAGTGATATATCTTTAGAAATAACACTAAATGAGGATAATCTAATTCCTGCAACTGTCTGAATGCATTCACAATTCACGTGCATCTGAGTATCTGTAGCCTCTTTCCAGCCATTCTCTATTTCCTTACATCATTTTGTCTTCTTTATAGCTCTTGCTACCTGAAATTATCGTGTGCCTATTAACATACAAAAATATGCCTCCCCTATTTACTCTCATTCATACCACTCTTCAAAGGACTTCACATTTCATAGTTATTTTAAATATTTGTTTTCTGTCTCCTGAGCTAAACTCCACCAGAAGAGAGACTTGACCTATCTCGTTCACTTGTCTCAGTGCAAAGTAGTAAACTGTTGACCGAATGAATATCAAAGAAGAAAGGAGTGAATAAAGGCACTCATGTGTAACGTGTGGTTACACATTAAATAACAGTATTCCGATATCCATTCAAACTTTTTGTAAACTGCTGGTATAATGTTACTTTGACCATAGTTTATCTCTCTTTTTTTTTTTTAAGACCAAATCATATCACCATACTGTAAATTTAAAATGCTCACAAAATATCCATTATTTGGTAATTAACTAAGGCCTTCAATATTCATACTTGGGTAAATTCTAAATATGAGCAAAACATTAATAAAATTAACTGTGTTTAGTAATCACACCTATGCCTTACCCTAGAGTTAAGTGATTTTTTTGTTTTTGTTTTTGCGGTACGCGGGCCTCTCACTGTTGTGGCCTCTCCCGTGGCGGAGCACAGGCTCCAGACGCGCAGGCTCGGCGGCCATGGCTCACCGGCCCAGCCGTTCCGCAGCATGTGGGATCTTCCCGGACCGGGGCACGAGCCCGTGTCCCCTGCATCGGCAGGCGGACTCTCAACCACTGCGCCACCAGGGAAGCCCCTAGAGTTAAGTTTGTTTCATGAAAAGTGCCACCAAGAAGAGAAGAAGGTCTTCAGCCTAGAGGAAGCAGGAAGATTAGTGAAGGAGGCATTCCAGGAGGGTCGCAACAGCAGTACAGAAAGAATTTCTTCGTATAATTATTTAATGGCTCACAACAATTCTTAATAAAAGAGTGGTGCATTTTCCTTGGCAAAAGATATTCCTTCCTAGTTCTTCATTATAAACCTATTTATTTTCTCCTCAAAAATACCCAGCTTGGAATAAAAGTAATCATTGCTGCATTAGTTATAATGCTACCCTTCCCACCACGAAAAATTATTAAATATCCAAACACAGGGATTCCTACACTGACCACAGTAAAATGCTTAGTAAAATGTTTAGTAAAATGTTATGTGAATGTTAGCATATAAACTATGTAACAATATAAAAAACAATAATGATACAATTTTAAAGCAGGGCAGAAATTAGTATTTATATAGTGTGAGTTCATCTATATTTGAAAAAACAAGTTCAGAAAAATTTGAGGTAATATTGGGTTGGCCAAAAAGTTCGTTTGGGTTTTTTCCACACTATCTTGTGAAAACCCAGATGAACTTTTTGGCCAACCCAATACTTTCTTCAATAGCTTTGGTTTGTGTGATACATATAAGAAGATACTTTTTTCTTCTCTGTCCTGAAACTTTTACAATTTTTGTTTAATAAGTATGTTTGTTTTATAACAAAGAGTTAAAAGAAAACTTTACCGCCTTAGTTATTTACATATTTTATCCCACCGTATTCCACACACACACACACACACACACACACACACACACATCCACAAATTAAAGTTAACTTTTTCTAAATTGTAATCTTACCATTGAATCAAATTACCTAAAGAAACTAAATAGCTGTTAATATTGAGTTTTCTCTCAGATATGAACTGTGGCACATGAAAAGTGTGTTATGAAAAAACAGTAAAACAGAATTTCTGTGACAAATAGTATCAGTAAATGACTGTCAATGCTTTTGAATAAGATGAAAGGAGCATGTAGTCTCTTTCCAACTTTGAAAACCAAATCTACCATTTGAGTCATTTGACTTGGAGCAATGTATCTTTTCCACTTTATTTTCCCATTTATAAATTGTGGACAACGTCACAGCTTCACGGAGTCAGTGGGAGGACCATGAACATGCCCAGGAAGTCCAATGCCTCACACATGATGGACACTAATAAGTGCCATGTGTTCCTACCACTGTTTCTGTCTAACACACATGAACTGGCAAATAGTCTGGTGTATAGGATTGTTTTAAATAAAACTTCAGAGCAGATATTGGAGTCAAAAAAAAAAAAAAAAAGCCTCCATTAGTCAAGTTCCAAACCAAAGAAATATCTATCTATTCAGTGGTTCTTTCATGAAAGAGACATAGTCATCAGAGTGAGATCTTGTGTGCTTTCAGAGGATTGACCCCGGACATTCTATTTAGAAAACAACGAAATAGTGCTGGCCATTGCTAAGAATGACAGGTTTGTAACATGCTCCTAAAATTAAAATGCATGCCCTCCACCAACGTGGAGAGATTAAAAACTGTATGTCCTTTTTTTTTTTAAAAAAAAAAAAAAAGGCACTGCATTTGTCAATCAAAACAAGCACCCTTTCCTCAAGACTCAGCTTGGCAGCACAAAGTGGGCTGGATTTCAGGGACTGCCCCCATTAGTCCCTCGGTTTCCACCTTTATGCAGAACATAATTTACTCAACTAGGAACAGCAGTCCTGAAATTATACATAACCTGTGGTGGCACATCACGGACCACAAATGTAAAAATGAAGTAGTGACAAGGAGTTGGGGGGCACATTGTCTAGGGAGAAATACTGAACACGAAAGGAGAAGCTCAAAGGCCAGCTGGACTGGAAAAAAGGGAACCTAAAACTGGGGGAAATGCCAGAAGGAGCAGCAACTTGGGTGAAAGCTGGGTCAAACACGAATATGAGGAAGCAAAGTAGAAACCAAAGAGCAAGACAGCACATTGACATGTATGCTTAGGTGCCTAAGGTATGTGACATCAAGTGGGAAGAAAGTCTTATTTCTCCTGGCTGCAAAATGTAATGTGATGTGAAGAAAGTTTAAGATGTTTACAATTCAATCAAAGGACAGGAATCTAAGGTGACTTAGAATGAGAATGCTGTGCCCAACTGTGTGTACACTGGCTACTTGTTTTTGGAAGGAGCATTTACTATTTCACATTCACTGCATTAATATGTAGTGCATTTCTATTGCTGTCTAGCTATTGTAGAGCCATGTTGAAGAGTGACATTTGAGTTAATGTACTCTCAGGAGATGACTTAGCTTCCAGTAGGATCTATCTTCTTAAATGATAAATTCCTGTTCTGAGAAATAAGCACCAAAAACTCTGATCCCATTCTAAAGTTGTAAGAAAACAGGATTTATCAGGATTTGACATATGTACAACCTGATTACAGGTCACACATTCTAATATTAAGATGCTATTCATAGTCCTAAATGTAGGGAGTGACCACATCATTGCCAGTATCACTATGATGCTTCTGTTTAAAGGAGTTCAGTTGTCTTTCTTTCTTTCTTTCTTTCTTTCTTTCTTTCTTTCTTTCTTTCTTTCTTTCTTTCTTTCTTCTTTCCTTCCTTCCTTCCTTTTTTTCTTTTTTTCTTTCTTTCTTTCTTTCTTTTTTTGGCTGAGTCCTGCTACATGCGGGATCTTAGTTCCCCAACCAAGGATCGAACCCGTGCCCCCTGCATTGGGAGCATGGAGTCTTAACCACTGGACCGCCAGGGAAGTCCCAGGAGTTCAGTTGTTTCAATCATAGCTCTTAAAAAAGTACTACAGGGCTTCCCTGGTGGCGCAGTGGTTGAGAGTCCGCCTGCCAATGCAGGGGACACGGGTTCGTGCCCTGGTACGGGAAGATCCCATATGCCGCGGAGCGGCTGGGCCCGTGAGCCATGGCCGCTGAGCCTGCGCGTCCGGAGCCTGTGCTCCGCAACGGGAGAGGCCACAACAGTGAGAGGCCCGCGTACCGCAAAAAAAAAAAAAGTACTACAAATGACCTAGTTATTTAGTCGTAGGTGCATTCTTTTTCACTGGATTTTTAATCAATCTCTATTCAGATACATTTTTAAATGACACAATGCTATTTAACTGCTATTTTCAGATCTTCTGTCATCAAACCTTGGCTATTCTCTTTCAAAACTCTTACCATTCTCTTTCCTAAATCAGCACTGTAATTGGAAGCATTGCATTCAACCCTCCCTATCCACAATTCCGTATCTGTGGGTTCTGCATTGGCAAATTCAACCAACCTCAGATTGAAAATACTCGGAAAAAATTCCAGGAAGTTCCAGAAAGCACATTTACATTGTATTAGGTATAATAAGGAATCTAAAGATGATTTAAAATATGCAGGAAGATGTGTGTAGGCTATATGCAAATACTACTACCATTTTACATAAGGGACTTGAGCATCTGCAGATTTTGGTATCTGCAGGCAGGGTGCGGGTGTGTTCTGGAACCAGTCCTCTGTGGATAACAGATACCAAGGGATAAATGTACTTTAAAATCCTGCTTAGAGGATTCCCACACAAGAAGTTTTCCCCTTAATCACACATCTAAAACCTAAACGAACAGCCAAAATGTTCTCACATTTTTTTAATTCTATCAAAGTTTCTTTTCCTTTTAAGATAATTTATTTCCTCATAAAAGTTCAGGCATAATTGCTGATGGAAGGAAATAGTGAAATATTTCAACAGTATTCAAGTTGGTCTCAGGGATTGGAGAATGATGCAAAAGAAATAAAAATCTCTTATTAAACCTAAAAGATATTGAAGGAGAAAAAAACTAACACATGAAACAATCAGAAAGCAATTAATTTAAAAATTATTGCACAATATTTAAAATAATTCACTTTAAGCTCCGGCCATTTATTACACTCTGGATTATAATGACTTTTGCACTTATAATCATTCCTACCTAGTACTACACAAGAATAAGAACTATTTTTATATTTTCTATTTTTCTATTTCTTGCACAACTCTAGACACAAAGTCAGCAAGTAAGGAATAATTTCACTTTGCATTCATTCAGTCACTTGGAGGCATTTCTCATTTTAATCTTTGTTAGAAAGAAGGAAAAATGTATTAGTGATAATTATTTCTGCTTTATTCTTAAGAGATTAATAAATGAATGAGCCCTAATTTTATACAGCTTAAAAACACCCATACATTTAATTAATCTTTTAATTCAGTTATAAAGAATGGGAATCACTCACTATAGCCTCAACAGTAGCATTAAGAAAACTAAGTGCCCATTTCAGTTTCTTAATGAGGCAATCACCAGTAACAGGAAAACCTCAAAAGATTCAGATTTGGCTCAAAAATTCCTTGAAAACCAATCTCATATAACCATCTAAAATAGCACAAAACAAGGCAGAAGGGCCTCCCCGGTGGCGCAGTGGTTGAGAGTCCGCCTGCCGATGCAGGGGACACGGGTTCGTGCCCCGGTCTGGGAGGATCCCACATACTGCGGAGCCGCGGGGCCTGTGAGCCATGGTCGCTGAGCCTGCGCGTCCGGAGCCTGTGCTCCACAACGGGAGGGGCCACAACAGTGAGAGGCCCGCGTACCGCAAAAAAAAAAAAAAAAACAAGGCAGAAGAAGAAATTCTCTGGAAGATTGTTTGCAATATCCATAAAAGTTTAGGCTAGGGCAGCCAGTTTCTGATTATATGCCTTTGGATGTATGTTTATTGAAATTCTTACTATAGTATATTTGCAGAAAATTGTCTATCTGCAAGTGACTTTTCTGCCACTCACTTGGGCCACTGTTTTGCAACTCTAATTTGCAACTAATATCTACCCTGATAGAGATACTGCCTGGATTGTGCCATTCTCAAACAACAGATTTCTGTTTCATTATCTAAACCACAAATAAAGAGATCATCAAATGCTGTGTCACTGACAAAGTACAACTTGAGCAATTAAGTGGAGCAATTAAGCAATTAATATGGAGCCAAATATTTGTACTGAACATCAACCATGCTACCTAGCACTGTGCTGGTGTCTTTAAAGCACCCTAATATTTTTGTTTTTGTTTTTGTTTTTGTTTTTGCGGTACGCGGGCCTCTCACTGTTGTGGCCTCTCCCATGGCGGAGCACAGGCTCTGGACGCGCAGGCTCAGCAGCCTGTCGCTGCTGAGGGCCCAGCCGCTCTACAGCATATGGGATCTTCCCAGACAGGGGCACGAACCCGCGTCCCCTGCATCGGCAGGCGGACTCTCAACCACTGCGCCACCAGGGAAGCCCTGAAGCACCCTAATATTTTTGAATACTTCATTGCTTTTCAATGAAAACAAGAAATGATATTTTGACATCTGGTTACTATTTTATTCTAGTTTTTACTAATAAATGACTACCTTATCCATTCCTTCTTTTTTAGGAATTTGCTATTTCAACTCTTTGCAAAGCTTTCATGAGGTTGGTTATAAACATTACTACCGCCCATTTAGACAGAGATGGTCAGAAGGAAAGAACACTGAACGAAATGGCAAGTTCTCTTGCTAAGTCTGAAGGCAGAGTGTCATTCACTTCTGAGTTTGAATCAAGTTAATTAAAACCTGCTAGAGGCTGGGAAAGCCTAACCTCACCAGTAGTGCTACTCATACAAATTACAGAATATTTTACTCCGGAGGATATCTTTGTGAGCTGCAGAACAGCAACGTAAAAGCAGGAAAGAGAAGAGAGCTCTACGATTCAAGCCCATTAAGTGTATCCAAAATGCTTCTGCAGTTTCATGCCAAGCTCTCTATACGCAATTCAGTCCCTATAGAAAAATTTGAATAATGCTGAAAAAGAAGTGCATTACCTTAAGTATTGCTACTTTGTTATCCATGGTGGTTAATATATTGTATTATATATAGGAATCATTACTACTCTTATACTCATTAAAACCACTAAATCACACGACCATTTTAAACTGCTGCAGTAGGAAAAAAAGGTTCAAATTTTTACAGTATTGTATTCTGGCACCACGCCAAAAAAATGATGTACTGTACTACTTAGGAGGAAAAAAAACGTGAATATGAGTTCTTGTACTTAAGTGTATATTTCTAATTTGTGTGACAAATAAAAGGTATTTCTTTCAGACTTCAGAATTTTAAAAAAGCCCTACGCTATGTCTGTCACAATATAAAAGCTAGCCATTGGCCTAAGCTGTAGCCTGCACGGTTGTTACACATATATTCCTGAGTTTAGTACAACATGCTTTGTGTTGGCAATTTTAATTTCAATAGTCTATTAATCTTTTAAATACATTAAGCATGTCCACCCCTGCTGCCAGAGTCTCCTGCCCCTTTGATTCTCCTTCCTTCTTAGCCGAGTGTTTTCTCCCTAGGGCTTGAGGTTGCGGTAGAGTGATTCCTGCCAATAGGAAGGTAAAGAAGTTTAGTTAAAATTACAGAGTTGTTTTGTAATTGCCTAGTAACACCACTATTTTCTATTCTTAAACTTGGTAAAATCAAGCATAAGTGCTTTTCAAACAGATCATTGTTGTTTTTTCAAACATTACCCGAATTATTTAACTCACGAATCTGGGCTTAGTTTCAAGTGGCTTTGGTGGAGACAGACTTGTCCACACTAGGGCTACTTCAATGATGAGTGTGAGGTTCCCTCAGCCCTCCGCCACATTTCTCCTACAGAGAATCACCCACGGAAGGTAAAGGTGAGAAGGCAAATAGGTGGAGATTGAGAAGACAACTTAGTACATTAAGTAATATGTACAAAAGTCCAATCTGGAAATTCCTTTTTTAGGAATATACCCCAAAGTTTCTTTATATAGTAGTAGTTAACCTCAAGATGGAATAATCATATTCCTCAAAATTTCCATTACAATTCCAGCTTCCAGATTTTTAAATCAATCATCATCCATCTTACATCATTTCTTTGGAATTAATGCACTGATTTCCCATGTACTGTTATTAATGGCTCAAATATTTGTTAACATTTATCGAGCATTTGCTCATGTATTAACTCATACAATCTTCACAAAAATGAAGCAGGGTATTTATATGACATAAAATAATGCCACAGAGGCAATTTTATGTTTTGTCTTAATAAACCTACCCTCCACAGATTTGAGATCCTCAATACAAGTTGAAACCAACATATTCAGTTTTCATTAGATCCATTTGCATTATGGCCATTCAGATGGGCTTTGTGGTGCTCACTTGGCAGATGGGCTTTGTGGTGCTCACTTGGCACTTCTCCAAAAGGTTTAGCCATCATACTTCTGATAGAAGGAGAATGGATGAAGGAGCCCCATGCAGTCATAAAAGATCTGAATTACACAAACTAGAGCCTAATTTAAATTTATTCTCTCCTAGAGCAGAATATATAAAGTGGTAAAATGTAGAGTGAGGAGGAAACTGAGAAGAAAAGATTGCTAACTTTGGAAATATAATAAGTATATGATAGCAAATATTTATTAAAAACTTTCTGGGTTTCAATTACTGGGCTATGTGCTTTACTATCTCATTTAATCTTCAGTTACACTGTGTGGTAAGTGGTATTATAAAATAATTTTCTTTTTTAATATTAAAAAATGGGGGTTTCACTGGTGGCGAAGTGGTTGAGAGTCTGCCTGCCGATGCAGGGGACACGGGTTCGTGCCCCGGTCCTGGAAGATCCCACATGCCGCGGAGCGGCTGGGCCCGTGAGCCATGGCCGCTGAGCCTGCGCGTCCGAAGCCTGTGCTCCGCAACGGGAGAGGCCACAACAGTGAGAGGTCCGCGTACCGCAAAAGAAAAAAAAAAAAGGAAAATGAGTTTTAGAGAGCCTAAGAATGTGCTTAAGGGCACAGAGTAAAGAGTACAATCAGGAATGGAACCCAGGTATCATAAGTCAGTTAGGTCATGTGCCCCTGTGAACAGACTAAGATGAATATTTGTGTGCAAAATGTTTATTGAGGAGTGCTTTCAGAAACAACCCCTATTTCTGTGAAGAGAGTAGGACTGGGCAAAGTGTGAATTTGTTTTGTGTTGCAGTTTCAACAGAGGCCTCAACCAACTCCATGGGGATTTCTGGAGCTTCAAGTTGTCAAGCCCACATTCAGTCAGTCATCGAATGTGGGTTGCCCTATTCTGTTCCCATGGAAACTTCAGAGGAAATACAGCTTTCCTACAGTTCTCACGAACTGTCCAAAATTTAAAAAAGAAGAATGACAATAGGTAGTAAGCACAAAACCCTCCCTGTTTTTGTTTTTTAATTAATTGAAGGCATGTACTTTTTTAGGATGATTAATGCTACCTGAAGATCTATACCAGATAGTTTATGTCCTATCAACTAAAGTCCTATCCTAACACCTTAGGATTTAGATATCATATACAATAAAAAGGGCACAATGCTTTATCTCTTTTCTCAGTAAAGTGAAAATTTATATACTCACATAGATAATATTCCAAATTGCTATGAGCCTCTTCTATATGTAAGATGCCTACTTCTTCTGCCAGAAACAAATGGGAACCAACTATAACAACTGAATTGTAATCCCTACTTCTCAGCCCGATGGGGCTGTCTTAAGACCACTAAGAACAGCTACCCTAGGGTTAAGCAGTTCTTCCAATTAGAATTGTTCTCCTCTCTCCAAATTTCAGGCTAAGTGGATTATTCACATTTGTCTTATTTTTCTTAATTTTATTTTAAAAATTTTATTGAAGTATAGTCCACGTATAATATTATATAAGTTACAGGTGTGCACAATACAGTGATTCACAGTTTTTAAAGGTTATACTCCCTTTACAGTTATTATAAAATGTTGGCTCTATTCCCCATGTTGTACAATATATCCTTGTACCTTATTTATTTTATACATAGTAGTTTGTACCTCTTAATCCCCTACCCCTATATTGCCCCTTCCATCTCCCCACTGTAACCACTAGTTTGTTCTTTATATCTGTGAGTCTGCTTCTTTTTTGTTATATTAGCTAATTTGCTGTATTTTTTAGATTCCACATATAGGTGATATCATACAGGATTTGTCTTTCTCTGTCCGACTTATTTCACTTAGCATAATACCCCTCCAAGTCCATCCATGTTGCTGCAAAGGGCAAAATTTCATTCTTTTTTATGGCTGTGTAGTATTCCATTGTATATATATATACCACATCTTCTTTATTCATTCATCTGTTGATGGACACTTAGGTTGCTTCCACGCCTTGGCAATTGTAAACAATGCTTTTATGAACACAGGGGTGCATGTATCTTTTTTGAATTAGTTTTTGGTTTTTTTCAGATATATACCCAGGAGTGGAATTGCTGGGTCACATGGTAGTTCCATTTTCAGTTTTTTGAGAAACATCCATACTGTTCTTCACAGTGGCTGCACTAATTTACATCCCACCAACAGTGTACAAGGGTTCCCTTTTCTCTACATTCTCACCAACATTTGTTATTTGTGTACTTTTTGATGATAGCCATTCTGACAGGTGTGAAGTGATATCTCATTGTGGTTTTGATTTGCATTTCCCTGATGATTAGCAATGTTGAGTATCTTTTCATGTGCCTGTTGGCCATCTGCATTTCCTCTTTGGAAAAATGTCTATTCAGTTCTTCTGCCCATTTTTAAATTGGAATGTCTGGTTTTTTTTTTTGATGTTGAGTTGTATGAGTTGCTTATATATGTTGGATATTAACCCCTTATTTGTCATATCATTTGCAAATATTTTCTCCCATTCAGTAGGCTTTTTCATTTTGTCGATGGTTCCCTTTGCTGTGCAAAAACTTTTAAATATAATTAGGCCCATTTGTTTATTTTGCTTTTATTTACTTTGCTTTAGGAGACAGATCCAAAAATATACTGCTATGGTTTATGTCAAAGAGTGTTCTATGTTTTCCTCTAGGAGTTCTATAGTTTCTGGTCTTACATTTAGGTCTTTAATCCATTTTGAGTTTATTTTCTTGCACATGGCGTTAGAGAATCTTCTAATTTCCTTCTTTTACATGTGGCTGTCCACATTTGTCTTATTTTAAACTAGCATATGTAAATAGGGAAGAGAGTGCTCATAAGCAAAATATGAAATTGGAAGAAGAAATAATAATTATGTTGCTCTGCATTGCTACCTCTTCTCATAACCAAATCTGCTCTTGCATATTGGTTCAATTAGGTAAATCTGATTATGTGGGTAGCAAGGTCCTATTTACAACAGGGATTTGTTTGGCATGACCATCATTCATGTTTTAAGTGCTACAGGGACTAAATAGCAAGACAAGCTCAAAATACAAACAACAACATAAAAATGTTTATTATTTTGCTCCAGCAGAACATTTTCTAACCTACAGCTTCCAATCACCTTTTACTGTGGGCGATGTCAAAAATACTTATTGCACAAGCAGAGGTCTGTGTTTCCTTTGCCACCGACAATAAATCTTTAGTGTCTTCTCCTGATACGCATCACTCCACTTGCTCTCAAGAGGCACTGTATGTCTCTTGCTCTCCCCCTCACCTAACAAGGTCACTTTTGAGTGATGATACAACTTATGGCAAATATGTATAGGCACACACAATAATTACTATCTACTGTTAAGTATCTTGTCAGTCAACATTACAAAACTCTAAAAAAGTTTGCTTTCCAAACTTAATATAATGTATACATAAACTTAATATCACAAGTATATATGTGAATAAGCCCATCTAAAAACAGATTTCTGTCCTGTCCTCTCTGTTCATTATTGCTATAAAGTTATAATTTATCCAGAAGGTACATAATTGATAAATTAATTTTAGCTTCAGAGAAATCTCCTCTTCATTGAGAGATAATCTGGGAACTAAAGAAAATAAATTGCTAGTTGATGGCATTCACCTCTAGCTTACAAAACCAAAGTTTTTCTCAGTTAATGAGAAAAATAGTGGCAAAAATATGTATAGTGGAATTTTATTAATCCTCATTAGCCTTTCTCAACAGGGGTTCTATGAGTGCCTTAAGACCTTTGGAGGCATCCACTGTATATGATAAGCTAACTTCTCACCCAAGCTTCATGCTAGTTGTGTAGCATCCTTGGGAGAATGAGAAAATAATTCCTTAAATTACCTTTCCTGTTCTCTGGTTCAGATAAAAAGCCTCAGCTGAAAAATCCTGTTTAAAAAAAAGATTCAGAGAGGTTATACAATTTGCTTGAGGCCAATCAGTAAATTCAAAAGCTGATAAGTGAACCTGGTCTTTTGACAATAAAGCTGGGATAAATTACATAATGAATACAAGGCATGTGTTATTCCAAATTTCAGGCATGACATTTTGTTTTCTTGAAGTGTCAAATTAAGATACACAAAAAAATTCAGAAGCACATTTTAGATTAACTCTCCTAAGTAAGATAAACCAAAACAGATGCCTATGAGTTTTAAGCAAAACAAAGATAATACAAGTTTTAAAAAGAAAGTCACAGTCTTCAATCTCTGTAACAAAGGAATTTCTAAACCCATTCAAATAAATATGTAATAATATTATGATGACTTAAAATCATGATGGAGGTCCTTTCCATTTCAGTAATTTAGTGAATCCCCTGTGTCTCTCTTAAACTTAAATGTAAAAACGAAAGGAAGGAGAGAGGGAGAGAGGGAGGGAGGAAGGAAGGAAGAGAGGAAATTGTCCTTGGAAGTAACTCAGATCTTTAAATTAAAAAATGTTTTTAATAAAGGCATTATAATACCTTCTGTATATGATTTATACCCTTTGGATTTGGTCATCCCTTTCTTTGAGTCAGCACTACTATCCTTTTCTCTGATTTCTATTCTAGCTCTCTGGTATTTTTAGCAGGACGAATAGAGACTCTAAATCTGTTGGCCATGCTTTATGTTCAGAAGATATTATCCCTTAATAAATGTCTGGCTAGTATTTAAAAACTAAGGAGATGAATCCTTTCCATATGAGTGACAGAATGAAAATGTTTCAATTTAGATATAAAATATTTTTGAATATCATGAGAAAAAAGGAAAGACAGAGGACACAGGTATCCAGAAACAGGATGAGAACACAGGAGCTAAGAAGGGTTTGGTATATTATCACATGACACTTACATGTCTGAGATGACTAAGAGCTGCCTGTGAAATAGAGGATGACAGGTAGTAATTATTCTAATGCAATACATTGTACACTAAACAAGGATGGCTGGGATAAAGTGTCAAATGCAGGTCATTAATGATGACAAGGGCTGGATTCAGCTGCAGCAGCTGTCACCGTCCCAGGTGGGTGACCATCCTGCCATAATCCCTATCTCTAAGGAGGTCCTTCCTGGGAAAGCACAAGCCAATACTGCAGGTTAAAATATATAAATAATATACACACAAAAACATGCACATAAACTCTCAGTGCCCTCAATGCCCCAAGAATTTACTTCTTGGTAGATTATATCTTTACAAGTCACTAACTCCAGTGTAATGTAAATGAAAACTTTGGTATCATCAAACTGAGTTTAAACTTTACTGCTTGCCAGCTGTTTAACCTTTTTTAACATCCTATGTGCATAATGGAGAATTTACTTTTTATGAGGACTATAGTGAAAAATGAATGCAACATAGCTGATACATTGAAGGTACGGGATAAGTTTTGGTTATTTCCTAAGCCACTGAACGAGTTGGTCGAATCTAAATGCTTTCTGTTAGTGAATGTGTATCATTCCTACAAAGATTTGCTGAAAATACATCAATTTACAAATAGTAAAATTTATGAATTATGGTCTGATATTTAAAAAATAAGGCACATAACTGATGACTATATTCAAAATTTTAGGATTAGGAAAGGACTAGAACAGCTATCATACCACCGCTGTCCTCTTTGAATATGCATGATTCCAACTACTAGAAAACTTCTACTCTTAAAAAGATTACTCAATATTCATTATTTTATTCAGTACCTGTTCACATTCTTCTAAACTAAACAGTCATCCTAAGACTCTGTTGGATCATCAATCTTAGTAACAGCTGTAGAAAATAGCCAAAAATTCCTGTATCATATCTTTACTTATACTCTTTCCCTAGTTTATTTAAGACTTAAGTAGTTACTATTTGAACCATTCCTTTCAAAACATCCAATATCATCATTCACATTATTCTTTAACACTTTATTTCCAGATACAATGGTTCACAAGAGACCACAGACCCTCATCTCTCAGTTATTCCCTGTCGACTTGTGAAAATCCTACTACCTTAGGAGAAAAAAAAAACTACATCTCTTGAGAGAATTAAGCTGATGAAAATAGCTGGAGCAAGTTAATAGCTTCAGAATTTTACAAACCAAAGCTAATATTTCTTCTTCTCCATTTTTTCTCATTCCCTCTGCTGACCCACCCTCCATCGTAGATTATTCCAACAGTCCTTCAGTTTCTGCATATTTCATATTATCAAAAATGACAAAGAATTGGAAAATAAGAATATATGCCAATGAGAGGTTGGGATGCTAATTCTAATTTTAAAATTAGATGTTAATTTTGATCCACAAGAAAAAATACCCAGTACTAAAGTAGGAGAAAACTTATCCTCAGTCTCTTAAACACAGTTTCAATTATCTAAGGAGCCTCTCCAGTCTTCATGTCCAGGTGTGATTTTTTTTTTCCCCAAAACCCAATATTTCTTACTTTCTCCTGAGCATTTCCAACTTTTTCTTCAAGCTCAATTCCAGGGCACCATCCCCAGGTGCTCTCTCTTCTACTTATTCTCCCTGCCACACATCTAGCTCCCCTTAGTAATCAAGTCCGGTTAGAGGCCCTTTTTCAACTGTTTCCCATTCCGATGGAAACTCATTGTTCCTTGCCCTGATTGGTGCCCTCACTCAGTGGTTCCTGCATTAGCTCAGCCTTCTGTTCTTTCCTTCAATCTATCCGTGTATACTGCCTGCCATGAAGCTAATACTCTTTAAAAAAATGTTTTCATGAGGTCCTAATACAGGACTAGAAAACAAAATTCAATAAAATGATTTGTCTGGTAGGGCAAAAGCCTAAAAGCTTGAGAAACAGTACAGTGAAATATTTGCTGGATATTGATTGCTAAATGTGAGTCCAATATACTAGATCCCTCAGAAATGGATATGATGTAGATTTATTCCCCATTATTTTCCCACTTGTAGCTTGGAAGTGATTAAAACAAATAGTTGAGCCACTGTCCTGGAACAAATGTGAACTTTTCTGCCTTCTCTACCTATACAAATCCTTCAAGGTTAATTCAAATCTTTCTTCCTCTGTAAACTGTCATCTTACCCCCTTGTCTGAAGTGCTCTTCCCTGATAACTCAAATAGCAATTAATGTCTAGACTGTTCATTTGGAAGTTAATTAGGCAACACATTTGCTCCATCTCTTGTTACTGCCTTGAGTTGATACTTAAATATTTCATTATTTTATTTTCTATATATGTATTCTGGGTCCTTTGAATAGATTAAAAATTTATGGAAGACTATGTACTAACTATTTTGGGGTCTCAAAGACTGCTTAAAAATACAGGGTTCTCAAGAAAAAAATATTAATTTTATTTTTATGCCTCACCTCATTTTTTCAAACTACCATTTGTTTGAAGTGGAATTATAATTGTGGATATATATATATGTACATATGCAATTATATATATTTATACCATTCTTTGATGTATTCATATATAGTATATATTATCTGTAATACCTTTGTGTATGCATTACTAAGAATTAACATAAAGCAAAAATATTCATTCTTCAAATACGGTATTTATCAAAAGCAGCACTACCTTAGATTTCAAGGCCTTACAATGGTAGGGAATTGGATTAGAAATTAGAATCCATCCAGATTGTACAATTGGCTTTACTTTTTCTTTTTAGCTGAAATTTGCTTGCTCTGCTTTGAATTATAATGTTTGAAGCTTTACTTTATCCTCTGCCCCAAATAGATCATAAATTTCTAGAAGGTTAGGGACTATCTAGTCATCATTAAATTTTTTAAAATGTTTCTCTTAATTCAGATAAAAAGAGACTATTAACAAGATTATATTTCATTTTCCTTTCAGTCTAATTTTACTAAAAACATTTCAACCAAAAATTCAGAAAAGACAAAAGTCAGAAATGTGTTTAAATGCATGTTTTCCAACACACCAAAAAGAAAAATTCTAGCATTAATAATTTTTAAATTCAAAGAGATATTCACCTGCAATCTTATAGGCCATATATTACAATTTCATTAATGCCATTCATTATTCCAGTGTTTTCCCCATTTCCTATTCCTAAAAAGATTTCAAAAACAAATCAGTAAATGTTTGTAAAGAATTAGAAGAACTGTTTACTAAAAATATAGTAACTTAAGCTTTGAAACATAGTTTATGTGGATATTATTCTTATGCCTTCAGTTACATAAATTTGTCTTATCATTACTATTAATTTTGATATTAGTATTTTTATATGAGAGGGAGTACAGAGAATGATACCTTGGAAATAAGAGAAATATTATTTCTTGCAATTTGGTAAAAAGGTATTTTCTCGGCAAAATAACAACAGCAACAGTAATAATGACAATGTCAGCATGTCATGACAATGAAAGTCTTTCAGGATGCCTGATCAAAGCAGCTTTATGATAAGGAAACCCTGGCCTCCCCATGTGAAGTGAAAGGAACATAAGGACCACTTACACTGTGGGCCATCAACCTACAGAAGTTCAACCTTCAGTTCCCTCTACTTACACGCTAGTGATTTGTCTTAAAAGTAACGGCTGGAAGCCTGTTTGCTTCAATTTTCACTAATGTACCTGAGAAGACACTTTAAAAACCATTTCAGTGGGCTTTTTTGGGATGATTTGGGGCACGCTATTTGCAGCTAGATCAAGGGCTAAATTTGACAAGTGGAATCAGTTGCTTCGTAGATCAAAACGAGAGCTTGAGCAAGAGAGAATGATCGAGGAAATAAACAGTAAATTCAATATAAATTTAATTGAAGTCGCAAATGATGATGAAATAGTCTGAAAACTAGATATTAAGAGGAATTCTAAACAATAAATTATTTGACTGTGCCAACAGTATCCTAATCTAAAAATTATGACCTTTCTATAGTGAATATGAGTTTTGATATGAAGCACATTTGGAAAACATAACTTGGAATTGTGTCATAATCTTAGCCTCTGGATGGAACTTTTCTTTTTAGTTTGATTTTATAGATTAGAAATAAAAATCAAATTTTTAAAGTTTTATATTAAGAATAACCTGTCAATATATTTTCTACCACTAATTATATTTTATTCCTTTTTTTAAAAGAAACTATATGTTTTATAATTGTTCCTAAACCTTGGCCCCTGCATAATGTCTGTAGGTGCCCCCAAATAAATCTACAGATAATTTTCTGACCCCAATATTTACAAAAACGTGAGTAAAATACTTAACATTTATGTTCTGGATATTTTGTATTTAAATAGTCATTAATGATTCCTATGTTATTTAAATAGTTGACTATTAATTCCTATTTCTATGTTTGACTTTGCAATTTAATTTCATTCTTATAACTTTCTCAGTTCAGTGCAAGGGTCTATAAACTACAACTAAAGCACAATTCTGAACTGCGGTGCATTATCTGTATAATTGGCAAATTAGTTTTAAGACATAAAGCATAATTAAATAGTGCACTAATTTTCCTATAACCTATTTAAAGTTCAAAGTTAATAACACTCACTCACCACCTCTCTGTGTGATGCTGGCAACTTACTTGTCCTTTCTGATCCTCAGTTTCCTTATCTATAAAATGGAGATAAGGAAAGTGAGTTGTTTTGAGAATTACAGTAACACATGTAAGGTCATTAGTACAGTGCCTGGCACATAGCTGCTGCTTTAGTGATTATGCTGGTTTTTCATTACTGATGATGATATTATCAATGACGACAGTGTACACTGACTTCCATGGAACTATATTTTTAATTTTTAAGTTAAGTATATTCTTCAAGTTTTGACTTTCTACACTGGTCATCACAGTTCTGGATCCTGACACTGTCACATGAATGCAGTTATCTAAGGTATATGTTACACTGGGGTCTTTCCTGATTTTTATCTTTTCTAGTTGTAAAAATGAAGTTAAAGATAACTGTGTTTCCATGTCTTGCTAGATTCTTGTATTTCCCAATAACATATTGCTATTTCTATTTACATTGTATTCGTAATGAAATATTTCTGATATAGATTTGAAATATTAAAGGTCTAACAATTTATTGTTTAAATAATATTAATACAGAATTTTTCTATTTATAAATAATATCTAAAAATACTTTTATCTAACTAATCAAGAGTAAGATAATTCTAATATAAGAATAAAACTATGGGGCTTCCCTGGTGCAGTGGTTGAGAGTCCGCTGGCCAATGCAGGGAACATAGGTTCAAGCCCTGGTCCGGGAGGATCCCACATGCCGTGGAGCAACTAAGCCCGTGTGCCACAACTATTGAGCCTGTGCTCTAGAGCCCGAGAGCCACAACTACTGAGCCCACATGCCACAACTACTGAAGCCCGCACGCCTAGAGCCCGTGCTCCGCAACAAGAGAAACCACAGCAATGAGAAGCCTGCGTACCACAAGAGTAGCCCCTGCTCACCGCAACTAGAGAAAGCCTGCATGCAGCAGCGAAAATCCAACGCAGCCAAAAATAAATAAATAAAAATAAATTTATTTTTAAAAAAGAATAAAACTATATACAATCAAACCATTGTCCTTAGAGGTTTAAGTTAAAAGCATTCAAAGGCTAGAGGTTACCACAAATGTAATTTGTCATCTAGTTAGCTGTAGGGAAAAAGATCACTTAATAAAAGGAGTATATTTAGTTGATTTAAATCAAAGTGATTGATTTTCATTTAACATTTGTCCACTATTGTTAGCCCAAGTTAGAAAATCAATTTCCGAATGACCCACGGGGAGAGCAGTTCCATGTAGCTATATATATTTAATGACAAGAACACATTAGTACTTCAATGCTTATAATAGTATTAAATAAAAGAAACTTTGTGTTTAAATTATTTTGCAGTTGTGACACAAGGCAGCATATCAAACAAGGCAACATATCAAAATGACAATGGAGCTAATCCAAAATCACATATTAATATCTTCTCTTTTCTGAAAGAAGCAGCAAGAAATAGACAAGTCTTATATATAGACAGAAAACTGGCATAAAATTTAATTATGCTACTCTCTTAAATACGTATCCCCTTTACTTTCTTCCAAATGCAGTTATTTTCAATTTATTTAAAGCATAATAGTAGTAATATATCCATTATGGATCTAGAATCATAGTGTTGTTATAGTTATTCAAGCGTATTTCAGAATATTGAGGGATATATGCCATTTTTAATTCTTACAGTAACTTGTAAAATGTTTATATGTATTTATTAATTATTGATGGCCTCATGAAATGTCTAATTACTAAAAAAGTATGAATTAATTTAAACAGATTTGTAAACAATGGACCAAAACATTCAACCTACATAAAATTGTTTCATTCCTCAAAGATTATTATAGCCTACTGTCTGAGAGCCAGTGCACAAGGTCCTGGGGTTATCCTAGTGAGCATGACAGGAAAAGTCCCATCTTCATGGAGCTGCCTTGATTGGAATTACATAAAAAGACAAGAATTCAAAGGTATCTTTGTGATCACTTATTTCTCTAAATACAAATGAGAAAACTGAGGACCAGAGAGATGAGGAAATTTGTGCCAGGTTTCAAGCTAATCAATGACAGTATAGAGATCACACATCTGACTCTTAATGTAGTGATCTTTCTAATATGCCAGCAAGGGCTTTAGGAACTGCTGTAATTCTGCCTTCATCCCATAACTTACCTCCTAGAAAACTACTTGCAATTCATGGAACATACAAACTATTTCATCCATCTGTGCCTTTGACCATGCTCTTCCTTTCGGAGCCCAGAATTGAGGTGGCGGTGTAAGTTGCAGTATAAGAAGGCATTACATTACATAACTTCTGAGGTCCTTTATGATGCAGAAGTTCCTTATTCCACACAGCTCATGAATTTTCTGTGGAATTTACTGCCACTTCTAAATATTATCTTTTATTTATAGATGCATACGAAGTTAAATTATTTTTAAAAGTATGTGTATATATATATATATAAATAATAGGGTAATATGCATGCATTCTGAATACAGTTGTCCCTCTGCCCTCAGTATCCACAGGGGATTGGTTCCAAGATCCATGAGGACACCACAATCCACTGATGTTCAAGTCCTTTATATGAAATGGCAAAGCAGTTGGTCCTCCCTACCCACGATTTCTATATCTGCAGATTCAACCAGCTGTGGAATGAATTTCAACTGTACATGCTAAAACAATTTATGGATACAGACAGAGATAAAAATTGATCATTTGGGCCCCAAGAGAATCAGATTCAAAGCTGGAAATTTAGAAAGCACTTCTCTACTTGTATAAAAGCCCTAATGCACTCAGTTACTGACTGAACAGGGAGAAGAATAAAGTGCCGCACTGGACAATGATGACATAGCACGATGGGGCACTCACTGGACTGGAAATAAATAAAACCTGGGTTTGAATCTAGGCTCTGTTATTTTTCAGCAGTGTAACCTTGGCAAATGCACTAAATTTCTCTGAGTCTCGTATTCTTCACCTATAAAATGGGAATAAAATGACACCTAACTCTTAGCACTAAGAGTTGACCACACCTAACTGAACATACCTAAGACATAGTAGGTGCTCAATGACTGTTAGCTGGATTTGAGTCCTAAGTCTTTCCCATGAGGAGAAAGTGTCCCCTCTTTCCTGAAATTATGAGTGCTCTCAACAAGCACAATGCCGTGCTTTCACCCCATCAGACACATAAACAACCCTGACACATGCATGCACATGTGAATAAATACATGCATTCACGTACCTCTGTACTGCCAGTCTGAGCTTCAGTTACCTATCTAAATGTTCCTAAGAAGCAAGGAAGATCCTTAGGCCCCTGACAAATCAGGAAAAAAACATGAAGCCATGAATCTCTATTTTTTTTAGCTAATAAACCTAAGTTGGTGTTCAAAAAAAATGGGATTTCTAATAGCAAAATGTGTTATTTTATCCAAGAAACCACTTAACCACTTGACAATCCATCAGGCTTACTATATCATCATTTTCATATGATTCTTTTTGCAACTCATGATGAAAGACTAGATATAAATATAAAAGCATTGATACCAGGTAAAATTGTACAGAAAAACACATATTATCTCCATTCCTATCCCAAATTTCATTTGGTCATGTTACTACCCAGCTCCAAAACTTTACTGGTTCTCCACTGCCTATAAATGAAAATTTAAACTCTTGATACATGCAGATTTTTGCATTGTCTCTCCAATAATTCCAGTGTGCAAAAATAAATAGGTGGATAAAGAAATGCTATTTCATTTTCATGTTTTATCTTATTTATATTTAAAGCTAATCATAAAAGGAAGAAAGCACTGCTGTAAAGAGTAAACATAGTCCCGGAGGTGGCAAGAAGAAGCCCCTGAAGCAGCCCAAGAAGCAAGCCAAGGAGATGGACGAGATAAGGCATTCAAGCAGAAACAGAAGGAGGAGCAAAAGAAACTCGAGCTGTTCCTTGTGCCTGAGGCAATGATAATCCTTAGTTCCATTCCTGTTTAAACATCTGGATTAAACATCTGGATTCCCTGCCATAACATCTGTTGCCACCTATAGCTAGAATGAAGTGTTGTCTTGGAACCTATTGTACATTTAAGAATAAACTTTTGTAAAAAAAAAAAAAAGAGTAAACATAATATATCTCAAAACCAAATTTGTGATTTTAAATTTGTAGACAATAATATTTAAGTCACTGGCTATAACTTGCTACTGAAATTTAGTTCACAGTCATCAGAAGTAAGATATACTTGTAAAAATTAATTTAGTGTGTTGTATAGTTTCATTACAGATATTTTCATTTTGCCCAAATACATGGAGAATTTGAAATATAATTCCGAAATCATAATTCTGAAGCTTTAAGCCTTATCTGCTTTTGGAAGATTTCCCCTGGAAGAACTGCAAGCCATTTTTTCACAGCCTCCCTAGCCAAAATACTCACAATTAATACAGTTAGTTGTAGTTTCACACTGAAAAGTATCACGGAATAATAACATAGATTTAATAGTAAAGGGAGATAAACCTGACAAACATGAGTGGAATAGCCACAGTGGGGAGAAAATAAGAATTTTAAGGAAAGGCTGCTTAGTCATTTCAAGGTTCAATCTGTTTAATTCCCAATGATTAGGTTTGCAACAGTGGAATATGGAACCATACAAACATACAATTTGTAGTTTATTACTTAAATAA
Source organism: Delphinus delphis (assembly GCF_949987515.2). NCBI lineage: Eukaryota > Metazoa > Chordata > Mammalia > Artiodactyla > Delphinidae > Delphinus > Delphinus delphis. Next base: position 43,528,920 of record NC_082687.1, on the reverse strand, counting down.
ACATTTAATTCTCCTATTGCCTGCAAGTTTTTCAGAAGAATAATGTCTTCCCCATTCTTTTTTTTTTTTTTTTTTTTTTTGTGGTACACGGGCCTCTCACTGTTGTGGCCTCTCCCATTGCAGAGCACAGGCTCTGGACATGCAGGCTCAGTGACCATGGCTCACGGGCCCAGCCGCTCCCCAGCATGTGGGATCTTCCTGGACCGGGGCACGAACCCATGTCCCCTGCATCGCCAGGCGGATTCTCAACCACTGAGCCACCAGGGAAGCCCTCTTCCCCATTCTTCATTCCTTTTTCCTTTTTTATTTGCTTCTTTTCCCCTTTCTGCTCCTAATCTTCCCTTCTTCTATTTCATAATCTGACATTTCCTCTTCAGTGAAGTATTTTGTATGCTGGTAAACATGAAAGTAACATTATTCACATTTACGGCTGTTGCTATGCCTAGGAATTTTATTTGGATTTATTGTTACTTGTCTATAATTCCTAACTGCCCTATAGTAACTGTCAAAAGGTGAAGGCCTGAATATTAACCCAGGGAAATCTTTGAAAGATGTAAATGAAAATATTTATGTAAGATACACACACACACACACGCACACACACACACACACACACACACACACACACACACACTCCTCTCTCTCTCCTAAACCTCTCATCTTATAAAAGAGCATCTGATGCCAAAGCATGAACAGTGTATTAAGGGCTTAACTTCAGTATTAATAACTCAGATTTAAAACTCATGGCAATTAATTAAGATTAATGACAGAAGTCAGCCCCTTTTCCCCAATGTAACACTTCCTCCCATCTCTTCAATTCCCCACTCCACTGACCCTTCCATGCTTATTTCAGCATGAAAACCTGAGGTCCTGAAACTTTGATCCTGTTATCTGCTGCCTATTGTATCTGAGATTAACGAAGTAGACATTAGCAAATTTACACACAACAACTCAGCTGCCCTACTTTAAGCAGTTAATGGAAAAGAAACTAATCTAGTTAAGAGCATAGGACTAGTTCATAAATCTGGATTCAGAGGACAAATAAAGCCATCACACTTCTTCTGGAGAGTAGGGACTGAGTTCAGTCACCAGCCTTCTTGTCACTGTTGAGAAGCCAGTGTTTCTATAAACTGGACTAATGAGACGCTCAGAGCTGGCATAAGCCACATGTAGGCCTGGACAGAAGATGATAATGCGAGAGACTGACATTGCAATGTACGGTTTCACCTGGATAAATATATATCTTACAAGAATTTCAATCACTGAAAACTTCTCTTGGACCAAATATGAAACAAAGATTAAATCTGTTTTTAAAAAAATGAGAAAAAGGCAACTGCAAGCAAGAAAATAATAACATATCCTGATAAAGAGAACTAATAAAAATTATAAGCCTTCATCTATTCAGAATTCAACCTAAGAGAAAATAATTGTGTCATGCTCTTATAACTCAGAAAATGTTCAATAGATTTAATTATAAATTAAAAATTAATCATCATCCCAAAGTGATAAATCTTAGCTCCACAGAAATTGCATTTTTATGTATCAGCATCCTCAGCCATATCTTTATAAGAGATAATTTAAGTTTGTCTAATTTAAGAATTGCTCTGATGTCTTAGCTTAGTTTCAGGGTGGAGTCATGAAGATACAATAATAAGTCCTGATAACAAAAAACATTTATGTTCTACAAAGTCAAAATGATGTATCGCTTAAGAATCAGTAGAGTTTACGCATAAATTCATTCATAGCTCATTTTTACTTTTAATCAATTATAATAAAACTAAAAGGGACATTAGTACACACAATTCTGTTCACTGAATCAACATCTTGTGCACATTATAGGGAAATACTGAGAATTTTTGGCATAGGACATCATACCCAGATTTAGAAGGTTAAGGTCTTAACGCTGCTCACTGCATTGTGGAAACCATGGGGTCTGCAGGCCTCAGCTTAGATGCATGAGGTGAAGGGTAATTAGAATAACTGGCAGTAAAGTTAAAATGTGAAAGCCATACATAAGGAATACAGTAATCCAGTTAAACACAGAGAATATGGTGACAATAAGACATCCAAGATGAAAATTCATATAAGCTTTCAAAGACATGCAAGTAGAATGGAGGAGGGAGGATAGAATTGTCTAAAAATGGTGTGTATAGTGATGATAGCAAAGCAGTGAAACTCTATATGGTCTCTAGAGAAAGTAGGATGAGAGAAAACATAAGGTCAAGGGTTAAACTGTAGGAATCAACTGATGTTAGAAGATAGAAGAAAGGAGAGAAATGAAAGTGTTAAAGATAATTGGAGAGTAATTGCTCTTTATTCTCGACCTCTTATCTGTATGCTATGTATATAAATGTGCTATTTTAATTTTTTATTGAAGTATGTTTTACAGATTTACTGACTCTGTCAGTTAAGATAGGATATGATATAATATGATATGTGTGTGATTGCAAACCAAAATGTGCTTGATACTGGACAGGATTATGAAAAAATATTCAATATATAATATGTATTATTTTCAGTACACTAACCTGCTTTTGAAGAAGAATCATGGGACTCTGAAGTTTAGGAAATTAGAACCATCTTTTTTTCACATATTTTCTAAGTGAAAAGAGCTCTCTAGAGTGAGTGATATGAGGTATAATCAGTGAATAAAATTATTTTGAAATGGGAGTTTGTCAAACTATCCCAATTTCATTAACTGAAAAAAAAAAGCATTAGGAGAAAAAAAAAGAAATTTCTTATAACCCTTTGAAATAAAAAAACAGTTAATTTTTAATCCAAAGTCAGATAAATAAAATGGTAAACAAGTGAATGTCCACTGCACTCAAACATAATTTGTTGCAAAGTTTGAACAGTAAATCATTTTTTTATACCTCAAAGTTTACAACAGTTTCAAATTTCTCAAATGTTAGAGGCTGTGATTTGATTTAGAGCAGAATTAGTGGAGAATATATGTTTATGTGAAGCAATTTTAAAGATGATTTACTTAGATTTTAAGTGTATATTATAAAAATTATAGTATTTTATTTGGAAAAAGAAAAGGAAATGAAAGCTATTTAGCCAAAATGTCATTTATTTCTCCTTAAAAGTATATATTTATGTAATGTATTAATATAAATTCATTTTTAAAAGGGGGCAATAAAAGCTTTCTACTCAGGCCGATTTTCTTAACTGCATTATGCAGGTTGCCTTAAACTAAACTTATAAATGGGGGTCTGGTAGACATAAAGACACCATCATTATTCACTCTGTTAAAGTAATAAACTGTCTACAAAATAATGTACTTTTCCCCCTCCTTGGACTAGATCCTTTGAGCTCTAAATTTAAAACTGAATATTTAAAATATACAAAATAATATAGATTTTTGTAAATTATTAGAAATTTTAAAATGATTTATTTAAATAATTACAAATCTAATCTTCTGTAATTAAAATTAAATAAAGGCTACACAAAAAGTACTCAGTCACAGGAAAAGAAAGGTTAAAAATTCTATCTTGGGCTTCCCTGGTGGCGCAGTGGTTGAGAGTCCGCCTGCCAATGCAGGGGACGCGGGTTCGTGCCCCGGTCCGGGAAGATCCCACATGCCGTGGAGTGGCTGGGCCCTTGAGCCATTGGCCGCTGAGCCTGCGTGTCCGGAGCCTGTGCTCCGCGACGGGAGAGGCCACACAGTGAGAGGCCTGCTTACCGCAAAAAAAAAAAAAAAAATTCTATCTTTGCTGACATTTCTGCTCCCAACTGGATGATTTAACTGATGTCCTCAAGGGGCTCAACATCAAAGCTGTATATTGACCCTAAGAAAATAATATACTTAGCCCTGGACAACCAATGCTAACTCTTGATATTTTCAAAGTATTCTTTTAGTGTGCTCACTGTTGACAAAAAAGGTTTATTTCTAAACTCAGTGCATTAATTTGAGGATATTTAAACTAATTTAATAATTTTTGTCTCGATTATCAAAGCGTTGTTGATCAATATTAACCAAGAAATATCTCTACCTAAACTTATAAGTTAATACATAACATGTATATGATGCCACTAAATACAAGTTATTTTGGATCAGAGGGGTAAAAAGCCAATTAAATATCTAAGTTCTATTTATACTTTCTCTGAAAAAAATAAAGCTTTTTTGGTAATTTAAATGATTAAAATTTGCATATTCTGTATTTCACTTTAGGGAACCAAACTGAGTCAACACTTTTGCCAGCTTATATGCATAATTAAGAGATGATTTTGGTTAAATTATGAAATGGCATCAAAAAGCACTCTATTTCATGAATTTGTTATTTTCCACCGAAACAGACATTAGTTGATGACATACACACTGAGAAAATATGTTCTATAGGAATATATATACACATATATTTATATTAAACATTTTACACACACATACAAATATACACACATACACACACACTCATAAATCAGACAGTGGAATTGTAACAATGGCGTGTTCATGACGTGAGTTATTCTAGTAAAAATTTGCCTTTCAAATATGTATAAACTAAAGTTAATTCCTTCTACTAATTTAAACGGGATAGTTAAGGTATTTTAAGGATGCCCTGAAATATAATGACAAGAGAAAATAAGAATGAAAGATACTGGTAGTAACATAAGGGATAGAAAAGTCTAGCGGTACTTTTTCCCAGTGATGTTGCGACGTAATTGGCCTACAGGACCATACAAAATTTCAGAACTTATAGAAATAAAATGTAAGCAATCACTTTACAATTTTTTAAATTTTTGATATTTTTCTTTCATTTAAGTATAAAAAAGGAAAAGTATGAAAGCACTGTGGCATTTTGTGTTCAATAGGACGGAGTCAATAAGGCTAAAATAAAGGGCTATCTTACAGCGCCTAAAATCTATTACAAAGTTTGGCTATAGGACACAAAATATTTTCATAGAATCGAAAAACTAAGTTTAAGAATTCAGTCATTATTGATACGATGTATAAAATAGACAACTACGGGGCTTCCCTGGTGGCGCAGTGGTTGAGAGTCCGCCTGCCGATGCAGGGGACATGGGTTCGTGCCCTGGTCCGGGAAGATCCTACATGCCGCAGAGCGGCTGGGCCCGTGAACTATGGCCGCTGAACCTGCGCGCCTTGCAACAGGAGAGGCCACAACAGTGAGAGGCCTGCATACCGTGAAAAAAAAAAAAAAAAAAAAAAAAAGACAACTATGAGAACCTACTGGGAACTCTACTCAATGCTCTGTGTTGCCTAAATGGGAAGGAAATCCAAAAAAGAAGGGATATATGTATACGCATAGCTGATTCACTTTGCTGTACAGTAGAAACTAACACAACATTGTAAAGCAACTATACTCGAATAAAAATTTAAAAAAAAGAATGCAGTCATTAGCATCATAATTCCAAGCACTGAAAACATCTGACATATCAAATCATCTGAGTGAAGGTTTCAAACTGCTCAGAAACACACACAACTGGTTTACGTTTTGCAAATGTGATGGGGAACTTAAAGGCAGTGTGGCACAAAATCTCTGCCTTCCAGATGCTTCTTCAATCTGAAGATGAAGTGGTTTGATAGCACAGAGCACTGGGTGATTTGTAAGCATGACAGAGTTCAGAGTGATCCTTGGGAGGGTAAGAATCCTTGACGAAGCCGCCATTGAAGAGGGTGAGGCCATTTGTTTTGAGCATGAGAATTCAGAAGCAGGACTGACAGAGGAGTGAACATAAATCTAGAACTGGAAAGGTAAGCCAGAGGTCCAGCCTGAATCATCTGCCACTGCGGTTATCAGGCTTCTGTGGTGCCTTTTAAATGAACCTGTGCTACCTATGGTCTCAGGTTGGGTTTTTGTGGTTTTTTTTTTTTTTTTTTTTTTCCTGCAGATTGTTTAAAAATCAGAGGACTGGCATTGAGTTCTGTTATAATGAACATTTTTCTTTATAAAAGCAGCTACCATCAACCATTTAAAAAAATGAAAATATCTGCACAATTAACATAAGTCCTCTCCACGTAATAAATTTAGGTTAACTGGAAACTCACTATGCATTTATGTTGCTTATTTCACCACTGACTGATGAAAACTTTGCCACATGCCCGCGTTTCTCCCCAGGCCATGGCTCCCCAGCTGCACCCACTCCAAAGGCTACCTTCAAGTCAGCACCTTTCCTTTATCTCAGTGGTGGCACAGCTATTTCCTCAGGTGAGGCAGCCTAAATATTATTAATGATAAAAGTTTACATGACCATGGAATCTTTATTACCTTACCATACCCTGGAGCTTTACTTGCCAGACTAATATTTTAACCAAATCTGTTATGCCATAGATGTGTGTGTGCACAATTATGAGTTTTTGCAATATTCCCAGCAAAAATTATACAAATCCTTAAATTTTTTCCAGCTGGATCTAGGTGGTAGAGGGGGAACTTCCTCAAAAGAGAAAAATGCTTCTGTTAACGTGTGATTCTTACTTTTGAGTTTTAATATCCAACTATCAGTACGAAACCTTTATAAATGGGGAAAAAGTCAATGCAATTTTCTAAATTCTGTCTTACTAAAAAATGAAATACATTGGAAAAAATCGAATTCTATTTCATCTCCATGTAATAAAAAGCCCTAAGTTTAAAAACAGACATAGTGGGCGTACTTCACAGATGTTACTATCACTAGGATTCTTTTATTGCCGTATTTAAATTTGTCTGCTTACTGGTGAACGAGGGACTGCGGTCTGAAGGTTAACATAACCTCGATTACAGACAGGAAGCTCCTTGGAGATTTAATTGGTTTGTGGAACAACTCCCAAACTAGTGCTGCGCTTTCTTCTTTCTTCGCTTTGCTGCTTCTCTGGCTCTCTCTTTTCAGATAAAAAAGGAGAACGCATGGTAATGCATCATTTATAAATTACCTTGTTATTGCAAAAACAAAACACCGCTTTGAAAACCAAACAAAACTCCTGCTGCGGACTCCAGCATGTTTGATGGAGGCCCTTCAAAAGAGTCCACGGCTTAATGGAGGTTATGTGGAGACTTCGATCTGTACCTGCTGTCCCCCGTCACTCCCTGGAAACTTGGCGGCAGATGTTGCAGCGTTAAGTTGTCTCTGAAGTGGCTTTCTGTCCTCGTCTCCCCGCCGCCACGGAGTCAAACTGCATTAGATCTCTTTATTTGTGCCTAAGGCAAGTTAGGGAGCGCAGCTGTGTCCACCCCCGCTCCTACCTTTGGTGTTTCAAGCCTCCAGGCAGCGAGCGTGAGACCAAAACGTTCCTGCCGCTCTCAACTACCTCCGCTGACAATCCGGCCGCTCGCTGCGGGCCGGGGCGGCCGCTGCCGCCGCTGCAAACAGATGTCGGTGACAACCTGCTCGCTCACACCTGGAAGCGCGCGGCGCGCTGCAACATTCATGACTGCGAGGAATTGCAGCCACAATCAAAGCCCAGGCCCGGCTGCCGGACCCCGCCACCTCGGCAGGGGCTGGCGGCGTCCATAGGTAGCGGGAGTGAGGGGCAGAGCGAAAGATCTCTCGCGCCACTTGGATTCTTGATGCCTGAACTTCAATTACTTGATCAAGGACTTCAATTCAGCGGTGAATCTTGCAAATGAGCCCGGTGCGGCCTCTGAGCCATAAAAGGAGAGTATTTGGCTTGAAATTCAGCGTGACGGGACTTGCACAGTAAGTGTGCGTAACTCCCGGTTTAGTCCTACGGACGCTGATTTGTTTATTAAACTAAACTCTCAAGAGGCAGAATCTGCAGTAAACAATTTATAAATAAATGACAAGATTGGTTTCCAAGGTAGAAAACACGCCGTTGACTAGGCAGAGGTTGTGTTATTTTGGAACCATCAGCCACAACCTGAAAACAATTGTGTTTTACTGTCTTTCCAGCAGTGTAGTTTGTTGTGTCTTTTTTTTTTTTTCAAGAAAAGCGTGACTATATCTTTAAAATTCAGAAATGAGAAAGCATTCTCATTTGTTTCTTGATATATGAAGCAAACTGCATCCATGTCTAATGATATGAAAATGTTTCCAAAAGTCCTCCTAATCTCTACAATGTACAAATTGCTTTAAACACACACACACACACCACACCCCTCCTATACCATACACACATTTCATAAGAAGCATAATCAAAAGTAAACATACACAAGCCTTTACAAGCACAGGAAAATAACAAAATTATTTGCAAAATTTTTTCACCAATTGATATGTTGATAAGAAAGTTTCTCTTAAAAAGAACTGGACTTGAATAGCTAATAACATTTGTTCCAATGAACTATTTGATATGCAGAGACAAACCTTTTTAGTGGAATCAATATCAATACATATATATACCTACATATACCGTATATATAGTACACATACCGTATATATAGTATTTATGAAATCTTTCATGAGTAGTCTGAGTAATTTGAGATCAATATTTTAACTTAGTTTAATCAAGTACTGATTGCTTTCAGGGGAGTAACTTTGAAGACAGAATTTTACCCTTCCTTATGTTGATGGAACCTAATCATAGGGAAGTCTAGTTATCTAAAGCTATCAGAAAAAACTCCAAGACACTTTCTCATTCAACGATTATGCCCTGGCTTGCCCAGAAAATCCAAAGCAAAGAATGGCCAGAAAACTAGAGGACACTGCTACTTGGACATCTTAGTCACCTAAATTTAAATTTTTCTCTACCCCATGTAATCCTATGAGACAAACCATGTCTATATAAACTAAATTGATAAAAACCATAGAGTTCAGGCAGTTTAATTTTTGAGAGCTTAACTAACTAGCCACGGTGACTTCTACCACCAACAGAAGGTAACAGTGAGCCATGGTCTTTTTCTCATGCATAGATAAAACAAATCACCCCAGCTTTATATCATACATCAAAATTAGCTGGGCCAAATATCCTCTAAATCCCTTATTCTCTTTCTGCCTCTGGTCCTCAATTTCTTACTAGGTAAATAAAGTTTCTCAAATGAAAGCTACTTTAAAGCAAAAAAAGTACTAGAATTTTAAAAATATTATATGTCCTTTTTTTAAAATAAAATTTGTGGGATGCTGGAGTGTCTACTATAATACAGATTATGCCATGCACCATGCAAACATGATTTTATTTAGACAAATAATTAAATATTACTTTTTGGATAATAATATTTGATTATTCCAGTTATTATAAAGTCTTTTAAATAAAACCCACCAAATATTTACTATGAGTAAGTGTCCTATGATTGGTTCAGATTCTTTGGGGCACAAGTACACAGAGTCACATGGGTTGGCCTTACCAATAACAATACTTACTGTGTTCATAAGGAAAAGAATAGAGCAATTGAAATACTTCATTCAGAAGAAGAAGCCAAAAAGAAAATCAGCACAGTGTATAAGAAATGCATAAACTGGTATAAGAAATTAGCAACTGTGTTAAGTGAAAGCATAGTGAAGATAAATGTGTTTGAGAAGAAACAGATTAGATGGATGAATGAAAGGAAGGGAGGGAGGGAGGGAGGGAAAGCAGGGAGGGAGGGAGGGTGGGAGGTAAGGAGGGAGGGAGGAAGGAAGGAAGGAGTGGGGGAAGGAAAGCATTCTAGAGATCATACAACCGAAACAGTGTGCTGACTTCCTAAAACATAATGTAAATATATAACAAATGTAGGGACTCTTCAGTTGTACAAATAAAATACAGAACACTAATTCTGCCACAGTATTAGAATGATTCTTGCTGTGTAATTCTATAATTTAGTCTCTGAAAAAATACAGGTTATAGTCATGTATGTATGGGGGATGGGAATTTTACATTGGCATTAATTCCATCAAATAAAGAGGATCTGACAGATGATGTGGAGTTGAAAGAAACTCAGATATTCTTAATAATCTTTGTGAAACATGAAAAATGGGGAGATGAGAAAAAGAAAGGGGATGGCAAAGATCTCTCAGGTTGTCTAAAGGAAAAAAGTTATATGCTGGTAACTATAGAGTTGACATCAAACCCCAGTTTAAAAAAATAATAAATATTATAAAGGATCATAGCAAGAATCAGAAGCAAAAGAGCTAATCACGTCACACTTACCTAATTTCCATGATCAAATAATTTTGGATCACTGGTTTGGTTGGATGGGGGAATACATAAATATACGTTCAGCAAACTATTAAACAAATTAAATTCAGCAAACTATTTAACAAAATTTATTAAATATCCTTGGAGTAAGATGGTAAACTGAGTTTATAGTATTGGTGGGCTCCTAGCTTTACCGTATTCATGTCAATTAACTGTGTAGAGTGTCAACCTAGACAACCAAGGCTCTCATGGAGTACTCCACTGAGGTCTGAACAGTGGCTTGAACTAAGTGACAAAAATTCTGGAAGCAGCAAAGCCATCAAGAATAGGTACTATGATAAATGATTAAGTAAGACTGTGTCAGGCACATATAGAATCATATATTTGATGGAAAAGCAAATCAATTGATTGCACTAACAATTGATATTTACTAAGCTTAAAGTCCTGCATTTAAATAAAAACAAACTAAAAAACCATAAATCATGTCTATAGGTGAAGAGTGAAAATATTGGAATTTTAGTTAATAACACAATAAAAGTTTACTATCTTTTGTCTATATTTTTGAAATACAAAATCTTTGACAACTGAAAGTTTTATGTTAAGTTTGTCACCAAAACCTGACCTGAACTAACTTGAGAGTATTTATGGTCTTTATTTATCCACTTGTAACAATTAATATTTCTGTAGCAGAATGTCTCAGTAATGAGCTGAGGAGATGATGCTTTACATGAAATATGATATATGGACTGTATCAGATTCCTAAAATCTGAAAAATTCTGAATTTTGAAACAATTTAACCCCAAGAGTTAGAATAAAGGCTTTAGGATTATATAAGACAGAAGTGTGACCAAATTACTAAAAAACAAAGGAAACTTTGGTCAAAATAAAGGAAGCAACATTCTTCAATTATGGAAAAATGAATGATGACTTAACCTGCTGGGGCAACATGTAAAATATTCTAGCACTATAATCTAAGAAGAATGTTAGATTTACTTGGTATCTAACAAAGTGCTTGGTACACGTTCGACACTAGATAAATATTTGTTGAATGAATGAAAGAATGAGTACAATGCATCATTCAAAAGCACAAATATATCAATTTACCCAAACTCAAAAGACTTCTTATCGTCTATTCCCAACCTTCCATTCTGGTTTTAATCCCCAACTTCCAGACTATCTTTTTTTTTTTTTTTCCTTTAAAAAGAACCTTTAATAAATGGTCCTGGGATATAGACTCATCCACCAGAGGGCAGACAGCAGAAGCAAGGAAAACTACAATCCTGCACCCTGTGGAACAAAAAACACATTCACAGAAAGATAGACAAGATGGAAAGGCAGAGGGCTATGTGCCAGATGAAGGAACAAGATAAAACCCCAGAAAAACAACTAAATGAAATGGAGATAGGCAACCTTCCATGAAAGAGAATTCAGAATAATGATAGTGAAGATGATCCAGGACCTCGGAAAAATAATGGAGGCAAAGAACGAGAAGATGCAAGAAATGTTTAACAAAGATCTGGAAGACTTAAAGAACAAACAAACAGAGATGAACAATACAATAACTGAAATGAAAAATACACTAGAAGGAATCGATAGCAGAATAACTGAGGCAGAAGAACGTATAAGTGACCTGGAAGACAGAATGGTGGAATTCACTGCTGTGAAACAGAATAAAGAAAAAAGAATGAAAAGAAATGAAGACAGCCTAAGAGCCCTCTGGGACAACATTAAATGCAACAATATTCACATTATAGGGGTCCCAGAAGGAGAAGAGAGAGAAAGGACCTGAGAAAATATTTGAACAGATTATAGTCAAAAACTTCCCTAACATGGGAAAGGAAATAGCCACCCAAGTCCAGGAAGTGCAGAGAGTCCCATACAGGATAAACCCAAGGAGAAATACACCAAGACACATAGTAATCAAATTGGCAAAAATTAAAGACAAAGAAAAATTATTGAAAGCAGCAAGGGAAAAATGACAAATAACATACAAAGGAACTCCCATAAGGTTAACAGCTGATTTCTCAGCAGAAACTCTACAAGCCAGAAGGGAGTGGCATGATATATTTAAAGTGATGAAAGGGAAGAACCTACAACCAAGATTACTCTACCCAGCAAGGATCTCATTCAGATTCGAAGGAGAAATCAAAAGCTTTACAGACAAGCAAAAGCTAAGAGAATTCAGCACCACCAAACCAGCTCTACAACAAATGCTAAAGGAACATCTCTAAGTGGGAAACACAAGAGACAAAAGGACCTACAAAAGCAAACTCCAATGTGAATGGATTAAATGTTCCAACCAAAAGGCACAGGCTTGCTGAATGGATCAAAAACAAGACCCACATATATGCTGTCTACAAGAGACCCACTTCAGACCTAGGGACACATACAGACTGAAAGTGAGGGGATGGAAAAAGATATTCCATGCAAATGGAAATCAAAAGAAAGCTGGAGTAGCAATATTCATATCAGATAAAATAGACTTTAAAATAGAGTGTTACAAAAGACAAGGAAGGACACTACGTAATGATAAAGGGATCAATCCAAGAAGAAGATATAACAATTATAAATATATATGCACCCAACGTAGGAGCACCTCAATACAGAAGGCAACTGGTAACAGCTCTAAAAGAGGAAATCGACAGTAACACAATAATAGTGGGGGACTTTAACACCTCACTTACACCAATGGACAGATCATCCAAACAGAAAATTAATAAGGAAACACAGCTTTAAATAGAGACAATACATAATAGACCAGATCGATTTAATTGATATTTATAGGACATTCCATCCAAAAACAGCAGATTACACTTTCTTCTCAAGTGTGCATGGAACATTCTTCAGGATAGATCACATCTTGGGTCACAAATCAAGCCTCAGTAAATTTAAGAAAATTGAAATCATATCAAGAATCTTTTCTGACCACAACACTATGAGATTAGAAATCAATTACAGGGAAAACAAAAACGTAAAAAACACAAACACATGGAAAAATAAATAAATAAAAATAATAAATGGTCCTGGGACAGCTTACTTTTAACACACACAAGAAAATAATAAAATTAGTTCCTTGCTTTACCTTATTTACAGACATAAATTCCAGATGGACTAAAGGTAAAATTTTTTAAAACTTTCTGAAGACAATACAAAAGAACATCTTTATGACATCAGAGTAGGGAAAGATTAATTAAATAGGACACAAAGTATAAACCACAACATCAAGATTGATCAAATGGACACCAAAAGACACTTATCACAGAGTATTGTCAAAAATTTCTCTTCCCCTGGACTTTGAAGGTCATATTTGCCCCAGACTATCCACAAACCACTATTCTTGGCTGCCTCAGAGATTTTATTCATGATGCTTCATCTGTGGAAATACCCATTCCACCTAACTTCACCTGATGAATCCCTACTCATTTTCAAAAATAGAAGGCCTGTATTTTTGAAGAAGCATTCCCAAATTCCTCTAGGAAGAGTTAATCTCTCTTCCTCTATACACTCAAGAGTACTTGACACCTACCTATAAATGGCCCAGAGCACATTCTGGAATAAATTTTATTTTTGTATGTATCTTGTTTCCCAAACAAATTTTAGTTTCTTAAGGGCAAAGGTTATAGTTTGTACCCACTCCCCAGTATCACCTAATGCCATTACTTGTGCATATTTATAATTCAGAAATTATTGAATTAAGTCAAAATTAGTACAAGTGAAAAAAGGCCAAAAAACTAAATTTTAATCATGAGAGTTAAAAGAATACAGAAAGTACTGACAAGAGTGCTGGAACCACTCTCTGTTTTTGCTAATACATCTTTAGTGCTAGCACAATACCCAACACTCAAAAAGATGAAAATTATTGAACAAATGAACTAATGTCTAACTTGGGGGACAGAAAACTAAGATAATACATGAAAACAATTTAAAAACCTGTAAAGTAAAAGTCTAGAATATTGAAGAATAGTATTGTTATATGTTGTTCCAGAAGCAGAACTCCAGATCATGCATTAATTTAAACAGAGGCACAAATTTCATTAAATATAGAATTTTCTATTAACCACAGTGGTTTGGTAATGAAAGAGGCTGCTTCATAAACCACCTGGTTCTCTCTACTTATGGTCCAAGCAAAGGGTAAATGATCTGTTGGGAATATTCCAGGAATATTTTCTTAAATTGCTTCTCCAAATGGCTGAACTCAGATGTTTATAAAACTACCTCCATCTCATAGAAGTGAGATCTAAAAATTTAGATGTTTTGCTATTTTAAACACCTAGCTAGAATCATATAACACTAAATATAGCTTGGCACTGAAAAATAAATATTAATCTCATCAGTTATTTCATCCTTAAAAAAAAAAAGCCCATCAGACCTGAATAACCTAATGTCCTCTGAAGCTGAAATCAATGAAGTTCATGCACTTGTTAAAACAGAATGATGATCACGTTGACACACAATGAAAAGATTCTGTTATTATTACTAACAGTATTGTGTCTCTGAACCAAACCTGCTCATTGTTGCATATGAAAAGGTTTTAAACTATTTTTCTTATATCGATACAACAGGAAATAGTGCTTATATATTAAAGAAATTATAAAGCTGGAGTAATTCTAGCCAAATTTCCAATAATAAAAAAGCCTCAAAAAGGCTTCCTTGGGACATCCCTGGTAGCACAGTGGTTAAGACTCTGTGCTCTCAGTACAGGTGTCCCAGGTTCAACCCTGGTCAGGGAACTAGATCCCACATGCATGCTGCAACTATGAGTTCACATACCACAACTAAGGAGCCCATGTGCCTCAACTAAGGAGCCTGCGAGCCGCCCCCAAGACCTGGCACAACTAACTAAATAAACATTTTTTTAAAAAAGGCTTCCTTGATAGGGAAAATGCATACACATATATGTGTGTATGTATTTATGTATGTATTTTTATACATAAGTGTGTGTGTGTATCTCACCATTGCAGATGTCCATAACGCTTTATAACTTTCAAAGCACTTTCACATTTTCAAGAAATTAGATTAAATCAACTTTGAAGGCAGGAAAATACTTATTTATACCTAAAGCAACAGAGGATCTGAGGCATGTACCCCAGGCCTCAATGCTAGTAAATGTTAGCAAGACTTACTAATCCCCACTCTGTCCTCCCCGCTGGGTAAAAAACCTCAGAACAGAATGTGACGCCGTCCAAGTCAAAGGCTGAAGCACTGAGTGTGCTTATTAAAGTATGTGTACAGTGGACCTTAATTTTTATGTTACTTGAAAAGGGCCTCGTGTTAAACTGTGGCTTGAAGACATATTCTAACAATAGATAATCATTTATTAAGCACCCTACGTAATAGGAATTTGCGTGAGACAATAATAATTCCTTCTTCAGCTGTAATGAGGACTTTAGGTTCTTTTTGATTATTATTTCCCTCCCTTCCTTATACACACCTGAGCGGTCACTATTTTCCTAACACATCCCCACATACAAACCTCATCTCCTTCCTGAGGTCGCATCAAGGACACCCGGTCATACTGCCTCCGCAACAAAGCCCAGAGCGCATCCAGCCGACCCTAAAGGGAAACGTGATCTGTAAATACCTGGGGAATGTACTCGGCCTCTGCTTGTTAAATAAATGAGCTAAAATGAAGAAGGTAAAGCCTTATTTTCTCCTCTCATTTCTTTCATAAATTTAACGAATAAATAAATAACAAAAATGGAGTTTCTTGTTACTGAGAAATATTCAGTTGTTATAAGGTAAATTGAATGTCTGTTATTTGATATACCTTGGTCCTCCTGCAGATGGTTGCGGGGGCAGGCAGGGAGACTAAAAGGATTACACTTTCTCTAGGAAGTTGCCGTTAAATCCCACAAAGTTTGAACAGTCACCTTAATTGGTGTGTACCACTTTGTCTGAGGAGGCTGGAGTGTAGGTTTGGGTCGAGGTGGTCTGGGCCTAAGGGGCTCCTCTGGTTCTTCAGGAATGGTCACCACAGCATTTTTGGCTTTCTCTAGCCTTGCACCTTCCTCCGTAGATCCTTTATCGCCCCAACGAACCTTTAAAACAAAGAGAAATACTGATATCAGACATATAGTGGCCTAGAGGCACAGGCTCTTGTTTAGTTGGTTCTTTGATTCACCACCTCAGAGTCCAAAGATGAGTAGGTATCCTAGCTCCAAATTCCTACTCTTCTGAGATTTAATAGGTTTCTCATGTATTTAATATTAAGATTCTAGAAATAAAGATCCTTTATAAAAATCTGGCATCTATTAAATTTGATGCAGCCATTTCTCCATTGTTTCAAATAAGGAGTTAATTTGTGTTTTACATACGAAATGCATGACAGTGTGTAATTCTATTCTCTAATTAGGTATGTTCTCCTTCTAGCTAAAGACATACCTGTATATACTGATGGCACTGGGTGAAATAGATGATAATGATGATGATAATTAGCATTTATTGAATGATTATTATGTGCCAAGCTGCATTTAATCCATACAAAAATGCAATGAGATAGATACTATGTTTTTGCTTCCAGATGAGGAAACCGAGACACAGAGAGGTTAAGTGATGAGCCCAAAGCCACACAGCTAGTAAGCAGCAGGACAGGGATTTGAACATATGTAGTCTGAAGGGTGCAGTAAGTTTCAAATAGGTTTGAATTTTACAAATATATTTTATACAAAGGAGTTAATTTTTCCTTCCAAACTTTCCATCAAGTTTGACTAAGGCAAAAAGTATGATTTAAATTTTAGCCTTTGGAAATAAAATAATTATATATATTTTTCTCAACTTCTTGTAAAGTAGCTCTCAGTCTTTATTTCTTCTATTCATATGGGTATGGTTATTTGACATATCAGTTTTTCATTGAGGAAGACAAATCTGAAAAGACTCTGCTTTGAAGAGAAAAATTCAGGGACACCAGGGAGTTCCACAAATTTGGGAGGATTCCTTTCTCTGAAAAACCTAGACATTGAAAACAAAAAGGTCAAATGATGTTTTCTTTACTTTTCAATGAAAATTGGCTACATTTTAGCCAAATTTTTTCATGTGTGGGCATGTGAAGAAGTTGTGGCCCCTGGAGAAAGGCTTTGTCCAACGAGGAACAGTAGAGAAGTCTAAAAACCAAGAATGTTACCAAAGAA
Source organism: Delphinus delphis (assembly GCF_949987515.2). Taxonomy (NCBI): domain Eukaryota; kingdom Metazoa; phylum Chordata; class Mammalia; order Artiodactyla; family Delphinidae; genus Delphinus; species Delphinus delphis. The sequence goes on along the minus strand of NC_082687.1, from coordinate 43,511,787 downwards.
GACAAAGATAAGTGAAGCTCTAAAAAGAATCAGGAAGGCCTGTCCAGGGCACACAGTGGCTCACCAGAGTTGAATAATTTCTACAAAGAAAAAATGATTAAATGCTTTTTAAAAGCATTTTAATGACCTGAATTAGTGGGTAGGAATACAGATGATTACTGTTCATAGAAAGATCTATTCATAGCTTTTTGATAAGGCTTACTTAGATGTTTTTACCTTTTTTTTTACTACAATTTTAGAGTAGGTTTTCAATTTCAAGTGGACTCTGTTGAGTCATTAAAATGTATCTGTATATTTCAGTGTTATCAGTGGTACTAGAATGTTCTTTATAAGGTCGTTAAAATTGTTTTAAATATCATTAAACCTTTAGAACTAGATAGTTGGCTTTTTTTCCAGAGAAATGACCTTCTCTTTCAAATCACAGTGTCTTCACCTAGATAAGGTAAAACTTTAAAAATCTTTAGATATATCTAAATTGAACTAAGAAACTCTAGAACCAGGACACATCTCCTGCAGTTGTAAAGTCTCAATTTTAAGGGAAAAAATAAAAAACAAATGAAGATACATAGTCAAATAAACATATGAGTATCGTAACAGAGAGAAGTAATTCAGAGTAGAAACATAAGTAGGTAAAATTTAGATCCATTCAGAAATGATGGATTTTTAACTTAGATTTTAACTAACCCAGCCTTCACAGTTGATATTCTAGAGGTAATGGTACTCATATTCTTCCTCCAAGTATCATTGTACCATTCTCAGATAAAGAACACGAAGACAGTTGAACTAGAGTTCTGACCCAACATTGCATTTCTAAACATATGATACATAGTTGCTGAGGTATAAAGGAAATGCATTAAATAAATCCATTGTGTTAGTTCATGAAGTAGCTGTTTTATCATTATTATCACCATCACCACAGATAATACAACAATCAATTCTCACTCGATCTCACTCAAACTAGGAAACACTTTATATAGAGTTTTCCTAAAACTCTTAAAAGCAAATAAATATATATATACACTTATATGTATAAATTTTAATATTTTAGTTTGACCACATTGAGATAGTCAAAAAGGATAAAGAATAACAAGAATGGATTGCTAAAGGCAGCCTTAACAGAATTAATATATCTGACTTTTTACTATTTAAAAAAAAGTGCAAGCTTGATAGCTAAATTCTTCCTATTCTACTTGGCTTTCATGATAAACAATGAAATTCCATAATTTCCACAGCATATTTGGAGGTTGTATCATAAAGGAGCAATTTCAGAATTGAGAAAAGAAACAAAAACAGTTTCACGCGGAACTGGCAGAAACACACATTTGAAGCCATTAGGTATTGTGGATCAGTTGTGCTAACAGCTGTTATTAACATCAGCTCAGTTCCAGCTTTCTGCAAACTGCGATTATAATAGTGTTTAAATATTTAGGAGGAAGAAAAAATTTCTAGGTAAAATCCCTATACTGGCTTAAAATAACATTGAGTTATGAAGATTTATTCTTTAATTCAGATGTGCTCATAATTTCTATAATTCCTTTCATTTTCCCCAGTTTAAACTGGGGAATTTTTTTAAGGAAAATACTTTTCAGGTTTGAATAGGCATTGTTTTAAAACAAGTTATGTTTTCTATTTTTCCTTTCCAAGTTTAAATTAGTTTAATTTATGTTTAATTTATGTTTAATTAAACATCAGTTTAATTGATGTTTGAAAAAGTCTAAAGGCACTAAATTCTTAGTTTATTTTTTCTTTGTTGTTTTTGGCCTCACTGTGTGGCATATGGGATCCTAGTTCCCCAACCAGGGATTGAACCTGTGCCCCTTGTGGTGGAAACATGAAGTCTTAATCACTGTACTGCCAGGGAAGTCCCTCAGTTTATTTTTTATTGTGTATGTTTACATACTGTGTTTCCCCTTTGTGAAGCCCACATTTACTTCCTCATTTTTTTCTTCATTCTCATTTCCATTTCGTTGATGGAGTACTACATAAAACATAGCCAAAATTATCCATGGCTAAAATGAACTCTGATTTATTAAAAGTGAGTGAGTCCTTCTCATAAATTTTCTTCAGCTAAAAAGCTAGGGCAATATAACTTCACATTAATTAACAGTCAATAAGTAAAACACAAATAAATAAATTTCAATTAAATTTGAATTAAATTAAATTAAATTTTACATTTTAAGTAAAAGAGTCAATAACTCTTAAAACATGAAATGTGAGTTACTCAAGAATGTCCATGGGCCCTTGGCTTTCTTGACCATATTCCAATAATATGCCTTTTAACTCAGAACCCATTCAGTAGCTCATGCATAAACTTTTCTTTTCTGTAGAAAGAGATCTTAATCTTTGGAACATGGAATATTAGAGTAACAAAAACCTGCCACAATTCCTCGTGTTTTTAGCAAGAACTAATATATCTGAATCTCATTGTCATGTGGTATTTTATATGTGTGGATTTCAAAATGGAATTAAGTTTATTATTCTGAATATAAATTAGTACATGCTCACTGTCAAATAAGTTGGGAACAAACAGGGAAATATATAACACAAATTGAAAATCACTCCATTCAGAGAAAGCTACTAACATGTTGTGCTATTTCCTGTCAAACCCTTTTCCCCCTGCATACATCTTTTTATACACACATTTTGGAACGAGACTAAATAAACTAAAAATAAGCTATGACAGATCATATTTGGATATTCATATGTAATGATTTTATTTACAATTGTATTTTTTAATACGTAGGGACATCCAGTCCACACTCTCCCCAACCTCTCCAATCCTAGAATGACACAACAAAGGCAAATGAAAGGAAAATGACCTTCCTTCCATGTCAAGAGCTAGCCTCACCATGTTCTCTTGTACTGCTTGATATTCCCAATTACCCACCTGCAAACACAGAAGCAATATTTTCTCCAAAAGACAAATGTAGTAAGTTCTAGCACCTGCCTTTTTCATGGCTTATTGGCAATGAGGTACCTGTCTCAGAAGATATCAGCAATAAAGTGGCAAGCTCTTAGGAAAATGTGCATTATTTTAAGATCTAATGTGGTCAAGAAAATGAGAATCACTATCAGATAACCACTTTAGTAATGACAGTCATTTAAGTAAGTCTGGGCTTCTTTTGAAGAGTACTGAAATTTATGTTGAAAATGGGAAATTCTCCTTGGGAATCTGAATTTTATTTAAATGTATAAAAAGAGAAAATTGTGGGACTTCCCTGGTGGTCCAGAGGTTAAGACTCCACGCTTCCACTGCAGGGGGCACGGGTTTGATCCCTGGCCGGGGAACTAAGATCCTGCATGCCACGTGGCACAACAAAAAAATTAAAAAAAAAAAAAAGAAAGAAAAGAAAATTGCAACAGTTGTGAGGTTGTTAATTAGCTTATTGATTTTTGCTGGCAGTAATGGGACAAAGCAGATATGACAGTAGGAGACGTGCAATGATTGCAAAACACTTAAAAGTTCTTTCTTATTGAGAAATAAAATTAAAGAATAACTAATAAGAAAGAAATGCCAGGATCTGTGTTTAATAATAATGTCACCATATCAATGAGAAAATTCTTCCAATTTCTCCTTCGGGTGGGATGTTGGCCTATCTATACTGTTGTTAAGGGCTCAGTGCTGACAGTGCCTGCTTATTATTAATTAATCCATCACTTTGAAAAATACTTCTGTGGTGATAAGAAGACCTCATTTCATCTTCAAGATATAATATTTAAGTTCAATTTTAGTCCACATGTTTTGCCAGTCTAAAAATTTAATAGTCTATAAATGATATTTAATATTAATTATGATTATTCATAAGTGGTAACTAAAACCTGTAAAAAAAAAAAGCCTTAAATGTACTTCCTCTGCATTTGTGATAGGGTCTTATCCATGATATTGAATATTTTAATATTTTTCTCCTCAAATAGTACTTAACTATTGGATCTTTTCAAAGACAAGCATTGTTGCAACTTTAAGTATCTGGCTTCTTCAAAGTTCATGTTCTCCGTAGGAATTTTTTCCAAAATAGTAAAAAAAAAAACCCTAATTTTGTTTTGCCCTTTAGAATTCAGAAATCTTATCAATGTAGTTCTTTGACTAATGAAGTCAGTTCTTCTTGAATAGTTTTGAAATGGCTAGGATTATTCCATAGAAAAAAAATTTGTCCAAAAAAGACCTAGTGTTAAGTAAAAATGGATGATATTAGGATACTGAGTTGTGAAAAGTACAGTTTCCACAGCTTGATAGTTCTAAAACTACATATTCCACATTAGCAGCTTCTAATTTTTTTTCAAGATACCAACCTCCATTCTTTTAATTCCTCCAACCCCTCGACCACCATAATAAGAAGCATCCACGGTTGGCCATTTCTTGGTAGGCAGAGGTTCTTCTTCCTCCTATGTGGATACAAGTTTTTAAAACTGAGTTTAATTAATTTCTTAAAATATTGCTTAGTCAGAACCAACTCACATTTAAATATTTTTCTGAATAATGACACTGATGTGGACAAAATATAGTAAAAATTACATATAGCACATGTGGATGTACTTATGCTTATGTGCATAAATTTCAAGTGAGGCTCTACAGAATATGAGGACTCCTTCCATTCCACAATTTGAGGAATCTACCTTATTTCACTAGGCTACCAGAAGTTGCTCCTTAACTATGAGCATCATTTGGTTTTTCCAGATTTATTCATCACTTCATAGTTAAGAAGATAAAACATTAAAATTAGGACCGCATTTCAATGATAATTTAAAGCCTCAATGTATGTGTAAATTTAAACTCTGCGAAATTTGTACTGAAAAGATAGGTAGTTAAGAAGCTTTGAAAATGCACACTATATTTTCTGTTGCTAACACAATTTTGGCTAACAGAGTAATGTAAAAGTAATAATCATTTTGAAGAAAGTAATACTATCTTTAAGCTGCCAGCTTGGATCTTCCAACTTTTTGTAAATAAGACAAGTGACAGCAGAACTATTGATATATTGCTATAAAAAGTAAATTAAATCTCTATGTACTATTTATCCTGATGGCTAGTCTACGTTTATCAATGTGTGAAAGCCCCGTTCCTCTAGCACATGAAAGAAATCATGAGAAGACAAAATATAATTGATTTTCATAATTTCAAAGGTCAATACATAGGTATCACAGTTATCTAATAACAATGTAATTGATCAAATTAGGGATAATATCTAAATACACCCACATCACTTATTAGGCACTCATTTACCTCTTTTGGTGCAGAGGGTGGTGGTGGAGGAGGATCCTTGATAACCTGTACCAAAAAAAATAAAACCAAAAAAAACAATCAAATGCAGAAACTTCAGTGGCACAAGGAGGAGACAGAAAGGATGTATAAAAATAATTAGATTAGTAAAATACTGTGGTGGCACCAAAGATGTCCCAGATGAAGCTAGCCTCCCAAAACATATGCCTCCCTTTTGAACCTGGGCTTGTTTGTAACTAGCTTTGGACTAACTAGCAACTACTAGGTTTTCTTTGACTAACTAGCTAGCTAACTAGCACATTCATTCATTTTATCTTTATGATACAGATATAGCTTCAGTTTTCAGGTAAATAACAAGAGCAAAAATTGTCAAATACCTTGCACTAAGTGGCTCTTCTAATGCAAACATTTTTCACTAGATTACAGTATGTCCACTCAAATGGAGTAGGAATTTACAGTCTTCCTGCTATGATTCACTGACTTTTTCACAAATTGACAATACAAAGTTAGCTTGCTTTGGATGAGATAATAGAGAAATTAACATACTCTCTTTCCCCACCTTTTAACCTAGAAACAAATCAACCTCTTAGCCAAGAGTCCTTTCCTGTGAATCGTTACTCAATATATTATTTCATGAAATTTGATGTGGTTAATTCTTTATGTGAGAGGAATACAGACTGAGATCAAATTTAAATGACCTTTACTGGTACTGGGGTATCTGGACTTTCATACCATCATGATAGAAAATTACTGACCAAGGGCCAGTAGTGTCTGATAATTCGAGTACACATCCAAGTCTCTATACTAAGAAGAAAAACTGTTTGAAAATATAACTGCCTCACTTCATCTAAAGTCAAATGTTTCAATTATCTCATTAAAGTTTTAAAATTTTAAAACAATAGTAGCTCTGAAAATGAATATCATCAAAGAATTATTACTACTGTTCAGGTATATTCCTATTATCATGAATATGTTTTTTAAAGACTGCATATATTTTAAAGATATATACTGAAACATTTCCAGATTAAATGATATAATTCTGATATTTTCATCAAAATAATTTGGGGTGGGGAAGCAAAGAGGTTATATATGAAATAAATTTAGCCATAAATTGAGAATCATTGAAACTAAGTAGACATGGGAGATTCATTATTTCACTCTTTCTTTTTTTATATGTTTGAAATTTTTCATAATGAAAGTTTTTTGTTGTTGTTACTGATAATGTTTAGTGAATTGACTCATAATTTTCTTCATATATATTACTTTCATCCTCAAATTTTAGTTTAGATCTAAATCTCAGGAAAAAATGCAAACAGTAACTACAATTACATAGATATAACTGGACAGTAATTTAATCTGAATGAATCTTGAACTAGCTCATTGTAGCATTCAAACTTTTGAATGCTACAAGAAATGCTGTTATTTCTATTTAACCCTTCTGTTTAATTCAATTTTGTCTTATCAATAAACATAAAATCCCAGTTCTTTTTACTAATATTGAAGGATAGAAATCTGTGAAGTTTTACATTTAGCCCAGAAACAAATGCCAGGAGAGGATAAAGATTTAAAATAATACTGTGGGAAAATAAAATAAAGGTTATCAAGCTACAGGTGCATTTCCTTTATAAAAAGGAAGCACTCATATTATCAACCTGCACGTCCAATATCAATCAATGAAAACCAGATCTATCAATATTTCACAGTCAACAGGGTCAAAACCAACCTAATAAGCTTCATTTAAGAGCCAACTCTTCTTCCTATTTTCCTTGTTTCTTTCAAGTAAATCACTCTTTCCTTAAAGTTGCAGCCTTAAAATTTTCTCATAATCTATAATTTATTCTCACTTCTAAATGACTTCACCAAATCATTTACCATGTTCAAAAGATTCTTTGAAATATTCTTCTCTCTCTCTCCCTCTTCCTGTTCTATCTTTTCCTCTTTTCTTCCTCCCCACCACGAATTCCCCCAATCCTCCCAAAGCAGATCAGGTTACCTTAATATGTACAGATGCCTATTTGTTCTCCCCTAGCACTGGTCACAATTGATAATTTTCTCTAACTCCAAAACACTGTAACTTCTAAGAGGGTGGATTTTATGTCTGCTTTGTTCCTCACTGTATTCCCAGTACTTAGTAGAGTGTCTAGCACAAAGGAAGTTAGGAAGAGAGAAAAGGGAAGAAAGTGGAAAAGAGAAAAAAAAGGTAGAGGAACGGTTAAAGGGAAAGGAGGAGGAAGGAAGGAAGATCACGGGAAGAAGGAAGGATTCTTTGCATTCCATTCCTACTATCACTACCTAAAATCATGAACTCAAGATCTCTGGACCTTAAAAATATCTAGTACAATATTTTTCAACTTCTCCAATACACATCCAACCAAAACTTCATTTTTCTGAAAAATTCCCACCTAGCTGTAGTCCAACTATGTTTGAATTCCTGCAATAAAGAGAAATTCACAACTTCACAAAGCAATTTATTCCATTGGCAAGGAACTCACATCTTTTGAAAAATTTTCCCCCCAAAGAAGCCAAAGTCTCCTTCTCCGTAGTTTCCACACTTTAGTCCTGATCCTAGAGTGTGGAAACACATGCATACACACAACTATTTTTAATTCCAGAAAAGAGCAGTTCCTATTTTTGAATACTTGGATAATAACCATATATCTATTGAACTTACACATCTGGAAGCGAAACATCACAACCGTTTTTTGCGTAACGGTCTGAGTTATTGGGTCATTTTGGTCAGTTTCTTTAGTATATATTCACTTGAACAATATCTCAAAATGTGGTTTCCAGAACCGATAAATAACATTTTAAGTGTGGCCGATCCATTATAATTAAATGCATGGTGCTCAGGCAAAACAGATGCACCCGAGCAATCCTCACTTTGATTCTATGCATTTTAACTAATAACATATTGATAACATTGATTGATAGTCTATAATTGCCATAGCTTTATTTTGACATCAATGTCTACATGCTTTATTTGTAGCTAAATTAGACCTCTAGCTTGTTCCTCTATCTCTAACTCATCCTTCATTCTAACCTATGTAGCCAGGTCACTATTTTTCTAATAGAAGCTCAATTGGTGGTTTCTCTAGTCAAAATGGATCAAAGGTTCCAGTGGCCACAACTGAACTTGAGGAATTACTGAATTTTGGGAAGAAGCTTACCACTCAGTTTTACAAACTAACATAAAGTGCTCTCCAGAGTTCTCTCACTAGAAAAAGCCCAAGGTACATCCTTCATTCCACTAAGTCTGAGTATAATGTACTCGAACTCATTTTGATTTCCTTGTGAGAATTTCAAATTTACTCTACTTATTACGTGTACATCTTGTACTGATATATAAATTTCTGAGGACTTAAATAGTATTCCTAACCCTGTTATATGTTATATCTCCTAAGAATTACAGAAATCCCCCTCCATAACACTTCCTTTTTCATGTCATATTTATCATGCTGATTATCCTGCACAGCATCAATTTTTAGCATTAATATGGGTAAACTGAGTCTCAATTTAAAATCCTCATATGACCACTGGTGACAAACTCACAGCAGGATGATGAGAGGCATCTTTGCCTTCTTTATCAGAGACTCTTTATCTGTTATCATAAGCCACAACCTGGAAAATGCAAACTCCTTTTTCAGTACATCGACATGAGCCACCTCTTGAATTGTCATTGGTCAAATGCCTCAGCACGGTATAGTTCGACCCTAACACCCTATGTACAAACATCCCTGCATGTGTACCTCTAACTCCAGGCTGACTGAAGATCCCTTTGCTACCCCCCAAAAAATGACCATTTCCATATTAAGTCCCATCCAGCCATTACAGAGTAGTCTATCAACTTTCTATCGCTTTATCTAGAAGCTTTAAAACTTCAAACAAGACACATGCTGCACAGTTGAACAATTCATGCTTCATCAGTTTGGGTTTGTATGTTTATTTTGGAATTTTTCAATTACCCCTCAAAATTGTAGATTTCTTAGGGGCAATATCATTTCTCCCTCTTTGAAAATATCACAGCACCTAATAAAGTGCTCTGCAAACAACAGATACTAAAAATATGATTGAAAGTGAGCTGAAGAAACTAGCTGAGAATGTTCGCAAAGGCTCATAGCCAACCTCTAAATTTATAAGAAAAATACAGAGGGAAAAAAAAGATATAAATGATAACCAATAGAGAAAGATTTCCATGAAACTAAAATATTGCTAGTTCCAAAGAAAATGAAGTATCAAATTTCTCTTTCAACCAGTAAAGTCAGAGAGCTAATGAACTCAAAGACAGATGGGAAAATGTAAGACCATGCTAAGTTTCTTCATCTGGGAAATAAATTTGATTCACTGTAGGTCCTTTCCAAAATGAAAACTCTAATAGAATGATAAAACAAAATACATATCACAATATTTCCACCAAGTCTTTTTTTCTATGCCTTTACATAATTAAGTAGGCCATATGTCTACATACATTTGTATTCACCTTATTCCAGAAAAGAACTTTAGGGTTTGTTTTTCCAATAATGTGTAATTAATCTTATGTATGACTAAATGCATTGCTTATTATAAATTTAAATTGATTTTGAAATCCTGGCAAGTATATTTTCTACATTGTTAACAATGAAAACAAAACCCTTAATACTCTACATAAATCAAATTTTGACCTAGTAAATTAAGAGATACCACCACCACCACAACAAATAATAGCACTTTCAGAAACTGAAGCAGAGCAAAGGCTCATCTGTGTGCCGTTAATACTATCAACAATAACGACATTTATTAGTGCTGCCATATGCCACGCACTCTATATTTCTCTCATTTTCATAATAATCCTATGCAGTTACTATGCTTATTTTAAATACAAGGAGAGGGAGGCCTGAATTCAGTAACTTGTCCAAGGATACACAGAGGGAAAACATTAGAATTAGTATTTAAACTGGTCCATCTTCCTCGAAACTCTGGGTTCAACTTCCTCTGCCACATGACATCCTTTTAAAATAAGGTTTGGATTGCAAAGGGAAAGGGTGCAGGAGAAAAGGCTTAAGATGTGTTGAGAGTTTATTACTTGCTGGGATGCATGCATGGATGGTTGGTTAAATAGATGGATGGATAGACAGATAGATAGATGGATAGATGGATACAGATAGACAGATATAGATCAATATTTATGGTAACTGTGTGAGATAGATGTTATCATCTCCATTTTATAGGAACATAACATATTCATTCATATGCCCACCATCATTGCCCTAGAAATGTTGGAAAAGGAAATAAGTTTTGTGTGTGTGTGTGATGTTTCAAAATGCTCCCTCTCTCCATTCTACCACACAGCTTCATAAGTAACAAAGGAGAGTGAAAATAATTTGAAACAATTCAGCCCCAAAGCCAAAAATGGCAAAAGTCTGTGTCCACTGATATTTCTACATTTCAGTAAAATTAGTGCAGGAGAAAAGGAAACCTGACTGTTGGTCCAAATACATTAAAAATAACAGTCATGAGAATCCCATTCTTGTATTAAATAGTGCAAGAACACATTCATCTTTGAAAAGGATGTATTCATAAGCACCATATTTTATGAGAATTTGCAGATTTTAAAAGGCATAATATTGCCTAGTTGCCAGGATTTTTTCCACTTAGCATCCTTCAGCTCGGTATTGAAGATTCTGGAAAACACTTTCACCACTTTGTGAACCATATGCAGACTTTGATTCTTCTCCAAGTTTTTTTTTCGTTTGTTATTATCATCATCAGGGAGGATTACATCTCATCTACTTAGCTGTTAGAATGAAGATTTCAGTTTGGAGGAGAGCCGATTTCTTAAATAAAAAAAAAAGTTAGCTGCTTCAGGCAACAGTCCTTTTGATCTGCTCATTAACACTTTTCAAATGTTCGAGTGATGTGGGCATTCTTTGAGCTAGAAAATGTCAGTACAGGAGCCTGCAGCCAGCTTGATGCAATCATATGTTCCAATATTCAGAAAAGAGTGAAAAGAACTGTCAACAGTGAACTGCCTTGGATTAAAAAAAAAAAAAGATACTGTATAACGACTGTAGATCAAGTAGTATTTCAGAACCAGTTCTTGCCAGTGACAGAAACAAATGCCCAATTTATCAGCAATGTCATCTAAGCGCCTAAGAGCCCACAGACTTAGACAAATCATTCTTAGTGTTTACAAAAACTTGTTTAAAATATATGTAGGATTTCCTTTCATCCTTCCCTTTCTTTTTGATAAAATCAGAGAGCAAGTGTAGTGCTTTTCCTCTCATGAATACAAAATTCTCTGACATAAATATTTGGGAAGCCCTTTTCTGAATCCCACAAAGTTAGGTGCTTTCAACATCCAGACCAAGATATAGTCGAGGTTATCTCACCTCCCTTTCCTTTCCTCCTTGACAGACTCATCAATGTTCAAAGAGTCTGCTTTGAACAAATAAATAGCTACTTGGAAGTCTGGACAATAAATATAATTTTAAAGGTCAAATGAGGACTAGGGAGAACAGTGTGAGTTAAGTAAAGTGCTGCTGTCAAAGCAAATAAACTAAGACCAGCAAGGGTTTGATACCTTGTTTTGTAAATGATGCTCTGTTGGAAAACATCACCATGGAAGCAATAAGTACTAACAACACACTCTATTTCAAGGAGGCAACCAAACATAAATCATTTTAATTAATGGTGTAAGGAAGGCATATTAAAAATTTAAATTACTTCTGTTTTATTGTGCATTCTAAAAAAAAATCAGGCTGCTCTCAAAGTAACTCAATAAAGGCACCAACAGCCCTCCTCAACAATAAAAAACAAGTGCAATGTAGAAGCATTATTACTATTTGGAAGGAACAGCACAGCTGTTGCTGGCTAAGAAAATGATTCCATAGAGCTCCAGTCAGATATATCCTCATCACGAAAGCTCAACTTACTTATAAGAAAACTGGGCTTTAAAAAGATAACTTTTTAAATGTTTTTTTAAAATTAAGATTTATGAGATCTTTCTGTAATGTCTTAAATGCACTAAGGAAAAATGAGCTTGCAATTTTCCCTTGCAGATGGAGAACTTTGGCCAAGGACACTAGCTCAAAGTGAACATTTATCATTTCCAGCATATTTAGACATTTATTTGCAGCTGGATAACATACTCTAATTGACAACACTCCAGAAAGCCTTTGTTTCCCACGTCATTAACCTTACATCTGTAATTCTGGAGAATGTCTGGTTACTCCAAATGATGCAACTATAGGACTGTCAGTTCTGCCATCCTGATAGTAAAACAGATCTGCCATAAACTCAACATACATTCTAAGCTAACAATGATGAAAAGAGCTGTATTTTCTGATATCTCACTCATGATTCAGTACATGATTTTTTTAACCGTTCTTACCCCCTTTTTTAATTTAAGAGAAAAGGAAGGATGCTGCTGATGTTTGTTATAGAGAAGCGGTTAAAGGATGGATGTGAGGATACTCAATGAGCAGGATACAGACTCGTAAACAGACGGTGAGAAATAACTTCACACAAAAATGAAAACTTTCCCCCTTATGGAATAGTTTGCAAACTCAACATACTCTGTAATTCACTAATGGTAGCACCTAAAATTCCAGCTTTGCATAAGGGTTCTATTATTATTATCATCAGATAAAGTTCTCCAAATATCACTGGTTTAGATCCTATTTGTCATGGAAAACCTAGGTACACAGAGGACACAATTCTGCAACATTTAAAATGATATCATCTCTCTCCTTTATCCTTGAAATTACTCATTAAAATGAACTGAAAGATTGAAAAATTTAAAATAGTCTCATATTAAAAGCATCATTGGTGGCCAGATATTCTATTGCAGGGGGGTTTCTCTAACCTTTTTTATTCTATGTCCCTCTTTGGCAATCTGGTGAACCTATGAACCCCTTCCCAGAATAAATAAGCTAAATTAAAATACACAGGATTAAAAGGAATCCAACTGTATTGAAATATAACTGTAAAAATCTATTTTTAAAAGCAAGAAACCAAATCTGTGATACAGAAATACTATGTGCTTCTTTATTAATTCATTAAATTATGAAATATAATAGTAGGTCTAGGAACTATCATAATTTTTTGAAGTATAATTGACTTAAAATAGTATATTAGTTTCAGGTGTACAGCACAGTGATTCAATATTTTTATACCATACACACTTATAACAATATTATAGACTATTTTATCTGTGCTGTATATTACATCCCCATGACTAATTTATTTTATAACTTGTAGTTTGAACCTCTTAATCCCCTTCTCCTATTTCACCCATCACCCCTGCTCTCTCCTCTGGCAACCACTAGTTTGTTCTCTGTATCTGTGTCCGTTTCTGTTTTGCTATATTTGTTCCTTTGTTTTTAGGTTGCACATATAAGTGAAAACATATGGTATTTGTCTTCGTCTGTCATAATCTTGAAGTAGTGATATGTATCTGAATATGAATGGGATTGTTCTGGCCTCTTACATCAAATAACAAGCACCCTGAGAAAGCTGACCATGGAGCTTTGCTGTCAATAGGTTCTAATAACATATATAAGTTGGATACTTCTGAAAATTAGAAACCTGTTTCTTCGACAAATCCCTGGTCACTCTGAAACAGTGAGTAAATTCTACTCAGTATGTAAAGCATTGCATATTTACTTTACAGTTACTGAAAACAAAACAGAATGGTAATTCTAATTTTAAACAATGCATATTGGTTTTAATTGTCGTGGAAACATCTACCATCTTAAAACCTCTTGTACTTCATAAACAGTTTTTGTAATGAGTTGAACTAGAAACATATTACATGTGAATTCCCCAAATCAAGAGCCCTGAGCAGTGATTCTCAACTCTGGCAATTATCAGAATCATTTAGGAAATCTATTAGTTTCTTAAAGCAGCTACAACAAATTACCACCAACTTTGTGGTTTAAAACAACAGAAATTTATTTTCTTACAGTTCTGGATGCCAGGAGTCCAAACAGAGTCTTACAAAGCTAAAATCAGGTGTTAGAAGAGCTGATTGTTTCTTCAAGAGCCAGGGGAGTATCTGCTCCTTGCCCCTCCCAGCTTCTGGTGACTTTCAGCATTCCCTGCCTAGAAGCTGCATCACTTGAATCTCTGCCTCCATGGTCACACTGCCTGTTCCCCTTCTGTGGTCTTATCTCCTCTGCCTCCCTCTTATAACGGCACTTGTGATGGCATTTAGAGCCATCTAGGTCATCCTAGATAATCTCCCTATTTCAAGATCCTTAATTTAATCATAACTGCAAAGTCCCTTTTGCCATGTAAGATAACATTCACGGTTTCCAGGAATTAAGACCTGGATATATTTAGGGATCATTATTGAGCCTAATGGAGGGGCTTTCCTAAACCATACTGATCCCTGGAGATGTCTCACCCAACCACCCTTTCCCCTCAGAGAGAGGCACTACCAATGGAAATCTGACAGCTCCTACTCTGAGAGCCTTCCAGTTATTAGGAACAGAAAAACACCTGAGAACCACTGCTTAAGCTATAAGTAACACTGTCATCTCTGAGTCGTTAATTAAATATCTGTGAACTTTTAATCGCTGAACAATGAATGGTTAAATTATTTCATAAGATATTTTTTAAAAATATGAAATGATTGAATGAAGAATGTGTGACAGATATTGGTGCCTCCGTTCAGGGTTTTTTTTTCCAGTATTTCTATCTTGATAAGAGCTCCTGAGCATATGATTCCCAAAGAGGTGATTGCTGACATAATCTAAATGTACCTGAAAACAGACATTATAAGCTGTTTAATCATGTTTTAGTTGAAAGGTTAAATATTTGGCCCTAGTACTTAAAAGACAATCAAACCAAAGAAATTTGTAAAACACCAAGCTGAAATAAATACATTTCATTTCCCATGAAAAAGTAATATGACTGATAATGATAAAGTGCAAAATGATCCCTAATAATTTAATGCTGCTTAAAGATTGTTAAGCTACAGAAATATAGATCAATGGAACAGGATAGAAAGCCCAGAGATAAACCCAAGCACCTATGGTCAACTAATCTATGACAAAGGAGGAAAGAATATACAATGAAGAAAAGACAGTCTCTTCAATAAGTGGTGCTGGGAAAACTGGACAGCTACATGTAAAAGAATATAATTAGAACACTCCCTAACACCATACACAAAAATAAACTCAAAATGGATTAAAGACCTAAATGTAAGGCCAGACACTATAAAACTCTTAGAGGAAAACATAGGAAGAACACTCTTGGGCAAAAATCACAGCAAGATCTTTTTTGACCCACATCCTAGAGTAATGGAAATAAAAACAAAAATAAACAAATGGGACCTAATGAAAAAAGCTTCTGCACAGCAAAGGAAACTGTACACAAGATGAAAGACAACCCTCAACACTTTCTCCTCAAAATGGGAGAAAATAATGGCAAATGACTCAATTTACAAAGGATTAATCTCCGAAATATAGAAACAGCTCATACAGCTCAATATTAAAAAAAGCAAACAACCCAGTCCAAAAATGGGTGGAAGACCTAAATAGACATTTCTCCAAAGAAGACATACAGATGGCCAAGTAGCACATGAAAAGCTGCTTGACATCACTATTGTTAGAGAAATGCAAATCAAAACTACAATGAGGTATCACCTCACATTGGTCAGTATGGCCATCATAAAAAAATCTACCAAAAAAAAGAAAAAAAAAAAAAGAAATGAAAGAGGAGACATCAATACAGATTCCACAGATATTAACATTATAATAAAAGAATATTATAAACAATTTTATGCCTACAAATTTGATAACAGATTAAATGGATCAATTCTTTGACAGATGCAATGTGCCAAAACTCACACAGGAAGAAGTAGGTGATCTGAATAGGCTGATATGAAAAAAAAAAAAAATCTACAACAACAAATGCTGGAGCGGGTGTGGAGAAAAGGGAACCCTCTTGCACTGCTGGTGGGAATGTAAATTGATACAGCCGCTATGGAGAACAGTATGGAGGTTCCTTAGAAAACTAAAAATAGAATTACCATATGACCCAGCAATCCCACTATTGGGCATATATCCAGAGAAAACCATAATTCAAAAAGACACATGCACCCCAATGTTCATTGCAGCACTATTTACAATAGTCAGGTCACGGAAGCAATCTGGATGTCCATAGACAGACGAATGGATGAAGAAGATGTGGTACATATATACAATGGAATATTACTCAAGCATAAAAAGGAACAAAACTGGGTTGTTTGTAAAGACGTGGATGGACTTAGAGACTGTCATACAGAGTGAAGTAAGTCAGAAAGAGAAAAACAAATATCATATATTAATGTGTTTACGTGAAATCTAGAAAAATGGTACAGATGAACCTGTTTGCAAGGCATAAATAGAGACACAGACATAGAGAACAAACATATGGACACCAAAGTGGGAAAGGTGGGGTGGGATGAATTGGGAGATTGGGATTAACAGATATACACTAACTAATATGTATAAAATAGATAACTAATGAGAACCTGCTGTATAGCACAGGGACCTCCACTTTGCTGTACAGTAGAAACTAACACAACATTGTAAAACAACTATACCCCAACTAAAAACAAAATTTTTTAACTAACCACATGCTAATACCGACACTGCAGAAATATATTCTCTAACATAATCAGATAAATAACCTGCAACTGTACCATAACACCTTCTGGTACACTCAAGAGATTTGTTTTCACAAGGTTATAGTCTCCTTTTCCCCTTCTTTTCACATCACCTCCTCATTTTTCTCTAGTTCACTTAGCTTCCTTTTTATACTCCAACATTCTACATTTTGTTAGAGATACTTGCTCAGGCCATATTTCTTTTTTCATACAAATTTTAAAGGCTACACTCCATTTAAAGTTATTACAAAATAATGGTTATAATCCTTGTGTTGTATAATACATCCTTGTATCCTATCTTACACCCAGTAGTTTGTACCTGCCTCTCCCCAGCCCCTATATTGCTCCTCTCCCCTCCCGACTGCCATATCTAAGGTGCACTACCTGTAACGGGCTTTGCATTTCAATTGCTGATGGAACTCAGATGGATAAGACTTTATCCCCACCAGGACCAGACCTCAGCAACACATACAGGAAGCAAAGCTTCTTTCAGGGGATTACAGTGATCAAATCTTTCCAGTGGTTTCTCCTCATCCCTAGGGTGAGTTCAAATTCCCTCAAAGACATAGGAGGCCCTCCTTAATGGCATTCACGCCTGGATCCTAAACCATCTTTCACCACTCCCTTTCCCTGGCTCACTTGGCCTCAGCCTAGGACTTCCCAAAGCATGCCGAAATAACTTGTAATTCCACACACACTTCATGGGAAAAGTCCCTCATCAACTGCCAACATCTTATTCATTATTTAAAACTCAGTTTGGAGTCAGTAGCTCCATCCAGTTTCCGTGAAACAATCCCTCAACTCTGGCAAATCCCTCCTCCTTTGTGTTCTTTACACATGTTGCTATTGGGGTGCCCATAACCCTCCATTCACACTTTGCCCACTCTTCTGTGTTTCATATTAAAATGTGAGTTTCCATATCATATGATAGTCATTTCTGGACCCCAGTTCCAAGCCAGTACTGGCACATACTAGATTGCAAAGGGCTGAATGCAGAATTTACCTCTACCTTCTCCTTGCTTTCTTTTTTTTGAATTTTATTTTAATTATTTTTTATACCGCAGGTTCTTATTAGTTATGTATCTTATAAATATTAGTGTATATATGTCAGTCTCAATCTCCCAATTCATCACACCACCACCACCGCACCTCTCCCCACCTTTCCACCCTTGGTGTCCATACGTTTGTTCTCTACATCTGTGTCTCTATTTCCGCTTGCAAACTGGTTCATCTGTACTATTGTTCTAGATTCCACACATATGCATTAATATACAATATCTGTTTTCCTCTTTCTGACTTACTTCACTCTGTATGACAGTCTCTACAAATGACCCAATTTTGTTCCTTTTTATGGCGGAGTAATATTCCATTGTATATATGTACCACATCTTCTTCCTATCCATTTATCTGTTGATGGGCATTTAGGCTGCTTCCATGACCTGGCTATTGTAAATAGTGCTGCAATGAACATTGGGGTGCATGTGTCTTTTTGAATTATGGTTTTCTCTGGGTATATGCCCAGTAATGGGACTGCTGGATCATATGGTAATTCTATTTTTTGTTTTTTAAGGAACATCCATACTGTTCTCCATAGTGGCTGTATCAATTTACATTCCCACCAACAGTGCAAGAGGGTTGCCTTTTCTCCACACCCTCTCCAGCATTTGTTGTTTGTAGACTTTCTGATGATGACAATTCTAACTGGTGTGAGGTGATACCTCATTGTAGTTTTGATTTTCACTTCTCTAATAATTAGTGATGTTCAGCAGCTTTTCATGTGCCTCTTGGTCATCTGTATGTATTCTTTGGAGAAATGTCTATTTAGGTCTTCTACCCATTTTTTTATTGGTTTGTTTGGTTTTTTTAATATTGAGCTGTATGAGCTGTTTGTATATTTCAGAGATTAATCCTTTGTAAATTGAGTCATTTGCAAATATTTCCTCCCCTTCTGAGGGTTCATCCTGGTTATAGTTTACTTTGCTGTGCTGAAGATTTTAAGTTTCATTAGGCCCCATTTGTTTATTTTTGATTTTATTTCCATTTCTCTAGGAGGTGGGTCAAAAAAGATCTTGCTGTGATTTATGTTAAAGAGTGTTCTTCCTGTGTTTTTCTCTAAGAGTTTTATAGTATCTGGTCTTACATTTAGGTCTTTAATCCATTTTGAGTTTATTTTTGTGTACAGTGATAAGGAGTGTTTTAATTTCATTCTTTTACATGAGGCTTTCCAGTTTTCCCAGCACAACTTATTGAAGAGACTGTCTTTTCTCCAATGTATATCCTTACCTCCCTTGTCATAGATTAGCTGACCATAGATGCATGGGTTTATCTCTGGGCTTTCTATCCTGTTCCATTGATCTATATTTCTGTTTTTGTGCCAGTACCATACTGTCTTGATTACTGTATCTTTGTAATATATTCTGAAGTCAGGGCGTCAGATTCCACCAGCTCCATTTTTTTCCCGCAAGACTGCTTGGCTATTCGGGGTCTTTTGTGTCTCCATAAAAATTTTAAGATTTTTTGCTCTAGTTCTGCAAAAAAATGCTATTGGTAATTTGATAGGGATTGCATTGAATCTGTAGATTGCTTTGGGTAGTATAGCCATTTTCACAATATTGATTCTTCCAATCCAAGAACATGGTATATCTCTCCATCTGTTGGTATCATCTTCAATTTCTTTTATCAGTGTCTTATAGTTTTCTGCATACAGGTCTTTTGTCTCCCTAGGTAGGTTTATTCCTAGGTATTTTATTCTTTTTGTTGCAACGGTGACTGGGATTGTTTCCTTAATTTCTCTTTCTGATCTTTCATTGTTAATGTATAGGAATGCAAGAGATTTCTGTGCATTAATTTTGTCTCCTGCAACTTTACCAAATTCACTGATTAGCTCTAGTAGCTTTCTTGTGGCATTTTTAGGATTATCTATGTATAGTATTATGTCATCTGCAAACAGTGACAGTTTTACTTCTTTTCCAATTTGTATTCCTTTTATTTCTTTTTCTTCTCTGATTGCCATCACCAGGACTTCCAAAACTATGTTGAATAATAGTGGTGAGAGTGGACACCCTTATCTTCATCCTGATCTTAGAGGAAACACTTTCAGTAATCTTAGAGGAAATGCTCTCAAACCATTGAGAATGAAGTTTGCTCTGGGTTTGTCATATATGGCCTTTATTATGTTGAGCTAGGTTCCCTCTATGCCCACTTTCTGGAGAGTTTTTATCATAAATCGGTTCTGAATTTTGTCAAAAGCTTTTTCTGCATCTACTGAGATGATCATATGTTTTTCATTCTTCAATTTGTTAATATGGTATATCACATTGATTGATTTGTGTATATTGAAGAATCCTTGCATCCCTAGGATAAATCCCACTTGATCATGGTGTATGACCCTTTTAATGTGCTGTTGGATTCTGTTTGCTAGTAGTTTGTTGAGGATTTTTGCATCTATATTCATCAGTGATATTGTTCTGTAATTTTCTTTTTTTGTAGTGTCTTTGTCTGGTTTTGGTACCAGGGTGATGGTGGCCTTGTAGAATGAGTTTGGGAGTGTTCCTTCCTCTGCAATTTTTTGGAAGAGTTTGAGAAGGATGGGTATTATCTCTTCTGTAAATGTTTGATAGAATTCACCTGTGAAGCCATCTGGTCCTGGACTTCTGTTTGTTGGAAGATTTTTAATCACAGTTTCAATTTCATAACTTTTGATTGGTCTGTTCATATTTTCTATTTCTTCCTGGTTCAGTTTTGGAAGGTTACACCTTTCTAAGAATTTGTCCATTTCTTCCAGGTTGTCCATTTTATTGGCATAGAGTTGCTTGTAGTAGTCTCTTAGGATGCTTTGTATGTCTGCGGTGTCTGTTGTAACTTCTCCTTTTTCCTTTCTAATTTTATTGATTCGCGTCCTCTCCCTCTTTTTCTTGATGAGTCTGCCTAAAGGTTTATCAATTTTATTTAACTTCTCAAAGAACCAGCTTTTAGTTTTATTGATCTTTTCTATTGTTTTCTTTGTTTCTATTTCATTTATTTCTGCTCTGATCTTTATGATTTCTTTCCTTCTACTAACTTTGGGTTTCGTTTGTTCTTCTTTCTCTAGTTCCTTTTGGTGGAAGGTTATATTTTTTTTGAGATGTTTCTTGTTTCTTGAGGTAGGATTGTATTGCTATAAACTTCCCTCATAGAACTGCTTTTGCTGCATCCCATAGGTTTTGGATCATTGTGTTTTTGTTGTCATTTGTTTCTAGGTATTTTTTGATTTCCTCTTTGATTTCTTCGGTGATCTCTTGGTTATTTAGTAATGTATTGTTTAGCCTCCATGTGTTTGTGTTTCCTGTAGTTGATTTCTCATCTCATAGCATTGTGGTCAAAAAAGATGCTTGATATGATTTTAATTTTCTTAAATTTACCGAGGCTTGATTTGTGACTCAAGATTTGATCTATCCTGGAGAATGTTCCATGAGCACTTGAGAAGAAAGTGTAATTTGCTGTTTTCAGATGGAATGTCCTATAAATATCAATTAAATCTATCTGTTCTATTGTGTCATTTAAAGCTTGTGTTTCCGTATTAATTTTCAATCTGTATTATCTGTCTATCAGTGTAAGTGAGGTGATAAAGTCCCCCACTATTACTGTGTTACTGTCGATTTCCTCTTTTATATGTGTTAGCATTTGCCTTATGTATTGAGGTGCTCCTATGTTGGGTGCATATAGATTTATAATTGTTATATCTTCTTCTTGGATTGATCCATTGATCATTATGTATTAACCTTCCTTGTCTCTTACTTTTTTTTAGTCTATTTTTTCTGATATGAGTATTGCTACTCCAGCTTTCTTTGGATTTCTATTCACATGGAATATCTTTTTCCATCCCCTCACTTTCAGGCTGTATGTGCCCCTAGGTCTGAAGTTGCTCTCTAGTAGACAGCATATATATGGGTCTTGTTCTTGTTTCCATTCAGTGAGCCTGTGTCCTTTGGTTGGAACATTTAATCCATTCACATTTAAGGAAATTATTGATATGTATGTTCCTTTCAACATTTTCTTAATTGTTTTGGGTTTGTTTTTGTAGGTCCTTTTCTTCTCTTGTGTTTCCCACTTAGAGATGTTCCTTTAGCATTTGTTGTAGAGCTGGTTTGGTGGTGCTGAATTCTCTTAGCTTTTGCTTGTCTTTAAAGCTTTTGATTTCCCCTTTGAATCTGAATGAGATCCTTGCTGGGTAGAGCAATCTTGGTTGTAAGTTCTTCCCTTTCATCACTTTAAATATATCATGCCACTCCCTTCTGGCTTGTAGAGTTTCTGCTGAGAAATCAGCTGTTAACCTTATGGGAGTTCCCTTGTATGTTATTTGTTGTTTTTTCCTTGTTGCTTTTAATAATTTTTCTTTGTCTTTAATTTTTGTCAACTTGATTACTATGTGTCTCAGCATGTTTCTCCTTGGGTTTATCCTGCCTGGGACTCTTTGCGCTTCCTGGACTTGGGTGGCTATTTCCTTTCCCATGTTAGGGAAGTTTTCGACTATAATCTATTCAAATATGTTCTCGGGTGCTTTCTTTCTCTCTTTTCCTTCTGGGATCCCTGTAATGTGAATGTTGGTGTGTTTAATGTTGTCCCAGAAGTATTTTAGGCTGTCTTCATTTCTTTTCATTATTTTTTCTTCATTCTGTTCCACAGCAGTGAATTCCACCCTTCTGTCTTCCAGGTCACTTACCCGTTTTTCTGCCTCAGTTATTCTGCTATTGGTTCCTTCTAGTGTATTTTTCATTTCAGTTATTGTATTATTCATCTCTGTTTGTTTGTTCTTTAATTCTTCTAGGTCTTTGTTAAACATTTCTTGCATCTTCTCGATCTTTGCCTCCATTATTTTTCCGAGGTCCTGGATCATCTTCACTATCATTATTCTGAATTCTTTTTCTGGAAGGTTGCCTATCTCCACTTCATTTAGTTGTTTTTCTGGGGTTTTATCTTGTTCCTTCATCTGGTACATAGTCCTCTGCCTTTTCATCTTGTCTATCTTTCTGTGAATGTGGTTTTCATTCCACAGGTTGCAGGATTGTAGTTCTTGCTTCTGCTGTCTGCCCTCTGGTGGATGAGGCTATCCAAGAGGCTTGTGCAAGCTTCCTGATGGGAAGGACTGGTGGTGGGTAGAGCTGGGTATTGTTCTGGTGGGCAGAGCTCAGTAAAACTTCAATCCACTTGTCTGCTGATGGGTGGGGCTGAGTTCCCTCCCTGTTGGTTGTTTGGCCTTAGTTGAGCCAGCAGTGGAGCCTACAGGCCCTTTGGTGGGGCTAATGGTGGACTCTGGGAGGGCTCACACCAAGAATTATTTCTCAGAACTTCTGTTGCCAGTGTCCTTGTACCCGTTGTGAGACACAGCCATCCCCGTCTCTGCAGGAGCCCTCCAATACTAGTAGATAGGTCTGGTTCAGTCTCCTATGGGGTCACTGCTCCTCCCCCTGGGTCCTGACGCACACACTACTTTGTGTGTGCCCTCTAAGAGTACAGTCTCTGTTTCCCCCAGTCCTGTCGAAGTCCTGCAATCAAATCTTGCTAGTCTTCAAAGTCTGATTCCCTAGGAACTCCTCCTCCCATTGCCTGACCCCCAGGTTGGGAAGCCTGACATGGGGCTCAGAACCTTCACTCCAGTGGGTGGACTTCTGTGGTATAAGTGTTCTCCAGTTTGTCAGTCACCCACCCAGCGGTTATAGGATTTGATTTTATTGTGATTGTGCCTCTCCTACTGTCTCATTGTGGCTTCTCCTTTGTCTTTGGATGTGGGTATCTTTTTTGGTGAGTTCCAGTATCTTCCTGTTAATGACTGTTCAGCAGTTAGCTGTGATCCCAGTGGTCTCGCAAGAGGGAGTGAGCGCATGTCCTTCTACTCCACCATCTTGAACCAATCTCTCTCTCTCCCTGCTTTTAAACCTAGTTTAAACCTAGTTTAAGTTTTATGCTCTGATTCATTTATTCCTAGGTCTAAATGCAAGCTCATGTTCAGGGCTAGCTGCTCTACAGTCTGTATTTCTAAATGTAAAATAAAGATGTTTCTCTCTATTAAGTAAGTTGCAGAAATTAGTAAGCA
Source organism: Delphinus delphis (assembly GCF_949987515.2). Lineage (NCBI taxonomy): Eukaryota > Metazoa > Chordata > Mammalia > Artiodactyla > Delphinidae > Delphinus > Delphinus delphis. The sequence goes on along the minus strand of NC_082687.1, from coordinate 43,487,868 downwards.
TTCATGATGCTTCTGAGAATAGGAAGCCCTCCTGACATTGTAAAAACATGCCTTAATGGTGTCCCTCTGTGCCTTGCATAAAGAAATATACTGCATGATTCCCAGTCTGCAGAGACCCAGGGATGGAATGGATCTATTCTCACCACCTGATGATTGAATCTTCTCTATCATACCCCATTTGATGGTGGAGACTTCATTTGAGTACATCTAGCAACCTCCCAAAGAAGCCCATTTCAGTCTTCACAAGCGTCCTTTTAAAATACCACTTTGGGGCTTCCCTGATGGCACAGTGGTTGAGAGTCCACCTGCCGATGCAGAGGACACGGGTTCGTGCCCTGGTCCGGGAAGATCCCACATGCCGCGGAGCGGCTGGGCCCGTGAGCCATGGCCGCTGAGCCTGCGCGTCCGGAGCCTGTGCTCCGCAACGGGAGAGGCCACAGCAGTGAGAGGCCCGCATACTGCAAAAAAAAATAATAATAATAATATAAAATAAAATACCACTTTGACACTTTTGAGCCCTCTGGTCAGTATTATATGAAATTGCAAAGTAATGAAATAAGGAAATCCACCATTGTGAAGTTTAAATTAGAAAAACAAGGAGCACACATCACATTAAGGCACCTTTTTGCTTTTTAATTTGAGACTCAAGAGTGCTAGCTAGCCTAAAATCACCATATCTAAGACAATCAAGATTACTACAGGAAACCGTCTGAGCATAAATTGCTATAGCAGGAAACTGATTAGTTCAGCAAAGAGACAGGATGTTTCTTGTCTCTACTGTTGTCTAAGTTAATTCTGTGCCTCCTCCATGGGCCAACTGCTCTGAGATAAAGGATTGTAAAGTTGTCTCATGAAAGCAGACTGAAGTACAATGAATAATAAACGCAGGAGTAATACAAAGCACTGCCTGAAGTTGCAAGGAAGCGGAAATCAGTCAGCAGCAGGGAGGGAGAAAAAGGCAGTCTAGTAATATTATGTAAAACACTACTCTGACCTACAGAATATAAAGTTCTGTATAAAGTGCTGATAAGGAAAGGAATATTATCAAAATAGGTAGTAGCATGCTTTGAAGGAGCGCTTCTTCAGAATAACCTTTTCTACGAAGCCTGAACAGTCCAAGTTGTATTGCTTGAAACGTGCTGATGTTTTTTACTCAACGTTCCGCCCTGTGGCAGGAAAAATAATGGCTCTATAAAGATGTCCCCATCCTAATTCCCTGGAATTGTGAATAAATTGCCTTCCAGGGCCAAAGAGACTTTGCAGATGTGATTAAGGTTAAGGACCTTGAGATAGGAGATCATCCTGGATTATCCAGGTGGGTCAAACCTAATCACATGGTTCCTTAACACTGGAGGTCCTTTCCCAGCTGGGCTCAGAGTCAGAGGAACATAGGACTACAGAATAATGGTGACAAAGATGCAACGTGGCTGGCTCTAAAGGTGGAGGAAGGGGCTCACAAGGCAAGGAATGGAGGTGACTTCTAGAGGCTGGAAAACGCAAGGGAACAGATTCTGTTCTAGAGCATTAAGAGAGGAATGTATCACTGCGGATACCTTTTAACCCAGTTTAGCTCAGTGAGACCCATGTTGGATCTGTGATTACATAACTTAGATAATAAATTTGATACCAAATGTGTGGCAATTTGTTACAGTAGCGCTAGAAAGCTTATTACCCATATTCTTTCAGCAGTTTGACTCAAACATGAAAGATGACACAACCTGAAATCAGCTGTTGTAACTTCAAAAGTGACTGTTTAACAGATACCCTAACATTTGCACATGACTTATTTCTAAAATGTTTTTCTAAGAGGCAAACAGAGAAGGTCCTGAAATAGTAGATCTTTCAAAGAAGTAATGAAACATTCAATAAGCACTGAAAAAAAACCAAACAAACTGACAGATTATCAACCTCTCTCAATGAATCCAGCAGAACATATCATTCAATTTTCTTGAAATTCTTTTGTACTTGCATGGAAAACCCTTTATTCCTACAACCTGTCCTATCTTCTTTTCCCCTTCTTCCCCCAAATCTGATTTTGAAGCCTTTTTTTGATGAAGTTTTATAATAAACATTTATTGGCATGCATGAATACAATTTATTATAATGACAAAAACTATTAAAATTCAATTTGCTAATTGAAACTTTGCTGTTGTTGAATATTGATTCATATTTCAGCCTTACTTTACACCTTGATGTTTAAAAAAAAAAAAGAGTAGGATTTCAAATGCTCACTCACCACTTTGCAGCAAAGGGGCCAAAACCACCACATCAAACCGATGCCCAAGAGTAGCAGTAACACCAAAATAGCAATGATGGCTGCAATCCCACTAGACTAGAGGAAGCACAAAACAAAAACAAGGATGTCAGCAAAGTTTAGGGTCAAATCCCAAACACATATTTTTTAAGGAAACATCAGGAAAAGTTACAGAAAACATCATAATCTTAAACCAGATTTCTCTCATATTCCTTTAAATTCTATAAATTACCTTATACCCTATTTATATTATATTTTACTTTATTACATTTATATAATATATTAAGTATATTATAATCTATTTGTATTAAATTTCCTTATATTATATTTCATGTATATTAAGATAGGCAGTAATTAGTATAAACATCTTCCAAACTGTTTGAAATTATGCCTTAAAAAAAAAAAGGAAAAATCACAATTTGGGTTTGTGCGAATGGTCTGTATGGTCCCTACCTTTTGTCTCTGGGAAAGGATTATTCTGGTTACAAGCATGATTACCTCTAGGCAGAATTTATGCAGAATTTTCCCAGACTTTTTGATAATGGAAAATTATTTACTTTATATATTTAAATGGTAGGACAAGATGATTATCAAAAATCACCAATCAGGTGGCAAACCAACAACAATCGTTCTTGTATGCATCAGAAAAGAATGCAACCTCATGCGTTCATATATCAGAAGACGCCTCAGGGCAGCTCAAGCACTACCCACACAAGAACCACACTGGTGCTTTTTCACTTTCTAATGACGATCTCCTCCAGGTCTAACACCCCTGCTCTGGGCTCTGCCTCTGACCCCCTTCTTCTACCAAATACCTCCACATCCTATAAGGCTTAGCTTAAGCCACTTCCTCAGGAAGACTTCCTTGTACCTTCTGGCTAGAAAATGCCCCTCCTTACTGTACAAGGCATAGTTCTCTGTACTTTAATCTTAGCATTTATCACAATATATTTACTGATTTATTTGCTTATTTATTTATGATGAACTACAATTTTTTATTTAATTTGTCTTTTCTATATTCACTGTGAGCTCTAGGAAGGCAGCACCTATGCCCAACCTACTTAATAATGTGTACTCCATGTCTGGCACTTAAAACTATTTACTAAGAGAATGAACTCCAAATAAATAAGACTGAAAAAGCCACAAAAACAAAGAAGAGTGTTTGCTGAATTTTTAGTGCAGAGATAAAGTTTCCAAGAGAACGAGCTGTCTCTTCCAAACCACTGCTCTCCAGGATCCCCAGTAATCATGTTTGGTTTGTGGGGGGTTTTTTTTTGCGGGGGGAGGGGAAGATTTCAAGGAAGAAAAAAAAAAAACTGTAAATAAATCAATACACTGTCTGGGTGGAAATTTGGGCCTTTATAAGGCAGCTTTTCAGGGATACATTTCCTATCATTCCAAACAAATAAGTAGTACAAGCCCAGAAGTCAAGGCAACAGCCACATTTAGCCCAAGAGCTGACAGAGAGAAAGGCTGAGTGGGAAGAACCTATCAGTTTCCATCTTAGAATAGCATTGTCTTAAAAATATTAGTCTGGAGGTCTAATTTTAAGCAAGTTGTTTAATTTCTCAGGGACTCCATTTTCTAATCTACAAAATAAGAAAGTCAGTTGTTCCCAAAGCATAAACTCTTTGTGGCAAAGCTATAACGAGGCTATCTCTCTTATAAAAGCACTGCACACATTAGCATATTTTTAAAGCCCTGAATGGCTCTGTAGTAAAAAAGAACAGTCCAACTTATATCAACACAGGTCAATTTTTTTTTTCTCATAACATTATCAATATCCTATAGAACTCGGATTTCCTAGAATCCATTTTGGGAAATGTTAGGATTGATCAAAGCTAAGAGACTTTCAGATGTTGAAGCAACAATGGTGGTAGCATTTAATTAGAACATTTTATAATGGAATTTGAATTGTAATACATAATAACCTATGCATAAAGAGATAATGATTTTTATGTAAACAGTTATTTGTAAATAACTGAAAAGAGAAGAGAAGGTACTTTTCAAAAGTATTACTTTAGGGAGTGCTAGCAAAATATACTTGGTAGAGCTAATCACAAAAATCTTGAAATGTGTGTCACAGTTTCCCTATATCATTTGTTAGTATCACAATGGAAAAAAAAGAAAAAGCGATTACCATATATTGACTTGGAAACTATCTCCAAACAGATCAATTTTCAAAGATGTTGATTACTAACAGCACTTCCGTTTTAGTAAATCCATTAAAAAAATAACTTTAAAAATAATTCTCAAAGCAGCATAGACCATAAATAAAACATGTATTAATTTCAGAAATTATTTTTAGAAAAAGATTAAGAATCAAGTATACATGAACAATTAAAGCTATCCTTTGATTTCTAATTTTGCATCTGGATGCAAGAGGGAATAACCATACAAGCTATTTATGTAACTAATGTTAGGTTGCAAATGAACCAAAACAGACACCACCAAAATATCACCTAGAATCCTTGAGTATGTCATTTAATTTATTTTTCAGAAGACAACAAAAATAACTACAGAAACTTCACACACAGACACATACACATACAATCTTCATGAAGCTCTAATATTTACTATTAGACCATTCTTAAGGCACGTCAAGATGTTACCACATATTTACCATAAAAAATTAATTTAAGGGCTTCCCTGGTGGCGCAGTGGTTGAGAGTCCGCCTGCCAATGCAGGGGACACAGGTTCGTGTCCCAGTCCGGGAAGATCCCATATGCCGTGGAGCGGCTGGGCCCGTGAGCCATGGCTGCTGAGCCTGCGCGTCCGGAGCCTGTGCTCCGCAACGGGACAGGCCACAACAGTGAGAGGCCCACGTACCGCAAAAAAAAAAAAAAAATTAATTTAAAATTTAAGAAATGAGAAGACATGCAGTCATCTTGCAACTTCTTGATGTACAATTTAGTAGAATGAAAGTGTAAGCTCAACATGTGATCACTGATGTAACCTAAACATCTAAATCAGTGTCTTGCACACAGAAAGTTCTGTGTGTGTGTGTGTGTGTGCGCGCACGCATGTGTGTGTGTGTGTGCATGTGTGTGTGTGTGTGTGTCAGAGAGAGAGAGAGAGAGAGGAGATAAATACTTTATAGGAAATTTCCTGGCAAATATCTAAGTTCTCTGGCCTCAAAACCAAAGAAAGTAATTCAGAGCACACATCAGGATACTTATGAAAACACTCTAAGTGCAACTTTCTACACAGAATTCTAAACGTTCACGAACAAATCATACAATTCTCCATAGGCTTGATTATACTAAGCTCTGAAATCTAGACAAGAATATAATGGGAAAAGAATGTCAAAGAAATACATAGAAAACTATGATATCCTATGGGAGAAGTGTTGTCAAATGTATAAATTCATGATTCCACCTTCAAATATGAAGTCTTACATAAGATAACCCCGACCTGTGACCATTCATGTATGGAATGAATGCAGCCTTCCCCACCAGACCTTTCCCACATGAGGATTGAGCCATGACATCCATGGAAATGCTCACCATGTGGCTGTGCACACCACTTCCAAAAGGGTTGTATGAACATTTGTTTTTCCCTTTTCTTAGAATTCAAATCCTATGTTCAGAAATAAGGACGTGAAACTGGAGGGTGTGAATATGCTAAAAGTTTAGTGGTTAGTTTTTTCTTTTTACAAATGTGTCATGAGCAGGAAATTCGGAAAATCATACTGACAGAATATAAAGTAGATGGGCTGGCCATGATAGGCAGTCAAAATTCTTGGATTTTCTTTCAAAAATGCCCCAGTTAGGAACACTGACAAAACATTATGCACATCCAGATGCAAACATACATTTAGTATAATAATATTATTATCTCAACTGATTCTGAAAATTAGTCTACAAGAAAACTGACTATGAAAATACACACTTTCTGAAGACCTACAGACTTAATCTTTATCACATTTAAGAGAAGCATGATGGAAAACAGGTCACAGTAAGCAAAGAATTTAATGCAACCCGAAATTGCCATAAACACAGCCCTGGATGCCCCGGTCCCAGACATTAGCTCAGTTCACTGTATACAAATCTAGGCTTTCCCAGTTCCTTTGTTTTGATTTGCCAGAGCCGTTATCAGAGCATGAAAGACTTCAGCCATGAAAGGGAAATAATTTCATTGCTCACATAACTTTATAAACAAATTAAGAAAAGGTCAAACACACAGATTTCAGTCCTATGAGCAGATACTATGCTGCAGAGTCAGATGAAACTAGATCTGGTTACGCAGAGTTATGTATCATAGGTGGAAACTAAAAGCCTCTCACCTCTGTTTAGGTGTGCTGCTCTTTAAACACTAGGCAGTTAAAAAGCTGCCAAAGCTATAATGTTGCACAAGTCTTCATGAAGCCCACAGGTTAGTTGGTGGGACAACCCTTGAACACACAATCATAAATGTGAGAAGTATGGAAGGAGAGTACAACAGAAACAGGGCAAAGCAGGAACTAGCCTGGTCTGGGGTTCTGAAAGGACCTCCTGAGAAAGTATAAGAAAGCCCAGGAAGGGAGAGGAGGTCGAATGAGTGGCTCATTGCAAGAACAAGAAAAGACAACTTTGTCTGAAAAATAGAATTTGAGAGGGCTTGGTAGCACCTGAAGCAGCTGAAGAAAACAATGAAACACAAATTTCTGGAAAGCAGTAATCCTCTTTATAACAGAGAGAATTGGCCAATTGTTGGGTTAATATCCATTTGTTAGATGACCTTCCAATCAGCCATTTGTTGGATCAATTCTTCCTAGCTATAGTTCTGAACAAGTAGCATTTTCAGATGTCTACAAAGACAGTTAGCTGAGGAGTCCAGTTGGAGATTTAGTACCCAGATGTTGGCCAAGGCTTTGAAGCCAAAACTCTTTTAAGTGTTAAGTTGGGGACATACCAGAACCTTGAGCTTGATTTTAGGGTAAAAGGAATATATTTTCTAGTCATCCTGGACACATTCAGTCTTTGAACTTCATCTGCATCTAATTTCCTTTTCTTCATTAAAAGGAAGTTATAATGTACAACGAAAAACTTCACTCCGCCAAATAGAACTGAAATTCTAGCTAACAGAATAACAGATGTATGGAAACAAATCAGAGTCACTACTGTACTTGCAAAACAACTATGGGAAAAGAGGAATCACTCAAAAATTTCAAACGTGTGTGAATAGCCTGTTGCAATCTATCTAGAAAATAATTAATCACAGCAACCACATTAGAATAAAACAGACACAGAAATGGGGAACTAAACCTCCACAATTTTGCTTCCATGAATTTAGAGCTAGGGGAAGAAAAAATAGTCATAAAATAGATGATGATTTCATTTACTAGATTCTTTTGAAATATTCCATAACAGGAACTAGCAAACTATGGCCGAAAGGCCAGATCAGATCATCTGTTTCATAAGATGCCTGGCAAGCTAAAACAAATTTTTTACATTGTTACATAGCTGAAAAAAATTTAAAGAAAAATATATTATCAACACATGAAATTCAAATTCTAGTGTATATTGTATGTTGAACACAGCCATGCCCGTTTGTTTATATGTCTATGGCCGCCTTTGGGTTACAATGGCAGAGTTGAGTAGTGTAACTGTATAACCCCTAAAGCCTAAAATAATTACTATCTGACCCTTTACAGAAAAAAATTGCCAACCTCTGTCTTATATAAATCAAATTAGGACCTGGTAACGAATGGAAGATTGTGCAAGTATTCAGGCCAGGGGAAGACAAACTTGGGTTCAATTCCCAATTCTAGCATTTACTCGACTATGAAACTGAGCAAGCAATTTAACCCCAGGGCCTCCAGGCTCCAAGTCTCCCCTTTCTCGGGGGCAGCAAAAGCTGAAATCAGCCAATATTCTGCTCATCAAGCTGTGTAGCATGCTGAGGGTTGGATCCACCTACTAGCAGAAGCATCTTCTAATGTGTTTGCATCAATGTGCACTAAAGATTGGAGGTGGCTCTCTGTTCCTCAATTTTCTCATCTGTAAAATTCAGGTAATAGTAATAGCCTCCTCTTGAGTGGTGAGAATTAAATGAAATCATGAAGTGCTGAGCACATGTGTAGGGCTTAGCACAGTGTCTGGCACTTAATTAGTGCTTATAAAATTTGTTCTTAGTATTATTATTCTAAAAGAATCAGAAGAGCAGTGGCTCCAAGGGGGGAAAAAAGACATCTTTCACTGAATGTTTTAAAGCGGAGACACATTTAGATCTTCTGAGACAGACGAAAAGAATGGACGGCCTAAGTCTAAACCCTCCTCAGATTCTAGTTAGTCTTAAATCTTTTAAGTCCAAACCTTAGTTTCCCTACTTTTAAACTGAATATGCCGGTACTGTCATTCATTCCTTTAACAAATAATTTTGGAGCACCTGCCTCGTGTAAGGACCAGGCACTGAGAGGGAGGCGATGAGCAAGGCACAGACTGCAGAGAGAGGCCGAGAAGTAAACAGGAAATGACAACCCAGTGACATAAGTGCCTTAGTAAGAACGAGCCCGGATGCTCTTGGAGAACAGAGGAGGTTCCTTATTTGTGAGATTTCCACAAGGATTAATCAATTGCTAAATAATGGTGTTTCATTTTGTTTGGCTTTTCAAATGCCTGTGAAGAGCCAAAAGTATCATCCAAGAATGAATAAGATTACTAACTTCATCTCTCCTAATTATCACATCCAAATATGCCTGAAAGGCTAGGTATCACATAAATACAAGGGCGGTATTTATCATAATATTATCCACTGTCTTCTTCTATTCTGAATAGAGGTGTAATGCACACATCTGCAGGTACTTTCTCATCAGCTCCATTCTCACTTTCTACTTCTATAAAACGGTGATATTACTACCACACACCAGACATATTTGCATTTAAATCAATATAATGGCTAAATCCAATTAGAAAAAAAGAATTATCCCGTGGTTATGTAAGTCAAATAATTATACTGTACACCTTAAACTTATACAGTGCTGTATGTCAATTATATCTCAATAAAACTGGAAGGAAAAATAAAACTCTAGCCCTTTGTCTCAGCAGAGTTGAGTTCAGTCTCTCATGAAAGTGGAAGATTTTCTTCCCTTCATTCATTTTAACACTGTGTACTGAAGTTTAGGAACCACAGACCTGTAGGATGAACTCTAAGCTCTTTTTTTTTTTTTTTTTTTTTTTTTGGCCATGGATAATCTGATCTAAATTTTCTCTTTCCAAGCTTTCCTTCCACTATTTTTACCCCAACCAAATATATCTACTTTCAATTTTTTTAATTCAGTTTTTATTAAAGTATAATTGCTTTACAATATTCTGTTCAAGTGTACACTATAGTGATTCAGTATTTTTGCAGATTATATTCCTTTAAAGGTTTTATAAGATAATGGGTATAGCTCCCTGTGCTATACAGTAAATACTTGTTGCTTATCTATTCAGTATACAGTGGTTTATATCTGTTAATCCTGTATCCCTAATTTGTCCCTCCTCCCTTCAATTTCTGTTTGCTATTTATCTGTAAAATGGTCCCCCCTCCTCTCTCTTTGCCCAAGACCTGCTCTCATTTCAAGACCCAGTTTATCTCGGTTCCTCCATAAATACAAAACATTTCTCTAGCTTTCCTTCCCTTCTTGCTCTACCTACTAAAAGCTCTTTTTTTTTTTCATTAAAAATCCTGTGGAATTTGGTTGACTTTTTCATTCCATATAACAGCTCCCAAATGTGCACCTCCAATCCAGACCTCTTTCTAGAACTTCAGACTTGTGTATTCAACAGCCTTTCTGACACTCCCACTGAGATGAAAAATGGACATCTTTCACTCAACATTTCCAAAACAGACCTCCTCATCTTTTTCAAAAAAGGTCTCTACCTGATGACAACTCATCTTTCTAGTTGCTCAGGTGAAAAAGCCTGGAACTGTCCTTATTGTCTTTCTCTCACACCCGTATCTAATCTGTCTAGGTATCCGGTAGACTCCACCTTTAAAATATATTCAAATCTAACCACTTCCCACCATCTCCCTTGCTATCTGCCCAGTGGAGCCACCATCCCCTCTCCTAGGTTACTGAACTAGCCACAGAATTGGTCTCCAGGTCTCCACTTTGGCCCCTACCTGCAAAGTCTATTTTTGCACAGCAGTCAGAATGATCCTTTTAAAACACAGTCACACCGTGTCACCTTCAGTGGCTCCTGTTTCACTTAGAAAAACACTCAGAATCTTACAATGACTTACAAAACTCTCCATGATCTCTCCCCTCCCTCCACGCTCTCCTACTCATCTCAGGCCTCCTCCCCCAGCTACCTCCACTCTGCACACTGGCTGCCTTGCTCCTCTTTAAACCAGCCACATACACTCCCATCTTAGGCTCTGTTCGAGCTGCTCCCTCCGCAAGAACACTCTTCCCTTGCATGGTCTTCAGGGCTCACTCCCTCACCTTCCTCAAGGCTTTGCTTAAATCTCTTCTCAAGGGAAAATATTCAGATGCCTTATTTAATATAACAACGTGCCGCCAAACTTTCTCTCCATCTCTGACACAACTGATGTTCCTTTTTCTGAAATCACCTTACTCTTAAAACCACCTCGAGTCACGTTACGCTCCCCTTAGAACTAGCAAGACCTAGAAAGACTTCCTCTTTCCAGGAAGCAAACAACCTGTACATTCCAAATGAGTCATTAAGCTTCAGCATCCCTGCACACAGAAACTGTGCATGGTTATAGGATGCAGACAAAGAATTGTTTTCTGCTTCTGTGAAAGAGAGGTGAAAAAAGACAGCTGGAGGTACAGAATAGGAAGGGGGATGGAGAAAGAACGCTATTTCAGTGAGCAAAACACTGAGATACCGTATACCACAAATGTCTGTAATCTCAACCACATCCTGAAGGACCAGGAAACCTACACATTACAACATCCACAAAACCTACAAATTGCAACATGAATTGAAGATAAAAAGGGGGAAAAAAACAACTAGCTATTTTCAAAATAAGAACAGGCATTGTTAAAGAGTTATCCAGGGAATTCAATAGTGACCCAAGAGTCCATATCGATGCGTGTTTTCCCTGCAATGTTTTCTTACAACAAGAAACAAACTATCTCTCTACGGATAATATTGAGTTGCCTTGTTTTGTTTGCTGGAGGAAGGATGTCTCTCAAATTAAAATATAAAACCATAAAATCATGAGATGGAGGTGGAGCCTTCAAGATGGCGGAAGAGTAAGACGCGGAGATCACCTTCCTCCCCACAAATACATTAGAAATACATCTACATGTGGAACAACTCCTACAGAACACCTACTGAATGCTGGCAGAAGACCTCAGATTCCCCAAAAGGCATGAAAATCCCCATGTACCTGGGTAGGGCAAAAGAAAAAAGAATAAACAGAGACAAAAAAATAGGGACGGGACCCGTAACTCTGGGAGGGAGCTGTGAAGGAGTAAACGTTTCCACACACTAGGAAACCCCTTCACTGGCAGAGACGGGGGGTGGCAAGGGGGAAGCTTCAGAGCCACGGAGGAGAGCGCAGCAAAAGGGGTGCAGAGGGCAAAGCAGAGAGATTCCTGCACAGAGGATAGGTGCTGACCAGCACTCACCAGCCCGAGAGGCTTGTCTGCTCAGCCGCCGGGATGGGTGGGGGCTGGGAGCTGAGGCTTCGGCTTCAGAGGTCAGATCCCAGGGAGAGGACTGGGGTTGGCTGCGTGAACACTGCCTGAAGGGGGCTAGTGCACCACAGCTAGACAGGACGGAGTCCAGAAAAAAATCTGGGCCTGCCTAAGAGGCAAGAGACCATTGTTTTCGGGTGCGCGAGGAGAGGGGCTTCAGAGCACCAGCTAAACGAGCTCCAGAGAAGAGCACGAGCCACAGCTATCAGCGTGGATGCCAGAGATGGGCATGAAACGCTAAGACTGCTGCTGCAGCCACCAAGAAGCCTGTGTGCAAGCACAGGTCACTATCCACACCTCCCCTCCCAGGAGCCTGTGCAGCCCGCCACTGCCAGGGTCCCGGGATCCAGGGACAACTTCCCCGGGAGAACGCACGACGAGCCTCAGGCTGGTGCAACGTCACGCCGGCTTCTGCCACCGAAAGCTCGCCCTGCAACCGAACCCCTCCCTCTCCCCAGCCTCAGTGAGCCAGAGCCCCAGAATCAGTTGCTACTTTAACCCCGTCCTGTCTGAGCGAAGAACAGATGACCTCAGGTGACCTACACGCAGAGGCGGGTCCAAATCCCGAGCTGAACCCCAGGAGCTGTGAGAACAAAGAAGAGAAAGGGAAATCTCTCCCAGCAGCCTCAGGAGCAGCGGATTAAATCTCCACAATCAACGAGATGTAGCCTGCATCTGTGGAATACCTGAATAGACAACGAATCATCCCAAATTGAGAAGGTGGACTTTGGGAGCAACTGTAGACTTGGGGTTTGCTTTCTGCATCTAATTTGTTTCTGGTGTTATCTTTATCTTAGTTTTTTATTTAGACATTATTATCACTGGAAGATTTGTTTATTGCTCTCTTTTTTTAAATATCTATATATATTTTTTCCTTTTTATATTTTTGTGAGTATGTGTATGTATGCTTCTTTGTCTGTATAGATTTGCTTTTGTCATTTATCTTAGGGTTCTGTCTGTCCGTTTTTTGAGGGGTTTTTTTGTTTACTTTTTAGAATAGCTTTTAGTGCTTGTTATCATTGGTGGAATTGTTTTTTCGTTTAGTTGCTCTCTTCTTTCTTTTTTTAATTATTTTTTATTTTTACTTTTAATAATTTTTTATTTCAATAACTTTATTTTATATTTTTTCTTTCTTTTTTTTCTTTTTTTTTCTTTTTTTTTTTTGCAGTACATGGGCCTCTCACTGCTGTGACCTCTCCCGCTGCGGAAAACAGGCTCCGGACGCACAGGCTCAGTGGCCATGGCTCACGGGGCCAGCCACTCCACGGCATGTGGGATCTTCCTGGACCGGGGCACAAACCCATGTCCCCTGCGTCGGCAGGCGGACTCCCAACCACTGTGCCACCAGGGAAGCCCTCTTTCTTTGTTTTTCTACCTTTTCTTCTGAACCGTGTGGCTAACAGGATCTTGGTGCTCTGGCCAGGTGACAGGCCTGAGCCTCTGAGGTGACAGAGCCAAGTTCAGAACATTGGTCCACTAGAGACCTCCTGGCCCCACATAATACCAAACAGCGAAAGCTCTCCCAGAGATCTCCATGTCCATGCTAAGACCCAGCTCCACTCAACAACCAGCAAGCTACAATGCTGGACACCGCATGACAAACAGTTAGAAAGACAGGAACACAACCACACCCATTAGCAGAGAGGCTGCTTAAAATCATACTAAGGTCACAGACACCCCAAAACACACCACTGGACGTGGTCCTGCCCACCAGAAAGACAAGATCCAGCCTCATCCACCAGAACACAGGCACCAGTCCCCTCCACCAGGAAGCCTACACAACCCACTGAACCAGCCATAGCCACGGGAAGCAGACAACATAAACAACAGGAACTACGAACCTGCAGCCTGCAAAAAGGAGACCCCAAACACAGTAAGTTAAGCAAAATGAGAAGACATATAAATACACAGCAAATGAAGAAGCAGGTAAAAACCCACCAGACCAAACAAATGAAGAGGAAATAGGCTGTCTACCTGAAAAAGAATTCAGAGCAATGATAGTAAAGATGATCCAAAATCTTGGAAATAGAATGGAGAAAATACAAGAAACATTTCCCAAGGAACTAGAAGAACTAAAGAGCAAACAAACAAGGATGAACAACACAAAAAATGAAATTTAAAATTCTCTAGAAGGAACCATTAGCAGAATAACTGAGGCAGAAGAACAGATAAGTGACCTGGAAGATAAAATAGTGAAAATAATTACAGTAGAGCAAAATAAAGAAAAAGAATGAAAAGAATTGAGGACAGTCTCAGAGACCTCTGGGACAACATTTAACTCACCAGCATTCAAATTACAGGGGTCCCAGAAGAAGAAGAGAAAAAAGAGGGACTGAGAAAATAGTTGAAGATTATAGTTGAAAACTTCCCTAAGATGGGAAAGGAAATATTCAATCAAGTCCAGGAAGTGCAGAGAGTCCCATACAGGATAAATCCAAGGAGAAACACACCAAGACACGTATTAATAAAACTATTAGACATTAAATACAAAGAAAAAATATTAAAAGCAGCAAGGGAAAAGCAACAAATAACATATAAGGGAATCCCCATAATGTTAACAGCTGATCTTTCAGCAGAAACTCTTCAAGCCAGAAGGGAGTGGCAGGACATATTTGAAGTGATGAAAGGGAAAACCTACAATCAAGATTACTCTACCCAGCAAGGATCTCATTCAGATTTGATGGAGAAATTAAAAGCTTTACAGACAAGCAAAAGCTAAGAGAATTCAGCACCACCAAACCAGCTTTACAACAAATGCTAAAGGAACTTCTCTAGGCAGGAAACACAAGAGAAGGAAAAGACCTGCAAAAACAAACCCAAAACAGTTAAGAAAATGATAATAGGAACATACATATCAATAACTACCTTAAATGTAAATGGATTAACTGCTCCAATCAAAAGACAAAGACTGGCTGAATGGATACAAAAACAAGACCCATATATATGCTGTTTAAAAGAGACCCATTTCAGACCTAGGGACACATACAGACTGAAAGTGAGGGGATGGAAAAAGATATTCCATGCAAATCGAAATCAAAAGAAAGTTGGAGTAGCAATTCTCATATCAGAAAGAATAGACTTTAAAATAAAGAGACAAAGAAGGACACTACATAATGATCAAGGGATCAATCCAAGAAGAAGATATAACAATTATAAATCTATATGCACCCAACATAGGAGCACCTCAATACATAAGGGAAATGCTAACACATATAAAAGAGGAAATCAACAGTAACACAGTAATAGTGGGGGACTTTATCACCTCACTTACACTGATGGACAGATCATCCATACTGAAAATTAATACAAAAACACAAGCTTTAAATGACACAGTAGAACAGATAGATTTAATTGATATTTATACGACATTTCATTTGAAAATAGCAAATTACACTTTCTTCTCAAGTGCTCATGGAATATTCTCCAGTATAGATCATATCTTGGGTCACAAATCAAGCCTTTGTAAATTTAAGAAAGTTGAAATCATATCAAGTATGTTTTCCGACCACAACACTATGAGACAAGATATCAATTACAGGTAAAAAACTATAAAAAATACAAACACATGGAGCCTAAACAATACACTACCAAATATCCAAGAGATCACTGAAGAAGTCAAAGAGGGGATCAAAAAATACCTAGAAACAAAAGACAATGAAAACAAGATGACCCAAAACCTATGGGATGCAGCAAAAGCAGTTCTAAAGGGTAAGTTTATACCAATACAATCTTACCTCAAGAAACAACTCAAATAAACAAACTAACCTTACACCTAAAGCAATTAGAGAAAGAAGAACAAAAAAGCCCCAACTATAGCAGAAGGAAAGACATCATAAAGATCAGAGCAGAAATAAATGAAAATGAAATGACAGAAAAGATAGTAAAGATCAATAAAACTAAAAGCTGTTTTTTTAAGAAGATAAACAAAATTGATAAACCATTAGCCAGACTCATCAAGAAAAAAACGGAGAAGACTCAAATCAATAGAATTAGAAATGAAGGAGAAGTAACAACTGATACTGCAGAAATACAAAGGATCATAAGAGATTACTACAACCAACTACATGCCAATAACATGGACAAACTGGAAGAAATGGACAAATTCTTAGAAAAGCACAACCTTCCAAGACTGAACCAGGAAGAAATAGAAAATATAAACAGACCAATCACAAGCACTGAAATTGAGACTGTTATTGAAAATCTTCCAACAAACAAAAGCCCAGGACCAGATGAGTTCACAGCGAATTCTATTAAACATTTAGAGAAGAGCTAACACCTATCCTTCTCAAACTCTTCCAAAATATAGCAGACAGCAGAACACTCCCAAACTCATTCTACGAGGCCACCATCACCCTGATACCAAAACCAAAGTTGACACAAAGAAAGAAAACTACAGACCAGTATCACTGATGAACACAGATGCAAAACTCCTCAACAAAATACTAGCAAACAGAATCCAACAGCACATTAAAAGGATCATACACCATGATCAAGTGGGGTTTATCCCAGGAATGCAAGGATTCTTCAATATATGCAAATCAATCAATGTGATACACCATATTAACAAATTGAAGGATAAAAAACATATGATCATCTCAAGAGATTCACAAAAAGCTTTCAACAAAATTCAACATCCATTTATGATTTAAAACCCTCCAGAAAGTAGACATAGAGGGAACTTACCTCAACATAATAAAGGTCATATATGACAAGCCCACAGACAACATCATTCTCAATGGTTAAAAACTGAAACCTTTTCCACTAAGACCAGGAAGTAGAGAAGGTTGCCCACTCTCACAACTATTATTCAACATAGTTTTGGAAGCTTTAGCCACAGCAATCAGAGAAGAAAAGAAATAAAAGGAATCCAAATCATAAAAGAAGAAGTAAAACTGTCATTGTTTGCAGATGACATGACACTATACATAGAGAATCCTAAAGATGCTACCAGAAAACTACTAGAGCTAATCAATGAATTTGGTAAAGAAGCAGGATACAAAATTGATGCACAGAAATCTCCTGCATTCCTATACACTAATGATGAAAAATCTGAAAGAGAAATTAAAGAAACACTCCCATTTACCACTGCAACAAAAAGAATAAAATACCTAGGAATATATCTACCTAAGAAGACAAACGACCTGTATGCAGAAAACTATAAGACACTGATGAAAGAAATTAAAGATGATACAAACAGATGGAGTGATATACCATGTTCTTGGATTGGAAGAATCAACATTGTGAAAATGACTCTACTACCCAAAGCAATCTACAGATTCAATGCAATCCCTATCAAACTACCACTGGCGTTTTTCATAGGACTACAATAAAAATTTTCACAATTTGTATGGAAACATAAAAGACCCCAAATAGCCAAAGCATTCTTGAGAACGAAAAATGGAACTGGAGGATTCAGGCTCCCTGACTTCAGACTATACTATAAAGCTACAATCATCAAGACAGTACGGTACTGGCACAAAAACAGAAATATAGATCAATGGAACAGGATAGAAAGCCCAGAGATAAACCCATGCACATATGGTCACCTTATCTTTGACAAAGGAGACAAGAATATACAATGGAGAGAAGACAGCCTCTTCAATAAGTGGTGCTGGGAAAACTGGACAGCTACATGTAAAAGAATGAAATTAGAACACTCTCTAACACCATACACAAAAATAAACTCCAAACCAATTAAAGACCTAAATGTAAGGCCAGGCACTATAAAACTCTTAGAGGGAAACCTAGGCAGAACATTCTATGAGATAAATCACAGCAAGGTCCTTTATGACCCACCTCCTAGAGAAACGGAAATAAAAACAAAAATAAACAAATGGGAACTAATGAAACTTAAAATCTTTAGCACAGCAAAGGAAACCATAAACAAGACGAAAAGACAACCTTCAGAATGGGAGAAAATATTTGCAAATGAAGCAACTGACAAAGGATTAATCTCCAAAATATACAAGCAGCTCATGCAGCTCAATATCAAAAAAAGCAAACAACCCAATCCAACAATGGGTGGAAGATCTAAATCAACATTTCTCCAAAGATTGTCAACAAACCCATGAAATGGTGCTCAACATCACTAATCATTAGAGAAATGCAAATCAAATCTACAATGAGGTTTTACCTCACACTGGTCAGAATGGCCAACATCAAAAACTATACAAACAATAAATGCTGGAGAGGGTGTGGAGAAATGGGAACCCGCTTGCATTGTTGGTGGGAATGTAAATTGATACAGTCATTATGGAGAACAATATGGAGGTTCCTTAAAAAACTAAAAATAGAACTACCATATGATCCAGCAATCCCACTACTGGGCATATATCCTGAGGAAACCATAATTCAAAAAGAGTCATGTACCACAATGTTCATTGCAGCACTATTTATAATAGCCAGGACATGGAAGCAACCTAAGTGTCCATTGACAGATGAATGGATAAAGAAGATATGGCACATATATACAATGGAATATTACTCACCCATAAAAAGAAACGAATTTGAGTTATTTGTAGTGAGGTGGATGGATTTAGAGACTGTCATACAGAGTGAAGTAAGTCAGAAAGAGAAAAATAAGTACTGTATGCTAACACATATATATGGGATCTAAAAAAAAAAAATAGTTCTGACAAACCTAGGGGCAGGACAGGAATAAAGACTCAGAGGTAGAGAATGTACTTGAGGACACGGGGTGGGAAAGGGTAAGCTGGGATGAAGTGAGAGAGTGGCATGGTCATATATACACTAACAAATGTAAAATAGATAGCTAGAGGGTAGCAGCTGCATAGCACAGGGAGATCAGCTCTGTACTTTGTGTCCACCTAGAGAGGTGGGATATGGAGGGTGGGAGGGAGATGCAAGAGGGAGGAGATATGGGGATATATGTATATGTATAGCTGGTTCACTTTGTTATATAGCAGAAACTAACATACCATTGTAAAGCCTTTATACCCCAATAAATATGTTAAAAAAAATCATGAGATGTGAGAAAATGTTTAGGTTTGGGATTTTGGTCTTTTGAAGGGGAGGTTTTTTTTTTTTGCATTGATTTATATATTTTTAACACAGAAAATGCACTCATAAGAATATCAGCCATGTGATCAGTTCCTTTTAGTGCTTTGTGTTTTCATGTTCAACAATCTAATGTCAAGATAAACCAAAAAAATTAACTATAAGGAAAATACTCTCTTATTAATGGAATTTATATATCCAAATATTGCATCTTAGGTAATGCAAATCAACCATATTAACTAAATTATAGTTTCAGTGTAGTTTCAAACCAAGATATTATAAAGTTCTCAGAATCAAGTTCCTTACTCTTGAGAAAGCACCAACATTAAAAGGGACAAAATAATAAGCTCACTCATTAAGATGCACTAATAATTTAAAAAACATGATAAATGTCTTAGATACTATAATGCAACCTTCATTAACAGAAAGACATTATTTCCTTTACATAGTTAATGTTTTAAGAAAAAATGTTTCATTTGGAAATCATTTTCCTACCTTATTCTAATATTTAAATATGACTTCAATTTTATAAATATCAAAATATAATGTATACTCTTTAAAATCCCTTTAAAGGAGACTAAAGGAAAAAACAAAACAACCTACAATAACTTCTATACAACCATTTTCTTGTAATGGTCTCCAGTGTTACTATTTGTACTTTCTTTACTGTAGGAAGCAACAATATTGAAGGTCCATAAATTATTTCTGGAGAGAGTTATTTTTAAAAAAGTAACTTTATGTGAACAGTGACTTACACATTCTGTGGCTGTGACTATTAGTGAGCCTGAGATGACAGAATTTCCTCCATTAAAGCTCACTGAAACATCAAGAGTTCTGAAAGAAAATGCAGAAACAATAATTAAGAGTAATTAAAAACTGGAGTTTTGTGGAAAATTTTTTTCCCTTAAATAATTCAGAATTAGCCAGAGAGTCTACTTTAAAAGTCAAAGCATTTGATCGGTTATCTTAGCGTTTTTCTTTCTTAGTTCTAGTAGCCAGAGACAAATTCCTTAAGTGATCTAATTGTTCCTAAAAGAAGCATTAATGTCAATAGAAACATGAAGAAATTCCTGTTGTTGTCATTGTTCTAGTTTAAAGTAATACATTTTTAGGAAAAGAATTAAATTAAAAAATTCCTTAATCCAGAAAAATGCTGAGATTGTTTCAGGTTCACAAAAACCTAAAATGGGGAAAATACTTCCATCCGACTCAGCTTTTCCCTGTCTCTAGACATTACCATGATCACAAGATCATTGTTTAAGAATATAAAAATGGAAATAGACAGAAACTGGTCATAGAGGGAAGTTACCTCAACATAATAAAAGGCATATATGACAAACCCACAGCCAACATCATTCTCAATGGTGAAAAACTGAAAGCATTTCCTCTAAGATCAGGAACAAGACAAGGGTGCCCACTCTTACCAGTATCATTCAACATAGTTTTGGAAGTTTTAGCCATGGCAATCAGAGAAGAAAAAGAAATAAAAGGAATACAAATTGGAAAAGGATTAAAACAGTCACTGTTTGCAGATGACATGATACTATACATAGAGAATCCTAAAGAGGCCACCAGAAAGCTACTAGAACTAATAAATGAATTTGGTAAAGTAGGAGAATACAAAGTTAATGCACAGAAATCTCTTGGATTCCTATACACTAATGATGAAAAATCAGAAAGACAAATTAAGGAAACAGATTTGCCACTGCAACAAAAAGGATAAAATACCTAGGAATAAATCTACCTAAGAAGGCAAATGACCTGTATACAGAAAATTATAAGACACTGATGAAAGAAATCAAAGATGATACAAACAGATGGACAGATATACCATGTTCTTGGATGAGAAGAATTAACATTGTGAAAATGACTATACTACCCAAAGCAATCTACAGATTCAGTGCAATTCCTATCAAATTACCAATGGCATTTTTCACAGAACTAGAGCAAAAAATTTTCCAATGTGTATGGAAACACAAGATACCCTGAATAGCCAAAGCAACCTTGAGAAAGAAAAACGGAGCTGGAGGAATCAGGTTCCCAGACTTCAGACTATACTACAAAGCTCCAGACTTCAGAATATACTACAAAGCTACGGTAATCAAGACAGTATGGTACTGGCACAAAAAGGGAAATACAGATCAATGGAACAGGATAGAAAACCCAGAGATAAACCCATGCACATATGGTCACCTTATCTTTGACAAAGGAGGCAAGAATATACATTGGAGAAAAGACAGCCTCTTCAATAAGTGGTGCTGGGAAAACTGGACAGCTACATATAAAAGAATGAAATTAGAACACTCCCTAACACCATACACAAAAATAAGCTCAAAATGGAATTAAAGACCTAAATGTAAGGCCAGAAACTATAAAACTCTTAGAGGAAAACATAGGCAGAACACTCTATGAGACAAATCAAAGCAGGATCCTTTTTGATCCACCTCTTAGAGAAATGGAAATAAAATCAAAAATAAACAAATGGGAAATAATGAAACTTAAAATCTTTAGCACAGCAAAGGAAACCATAAACAAGATGAAAGGACAACTTTCAGAATGGGGGAAAATATTTGCAAATGAAGCAACTGACAAAGAATATCCAAAATATACAAGCAGCTCATGCAGATCAATACCAAAAAAACAAACAACCCAATCCAAAAATGGGCAGAAGACCTAAATAGAGATTTCTCCAAAGAAGATATACAGATTGCCCACAAACATATGAAAGGATGCTCAACATCACTAATCATTAGAGAAAGGAAAATCAAAACCACAATGAGGTATCACCTCACACCAGTCAGAATGGCCATCATCAAAAAATCTACAAACAATGAATGCTGGAGAAGGCATGGAGAAAAGGGAAGCTCTTGCACTGTTGGTGGGAATGTAAATTGATACAGCCACTATGGAGAACAGTATGGAGGTTCCTTAAAAAACTAAAAATAGGACTACCATACGACCCAGCATCCCACTACTAGGCATATACCCTGAGAAAACCATAACTCAAAAAGAGTCAGGTACCACAATGTTCATTGCAGCTTTATTTACAATAGCCAGGACATGGAAGCAACCTAAGTGTCCATTAACAGATGAATGGAGAAAGAAGATGTGGCACATATGTACAATGGAATATTACTCAGCCATAAAAAGAAACAAAATTGAGTTATTTGTAGTGAGGTGGATGGACCTAGGGTCTGTCATACAGAGTGAAGTAAGTCAGAAAGAGAAAAACAAATATAGTATGCTAACACATATATATGGAATCTAAAAAAAACGGTACTGATGAACCTGGTGGCAGGGCAGGAATAAAAACACAGATGTAGAGAAAGGAGTTGAGGATACAGAGAGGGGAAGGGGAAGCTGGGACAAAGCGAGAGAGTAGCATTGACATATATACACTACCAAATGTAAAATGCATGGTTAGTGGGAAGGTGCTACACAGCACAGGGAGATCATCTCAATGCTTTGTGATGACCTAAAGGGGTGGGATAGGGAGGGTGGGAGGGAGGCTCAAGAGGGAGGGGGTATGGGGATATGTGTATACATATAGCTGATTCACTCTGTTGTACAGCAGAAACTAACACAACATTGTAAAGCAATTATACTCCAATAAAGATATTAAAAAAATAGTTATTACAAGATGCAAACTATTATATATAAAATGGATAAACAATAAGGTCTTAATGTATAGCACAGGGAACTATATTCAATATCCTGTGATAAACCATAATGGAAAAGAATATGGAAAATAATGTATATATGTATAACTGAATCACTTTTCTATACACCAGAAACTAATACAATATTGTAAATCAACTATACTTCAATAAAATAAATTTTTTTTAAAAATGGAAATAACAAACCATTGAAAGATAAAATATAGAGAAAGTGATCATGAAAGACAGAGTAAACTAAACGAAAAAAAAAAAGGAACACAATTTACATATTTGTAGGCATTTGTTGTAAATGTTCAGGATTTTAAAATATCCTGACAAAGGTAGAACAAAAGGAGAATAATTTTTGTCCATTACTAAGAAATATAGCTCTCATTCTGAAAATATGATTTCAACTAATAATACAATTAAAAATAATTACAATTTCATTGATTCAGATTCTAATAATTTATCATTTGGGATCAGTAGGTAATTTTTTTTTCATAGCTCTAAGAAGATATCAAAGAGAAAAAGATGACAAGGAGTTTTTAAAGTATTGAGGAAATAGCTGTTTTCCAAAAGAGTTTATGAAGTATATTACCACAGAATAATCAGTATACCAACAAAACAAAGCTATCCATTTATTAATGTGGAAGCAGTAGGCAGCATTTTGTTAATCTAGCTTCTATAGAACACCATGCTCCAATGCTCACAAAATATTCTAAATTCCAAGAATTAAAAGCCAGAAACTTTGCCTTAATTACTCTAAATTTAGACGATTTCTTCTCTATGCCTTGAGTTGTGTGCCAAATACTATTAGCTATTGAGAGTTAGGATAAAACGGAAGCAATCTCAAGCCACTGGTTAAGATTTTCAGTAATGATGCTAGGGAGAGGAGATGAGAAATATTATTCAGTCCCTACCATGGGCCAGATGCTATCCTGGACACTTTATGGATATTATCTCATCTAATTCTTAAAAGAACTCTTAAAGTAAGTAGTTTCACAGTTTTACAGCTGGGGTACATAGGCCCCAAAATGTTAATTACCTTGCCCAAAGTGATAAAGCTAGGATTCTCACAAATTCTGAATTCTTTCCATCATACCACACAGGCTTGAAGAAATGAAAGTTCTTAATGTGTATTGTTCCCTCAGTGTGATATTTAGTTTGGATTCTTACAGGGCTAGAACCCCCAGGAAAGACAGGACTAGCAAACTTCTAGCGAACTCTTCTTCAAAATTCAGGATTACTCCTATTAAAAATATTCCTTGTAAAATATTCCCTTTAAAACATTTTGTTAAAAAAAAAAAAGTTTAGCTAAATCCAGAAAAGAACAAGAACTTGGGGTACTTATATCAAATTAACTAAACTTCTGAACTATTCCAACACAGAATGCCAAGTGGCTTATTTAAGAAAGAAAACTTAAACCTACTTGCTTTTTCTGCAGAACTCAGTGCCTTGTTTTGCTTTGTTTTTTTGGAAGATTAAGCATAGTTCAATCCAAAAATAATGTTTCCTAGATCCTAATTCCTCCACTTTAAAGCATGTACCAGAAAGCATATGACACAGAAAGCATGGTTTTGGTTTGTGGGGGAAGTTTACTGGATTCATAATAATGTATGATTGTTGCAGGTAATCTTATTGATTCAACTTTAAAGGGATCAGTAGACATTGACCAAAGTTGTTTATAATCTGGCACGTAGAACTCACCAGAAATGAACCAGTTCTCTAATTAATGGAAACATTTAATGCTTATCCAAATGGAATAAGAACAGAAGATGTATTTTATAACAAAATTCACTCTTTTCTATAGTTTCCCATAGCATGCTGATGAGGTCTTGTAGGCAACCAAACCAATTTGCACATTATTCTTAAAATCTCAGTCTAGTATAATGTAGCTGGTGTCTGATCAAACTGAGTTAGTCTCCACAGACATGGAAAGCCACCGGATGATTCTTCTGACACATGGATTCAGCTGAAACAATATAATATTCACCTTCCTAAGAGCAGTAGCAGCACGATCAAACCACTACCAGAAACAACAGTACTCATAATAACAGTGTTTATCGATTCCTTACTATGTTTTGTTTTTGTTTTTTTTTGCGGTACGCGGGCCTCTCACTGCTGTGGCCTCTCCCACAGCGGAGTTACAGGCTCCGGACGCGCAGGCCCAGCGGCCATGGCTCACGGGCCCAGCCGCTCCGCGGCATGTGGGATCCTCCCGGACCGGGGCACGAACCCGTGTTCCTTGCATCGGCAGGCGGATTCCCAACCACTGTGCCACCAGGGAAGCCCCGATTCCTTACTATGAGCTAAACACATTAACACATCTTCTCACTTAATTCTCACAACAACCCACTGAGGGAGGCTATAGCATTATCTCCATTTTCCAAATAAAGGACCTGAAGCTTAAAAAGGTAACTTACCCAAATATTGGACTTCTCTGGCTCTGTAGTCAAAGTGCTTTCACTTCTACTGCATACCACCTTAATCCTCAGTAAGTGCTTTAGGGTCTTACACCTAAATTTCACTCACTGGCGAGAGCTTTATCTCATTTCTCCAGTGTCACTCTTCCAATTTCTTACTATATTCACATATTTCTCATAGTTATAATGGCATTTACTATATGATATTTATTTGTGAACATATGTGTATATTTTTATGTGTATATATATTTGCTGGGAAATTTTTTCAGAAGTGTTGCAAACATGAAAACACACTCTAAAAGTTATTTCTGCTTTTAAATTTTGTTGTTTCTTTAGAAAAAATTTTGAAATTATTGGTATGCTACTGGCACTGCTATGAGCTGATACTTTTGTCCAAAGCTCTGCTACTCCACTGCTGGCAAACAGATTGATAAAACCATCTCACCCTCTAACCCAGACTCAATACCTTGACCTTTCTTTGCCCCAAGACTCCAATATACGTATATCATGTTTTGTCATATTTTATGTAACTTGCGCTAGTATCTATGGATTTCTCATTCTGATTGCTATATAACTTTTATTGCTGGTTAGTATATTTAGGACAGTAGAACTCATACTCTCAGTTACAGAAACTTTATTATGGGCAAAAATGTATTAAAGCCATATTGTTTTCACATAATTCCATAAAGGAGAGGTGAGTAAAGAGTTTATCTTTATCTGTCCCAAGAATAAAATAAAATTGAAAAAGGGGATTATAGATTCAGCCCACATGTTGGGGAATCAGGAGTTATAGGTTTGAACCCTAGTCACTACCCTCTCAATCTTGCATTCTTCAATGTGTAAAAGGGGGATAACTGTACCTATTTCAGAGTTGCTTTGGGGAGGAGAGCTCGATAAAATAATGTACATAAAATGTCCAACACAGTGCCTGGAACACAGTGGGTACTCTATAAATTACTGTAACATCTGACTATTTGTCTAAAAAATTGTTCAGTTATCAAGGTACTTTTATATAAACATTTTAGATCCAAGTTAAAAAACAGCACAGATAATATAGAAGAATGTATTGCAGCAAAGAAATAATTGCCTAATACTTTTTTGTTTACTTTGAAGAATTTCTCTTCTACTTACTTCCATATAAAAATAGAGAGAGCTAAATTGTTCCAAACATGCCTAGTATAACATATAATGCATGCAAGTTCATGTAAAGAAAATTCTCAAAGCTATTTCCTTCCTGTTACAAAATGTTATCTTGATAAAACCCAGCACTGCAACTATGCTGAGCTGTGTGCTTGAACCTAACACTTAAAACTGTGCTCCAAATTGGTTTCTGAATGTTGGCCAGTAAGTTCAATCAATCACTCAGTCTATTACTCCAATATTTATAAATTGCCTACAATAGGCCAACCTAGGCTGTGCTTGGTAATAGGGCTGCAATAACAAATGAAACACAGCATTACAATGTAATTGAAAGGAAGCCACATGAACAATTACAATAAAATGTGATATTAACTAAAATAGGTGTAAGCACAAAGGTACTAGAGGATCATGTGGGAGTTACAACCGACTGAGCCTTGCACGGGGGCATCAACAAAGATTTCCTGCAGGAAGTCACCTCTATGATGAATCCTAAAGGATGATCAAGAATTAGTTAGGAAAAGAGATTAAAAAGGGACCCAAGAAGATGGAGCACTATTTGACAAGCTGGAAGATAAGAAAGGCACAGAACAGTCAAGGAATAAAAGCCATTCAATATAGCATCAACACAGAATGTGAGTGAGAATATATGGCTTGAGGCTGAAAAGGAGAGTAGGAGAAGGATAATGAAGAACCCAGGATGCCATATTTAGATATTTAGAATTAGTCTTATGAGTTTTTAAGCCAGGCAGAAATATGGTCAGAATTGTGTTTTACAAATATCACTTGTTGCATCGTAGAGCATGGATTGGAAGAGTAAATTTCTACAGTAGCGGACCAGTTAACAATGTCATAGTGTATTTCACTGTTGGTAGGAATGGAAATTGGTGCACCTACTATGAAAAACAGGATGGAGGTTCCCCCAAAAATTAAGAATGGAACTACCATATGATCCAGTTATTCCACTTCTGGGTAGTTATCTGAAGAATACAAAAACACCAATTCAAAAAGATATATGCACCCTGATGTTCACTGCAGCATTATTTACAATTGCCAAGATATAGAAGCAGCAACGTAAGTGCCCACTGATGGATGAACGGCTAAAGAAGACGTAGTATCTATGTACAATGGAATACTACTCAACCATAAAAAAATGGAATCTTGACATTTGTGACAACATGGATGGACCTTGAGGGTACTAAGTGAAATAAGTCAGATGGAGAAAGACAAATATGTACGATTTCATTCATATGTGGAATATAAAAACAAAGAAGCAAAACAAAACAAAAACAAGCGCCTAGATACAGAGAACAAATTGATGGCTACCAGAGGGGAAGAGCCGGAGGGCAAAATGGGTAAAGGGGGTTAACTGTATGCTGACAGATGGAAACTAGACTTTTGGTGGTGAGCATACTGTAGTGTATACAGAAGTCAAAACTTAATATTTGTATACATGAAACTTATATAATGTTATAAACCAATGTTACCTCAATTAAAAAAAATTTTTTTTAAAGAATTTCTCAGTGAATTTCAAATAAGGACCAAAGTAGAACTGAACCAAATAGTGTCAATGAGGGTAATCTGAAATGAAAATTGAGAGGTATTAAGCAGTTAGATTAAAAAGGACTTGGACATTTATAGGATGTAAGAGGTGAGGAAGAAAGAGTAGTTAAAGATGGCTTCAAAGTTTGTGTTTTGCACAGGAAGGTGGGTAATCTTGCACAGGAAACATGAAAGGAACAGGTTTGAACAGAAGTACATGAGTTTAATTTGGGAACTTCAGGTTTAATTTGCCTAAGGGAAATCCAAGTTAATGAGCTGACATTTGGATAGTGGACACTTGGTTGGTTTCAAGCTAAGGGAAAGATCTTGTCTGGAGATTTGGAACTCATAGCAAGAAAACGAAGGCTTAGAGAAGGTGAGTTTATGGGTCAGGAATCCAGCCATGGTGAAAACTGACTAGGAACTGCAAGAAGAGGAGCCGGAGGTAACACTGGAGAAGAAACAGTCCCGGAGGTGAGACTATGAAGTCGTGAAAGACAAGGAAAGACCTTCTTCTGAGACAAGATTGGCCCACAGTACAGATAATTCTGGGTGGTCAGGGAAGGCGAGGCTCAGAACTGAGGACTCCTTCAACTTCCTTTTCTATAAGTTGGTTCTACATTGTTTAGAATTGCTTACAAATATGTTCAACGGCTCTTTGCTCCATCCTCAGACCATTTAAGTAGAAGGATAGAAGAAACCTGAACAACTTAACAAAAAGACTGCTTGAAGTGCATTTTTATGTCAATTGGTCTTCAATTAATAGTGATAAAACTAGGGCTTCCCTGGTGGCGCAGTGGTTGAGAGTCCACCTGTCGATGCAGGGGACACGGGTTCATGCCCCGGTCCGGGAAGATCCCACATGCCGCGGAGTGGCTGGGCCCGTGAGCCATGGCCGCTGAGCCTGCGCGTCCAGAGCCTGTTGCTCCGCAACGGGAGAGGCCACAACAGTGAGAGGCCCGCGTACGGCAAAAAAAAAAAAAAAAAAAAAAAAATAGTGATAAAACTAAATTCAAGGGTACTAAATTCATTCCACATGAGAAATTATTAAATAGTATTCTGATATATAAGTAAATAAAATTCAAAGTCCTAACGGTCACAGTGCTTTAATTTAATGTTTAAAGATGTAAGACAATTCCAGAACAGGAGAACAGCTCATTGCCATATGTTAGGGCTACTCTGATCTGAGGAAATTTCATATTGCATAAAATATGGTTGACATTTCAATCATAGCAACCTATTTGCAAAGTATTTATTTGCTGCTGACTTTATGGATGTCCAATAAAAGACTGCCATTTTATGATCCATTTAAAAAGATGAAAAAATTAAATAAAATTGTGAAAGACATTTGCTGGAAGTAATAAATAATTTACCTCCAATTTGCACATACTGAAAATTAAACTGGCAACTACTCAAAAAGCTATTAAAATTATGGTGACTTAAGATATTTTGAAATCAAGTGCTACTATTTAATACTCTGCAGAGCTTTTTAAAAGTTAGCTTTATGCATAATAAATTATGAGGTGAAAATAAGGTTTCATATTTGTGAATAAAGACTCTACTTCTAGTTATGAATATATATATAAAAATTAATGTTTTGTTTAAGGATATTTTCTTCAAAGGGGTAAAAGGATAAAATAATTGAATAAAATAATTTCTTTTTGAGATACTCAATATATGTATATAACTAAAACAAGCACTGCAGTCAGGAAGATTGCTAGATTTCAGAAGAAAAAAAAGCTATATCAGAATTGTACTGGACATCACACCTACACCTTTATTGTAAATATTTTCAGTATTATACTGAAAATAACCCCATTTTAACTGCATTGTGTATCTTTTTAAATACTAAAAAGATGCTTCAAAATGATCACTCAATTTTTAATGCCTTTCATCCAAAAAAGTCAACTATTTTAGTAATAGTAAAAACTTTAATAATATAAAATTTAAAAGCAGATATATAATAGGATTTAAATACATATTTAAGGAATATCTTCCATATCATCACATAGCTGTCCCTCTTTGAACACCTTTAGTTACCAAAACACTCACTAAATGATTCCAATTTTTACAAAAATCTTTCTTATGTTGAGCTGAAATGTGCCTCCTTTTACCTTCCACTCTTTCTTTCTCTTGTTCTTGGAGCAATAAAGAATAAGTCAAATCTATCTTTTCACATGACAGACCTGACATTTGGAGAGCCGATGTGTCACACCTGAATCGTGTCTTTTTCAGTATTTTAATTCAGTATTTTCACACTTGGCAAGATTTTGTTGGCAACCCTAGACGTACTCGAATTAACTATTGTTCCTCTTAAGAGACAATTTCTAGAACTGAATATAATATTTAGGATGGAGATGCAATGCAGATTAGGTGAACTTATCACATTTATAGGTATAATCAGAAAGCAATACACTGTGTGAATGAATACATAAATGTTCCACCATTGGGGGAGGGGTACAGAGAAATATAAAAACTGAGAGGCTCCTCAGCCTTAACCAATCTCACCAAGATTCTAATGTTTATATTCAAAATAAAGATATAACAAACGTCCTGGTATCCATGATTTAAAAAATAAATCAATCCAGTCTCATTCCTCATAAGGAAGAGAAGAAAGAATAAAGTTATGGTTGCATTACCTGCTACTAAGATAATGGAATTGGGGATTGTGTAGGTGTACAGATGGACAATATTTGGTCATCATGTGGCCTAGTGCTCCTGGAATGGGTGGCTGGGTTCCCCTGAAGACATTCACCCAGTGTCAAGGGGCTATCAAGGCTGTAGCTTGGTGTCCCTGACAGACCAAGGTCCTGGCAACTAGAAGGAGACCCAGTGATTGACACATTCACATCTAGAATGTCTACTATGGGGCCTGAGTGCTGTGGATGCTTCCAAGTGTGCTCCATCCTCTGGTCCCCTCACTACAAGAAGCTCATCTCAGGCCATGGCTTTGCCCAGAACCAGCTTGTTATTTGTAAGTACCGAACCAAGGTGGCTGAGCTCAAAGGTCACACAGTTCAGGTCCTCAGTCCAACCATGAGCCCAGATGGGGGCCCTGCAGCTATGGCGCTGCTTTGACATGGACCCTGAACAAGGGAGGAAGTGGGAGATCAGTGCAGCCAAAGCAGCCTCATCCACCAAGTCATCTGCTGACGACCAATTCATCACCTCAGTTTTCTGGTTTTTTAAAGAATTTTTCTAATAAAAAAAAATTTTGTCATGTCTCCCTCTCAAAAAAAACAAATTGATAAAATAAATTCACATAACCATACATATATAGGTATATATATATATATATATGTATATTTCTTTTAACTGTTCATGTGAGAAGCTGTGCTAAAGGCAGAATTTGTCAAACCAAGAAAGGGAAATGGAATTAATTTATTCCAGGCAAGATGAATTATATTTTAAAAAATCACAACATTGAGGAAAATAAGATTCCATTACCAAGTCAGGCTCTAACCCCAAGTCTGCCACACATGCATCTCAGTGATCCTTCAGTATCAGATGCTTAAAAATTTCCACATACACTGATGTCCCACCACTTCTTACTTAAACCCTCTGTCAACTGTCTTTCCACACTGCCTTTTAAGGGAACTAATACTATCAGTTTCATCTGATTTAGATATTTATTTCATATTTGCCAGAAGATTCTGGCCAATGTTTTTGAAAGCACATTTAACTATACCATATGCCTCCTTAAATCTATCAAACAAGCTGTAGGATCAGGCTCTGGTTCATTCTGTTCTGTTTTTCTTTCTTCACAATGTGTTTATGTATATTTACCCAATTTGCTCTGTTCTTCTTGCCAAATTACAGGTCTGAGATCTCAACTATTGCAGAGCAGCTGTGCTATTGTTGATGTCTTCCTAAACAAGGGTCAGAGAATAAGCCCATTTTGCAAGAACGGGTGACACCTGCACATTACACCAGGAGGCCACTGCCCTCAAAAGGGTAGGATCTGCAGAGCTTCACAGAGTCCTTCCTACTCAAACTTAAGACATTTTGGATCAAATGAACCACTGGCAGAAATTAACTCCCAAACAATCTACAGATTTTTCTAGGTAAGACAATTTGTTTAACCATATGACATTTTTAAATTAAATTGTGTCCAATGAAAAAAAATAGGAAAGAACAATCTCAGAAAGAACAATCTCACCTTTACATTCTTTCTGTTTAAAAACTAAAAATATGTTCATTTTAGTCTAAAATTCTATACCAGATAAAGAAATTTAATACATAGAGATGTCTCTCAAAGAAAGGACTCCAAAGACCCATTCCAACAATGCTAAGCAATGATAAACCTGGATAAGATTTGCCCAGGTAGCTTTAACTTTTGTTTACTCCACGACATCAATTTCCAAATGCAAACCTATGTCCTAGCTACTCTGCTACATTCTTAGTTCCCATCTCCAAGTAAAACATCTTCATGTTAAGCCTCTTTCAAACCAAAATTCACGAGCCCTGGATTTTTAAAGGAATAATCCTCAAAGAAAATGTAATTCAGGAAGTAACATAAAGATGAGAAAGGAACTGATAGAGCACACTAATGAGACGAGACACATGTCCATGGCTCCAGCTCTGAGACTGTGCATCTGGCTTTGAGGCTGTCTGTCTAGGGTTACTTCACCAGAATGCTGTTAATTATTTAAGTGAGAGGACAGGGGGAACCATCACCACATCTGTCACCCTCACACAGGAAAAACTTTCATTCATTGTTGGGCAAGATGTGTTTATTTGAAACATAGGCTAACTAGCTACTTAATGGTTTTGAATCCTTAGCCAAAAGCTAATTAGACAAACATATTAAGCACAGTCACCTTACCAGGCTAAACTGTTTCAGTTGTGTTGATTTTAATCCAATCTCATAAGAGAGCTCATCGCCTACAAAAGTATCTGAAGGAAATTCAAGGCAAAGGAAAGGTCCAAATTACTTGCAACATACTTAGTAGAACAAATAATGATGTCGCCAAATGTCCGATACATTAATAAATAAAATCTTCACATATTTTGCCTCAGTGGTGTCATGTACTTGATAGACAAAAAAGAAGCAAAAGTAATTATTTTAGACAGATCGCTTTCCAAAACATTCTCAGCTTGCTTGGAGGTGAAATATTAATGTCAAAAAGCAAACAAATGATTTTTTCTCGTGCTTGATATTTATTATGTCTTATACGATTTTTAGAAATCACATCTTCTGAGTATTTAGCCAATCTACAAATCACTAAAGATTACCAGCAGTATCTATGGCAGTCTCTTAAAAAGGAGACTGTGCCCCAAGGCAAATTCTAGAGAAAACAAATTCAGTGTTGGATAGAACAGGTATATTGCATTTTATAACTACTTTGGAGAAGAAAGTAAGCTGTCTTCCTTAACTAGTCATTACTATGAAAAGGTCAAGATAATTTCCTGCTCTCTTAAATGGTATGATCCCCCAAACAGAATTCTGATCATCTTTCTCCTACCTGATATACCCAGTAATCAAATGCACTCTTTTAGCTCTTTATATAAATAGTAAATCAAAACGTTTGAGAAAAATGTATTCATTCTTTCATGCAACAAACATTTAGTGAATCTACTATCTGTCAGGCATTGTGTCAGTGCTAGAGATATAGAAAGAAACAAAATAAACCAAATTCATCCCAGCAGGAGGGAGACACAATAACAAACAACTAAATGCTTTGGAGAAAAAGTGAACCGTGAAAAGAGAATAGAGACTGTTAAACTCATGGGAGGGGGAAGATTGTATGATTAAATAGGGTGACTGGCAAGGGCTTACTGAGAAGGTGATATATTGAACAAAACTTGAAGTTGAGAGAGTGAGACAAGAAGGAAGGAGCCTTTCAAGCCACTGGAATAAGCTCAGGTGGTTAAAGAACAACAAAGAGGCCAGTGTGACCATAACAGAAGGGGCAAAAAGAGGATGAAGTTGGAGATGCAGTGAGGGCCAGATCTTGTAGAACCTTATAGAACATTGCAGTGATTAGACTTGCACTCTGAATGTAATGAGGAACACATATCAAGGATTTTAAGTGGAGGGCTGACATAAACTGATCTGTTTTAACAGGATCACTTTTGCCAAGAACAGAAGAAGAAAGATGGGTTGAGAGGCTAATAACCTAAGCAAGAAATGACAGTAGCTTGGTCTAGGGTGGTATCAGTGGAGGTGGTGGGGAAGGACTGGATTCTGAACATGTTTTGAAATCAGAGCTGAGATTTGCTTATGGGCTGCATAAAAGAGATCAATAATGAGTCAAAGGTTTTTTACCTGAACAACAAAAAGGATGCAGCTGCCAGTGACTAAGAGAGAGGAGACAGCTCTGAAAGCAGACTGGGGAGAACAATCAGGAGAATCAATATGGACTTATAGATTCAATAAAATAAGACCAAACTTCTAAGTCAACAGATCTGTCTTTGCTAATACAAGACTATTACTCAGAAAGCCATCGAGTCCCACTGTGCCCTTGTGGTACAGATGGCTCCACACAAAATGGATGGGCCTTAAATTCCAAGGCCAGTCTAATTTGGCCATAAGCATGTTACCAATACCAGATTATTATATGACTCAGAAAATGAATACTTTTTTATAGAAAGAAAATAGATTCTGATAGTCTTGCTTTTATAAGTTATATCATGCAGCTCTTTTCAATCAATTTCAAATAGAAAACTGATACTGCCCCAATTTACTTGGATGACCAGAAGTGATGTCCAACAGATATCTTGAATACTTAAGCATCCACAAAAGTTAAGTGCTCAAGTGAACTTCAAACTACTAAAATGATTTTCTTAGGTTCCACAAAGGAAAATATAATCTTCACTCTCTGAACACTTATCCAGACTTTGGATTGGGGCCTTATGTATTTTAGTTTCCTCTGATCCAGAGGAAGGTTTGAGATCAGTATATAGTGATTCTTGAAAACTGTATCCTATCCATTATCCTAAGCACATTGCATCTACTACTGTTGGACAAGAGAACAGTTGAACTATTTGCAATCATTTCCTGCATAATAGAGAGGGCAGGGGGAAAAAATCACACATGGAAATATTAAGTTGATGGTGAAGTTATCTGTATATAGGTGATTAAAATAAAAGCCCTTCTTCCAAACTAAATATCCCTTATTTTATCCAGCTATCATGGTTTATTGCCACACCAAAGAACATGAAAATATACTCCTTAACAGGACTGGGACACAAATTAATGCACAAATATTTCCTAGTCTAAGTTGTGCCTTATTGAGCCATGTTCCTTTTGCTCTTCAATCTTAATATTTAAACACTACAGTCATTAGTCAAAATCCCACTTTGAAACTCTTGTGTGTATGTGTGTGTGTGTAAATTCAATACTCTAAAGTTTAAAATAATGGCTATGGCTTTATTATTTAAAGGCTCTAACAATATTTCTCAAATCTATCCAGATAAATATTTATAGAGCCTTTTAATCAATATTTAAGAAACAAAATAAAACAGACTTTACCCTTTTCAACCTACTAAGAATATGTATAGTTAAAGTACTAACCAGAGTGATTTGTCTAGGATTTATTATTTCATGTTTAATCTGTATATCAAGAAAAGATAAAATAAAACAACCAATGTATATTTTGTGACCATTTCCTTATAATTTGTAGCTAAAAAGTTTTTAAATGTTTTTCATAAAGTACTTACTGTCCAACTTCGTTCAGGGTAGGTGCAGGACAAAGCATAGAATTACTTTCCACACTCACTGGCATTACACCTATAAAATAAAATGTCATTTAATCAATAAAGGGTTTTATGTATCTCACACAGTTTTATTAAAAATATGAAGAGACGCAGCAATCAGAGTTCAAGTGTGGGACATTAGATACATTAGCATGAAAAAAACAAAAAGATACTCATCTAAAGAAAGAGGAGAAGGAACACAGAATGAAAAACAGGAAGAGATTATATGCCTCATTGACATATAGTACTGGTAAATCATAAATTATGTTTTTTTGATATAGATAAAGTTCACATACAGCTTGTAGATACTATAAAATTATCACCTTTTCTCCCTCAATTTTGCCAATATATTAGATTTTCAAGGAAAAATTATATATATTTTAAAAGCAGAATTTAAAAATGATAGAGAAGACAAACGTCCAAAGGCTAATACATTTCTTTCAAGAGTTTAATGAAGTAATTGGTTTTTGGGGGGGTTTTTTGCGGTATGTGGGCCTCTCACAGTTGTGGCCTCTCCCGTTGCGGAGCCCAGGCTCCGGACGCGCAGGCTTAGCGGCCATGGCCCACGGGCCCAGCCGCTCCGCGGCATGTGGGATCTTCCCGGGCCGGGGCACGAGCCCGTGTCCCCTGCATCGGCAGGCGGGCTCTCAACCACTGCGCCACCAGGGAAGCCCAAAATAATTGGGTTTATAATATATAAACACATTTTATAGAATGCTTAAATTGCCTTGCAATTTTAATAGCATATGAGAAAAATGATCTAGACTATAAATACTCAGAAAAGTTACATAATTAGATGGATAATATTAGAATACAAATGATGAAAATACAATCTGACTCAATTTATTTGAAATTTACTTTAATAAATTCAATCCTATGTAGTTATGTGTAAAATATGTTTATATTATAATCAACTCAAATATGTAATCAAAAGGAGTAAGGTAAAGCTAATGCTTAGATACAGATGACTACTGAATAAAAACGGTAAAATTATTTTGTCCTCTTCAGTTGTAGAACCTACTAGGAAGAAAGTTTTTAACTAATATTATTGTCTTTCCTTACCAAAATGATGATCTTAATAAGAAAGAGAGGAATTACTGATGGCATTTACCATGCTGAGATCCTCACCACTTTAATTCAACAAAGTATGGAGCAGTGACTGTGTATGTAGCCAAAGCTGTGCTAATTGGAGGGTTTAGAACCATCAGATAGACAACAAAATTGTAGATGAACCTCTCAAAAAATAGTTCCACCAGAGTTCACAGAGTTGCAGCATCTGTCTTACTGTATAAAATTTTAGAAG
This sequence comes from Delphinus delphis, assembly GCF_949987515.2. Classification (NCBI taxonomy): domain Eukaryota; kingdom Metazoa; phylum Chordata; class Mammalia; order Artiodactyla; family Delphinidae; genus Delphinus; species Delphinus delphis. The sequence continues at coordinate 43,451,203 of NC_082687.1, read as the reverse complement.
ACAATATAATCATCAATGAGGAGAAAATGTCTTAATAGAGACCCAAAACGCTCAGCATACTAAGATTTATTTAAAGAGCAGAAGTTTTTCTCAAAATGAAGATAAAAATGTTAGACTCATCTTCTCCTTTTTTGAAAGCCAAATGAGGGAAAATAAAACCTAATTCCCTAAATATGATAATTATCAACAAACACTGTGCCAGGTGGGCATTGGAGATATATCTATAAGGCAAAAAGCCCGTCTTCAGGAAACTGGCTGACAAATTATTGGGAAATTAGATAAAGATAACAAGTGGCAATAAAATAAGGCAATAAGTAGTAGAGTAGTCCAAGACAGTTAGATTTTCAGGCAAGAGTGACAAGAAACAAATCTGGAGAAAGAGGCAATTAAATCAGGCGGTGGATAAAGTCCGTACGGAGTACAGTCAGGAAAACTGGGTTCGACTCTCAGCTCTGCCCATTATTACTTGTGTCACCACAGGCAAGTTATTTGACTCTTTCAGCCACAAGGGCATCATTTGTATAATGAGGCTACTTAGGATGGGGTCCAGCATTTATTAACTTATGAACAAATGTTGCCATTATTAAATAACTATTAAGTAATTATTATTACTACTTGTATTATCATTGGACTTCCTTTCTTTCCCCTCTGATAAAAAAAATATAGCATAGTTGGTTTCAGTTGGGGAAAAGAGGAAAAAACTTGATGCTGATATACTATGGAGATATTAAAGCAATATTGAAATTATGGAGACCTACTCTTTGTGTATGTTTCATTAACAGTGTAAGTACAGAGAACACGGCCATCCCGACTGCCCAAGTTGAATCCTCTTCCATTCAAAACTATTTGAAATTCCTCTAGAAGTAAAAGGAAAAATAAAAAATTTAATCATTACTTTACAAAAAACAACAACAAAAAGCGTAACTTGAAACAAAAGTATCAAGATACAAAGAATGAATTTTTTAGTACTATTCAGCCAAGTAATAACAACAAAGACATGGTCCTACTTGCTTTCTTAGACCCTACAGGTATGTACAGTGAAGATACTCTTCGCTGCCATGTAGAGATGCGTTATTTTATTTTTTGAACAAAGTGTTTTCCAATAGTGACCAAGATTTTAGAACTGAAGCATGACAGTCATCCCAGACAAATACGATACAAACTTGCCCAAATTCTATCCTGAAGAAAATATCCACAGGAAAGAAAATTTTGTTTTCCTCTTGTCTAGGAACTGAGGTATGAGAATGTAAAGAAGTTAATGCCTCCTATTATCTGATTCTTAGAACAGTCATGCATTATATTTTCTTTAATCTATGACACTGTACATAGTTCTTCTTTAACAGCTTCTTCACATCCTTAATTCCAGTTTTATTTTCTGTTGCATACAAACTTATAACTCATCAAGGGTCATGCATTTTGGACTAATAAAAGTCTATGGCAAATAGGTAAAAGAGGTTGATTGAACTCATATTCTGTGTAAGAGGAACAGTCACTAAATGTTAGAAAGTGAAATAATATGCTAGAAGAAAACTTTAGCTGCCAATCAATGTTTTGATTGGCAACTAAATGTTTGCTGCTTAGTTGCAAGGTGGTATGTCAACTATTTTAAAAGTGATCAACTTTCAATCCTCTCGGAGACCTCCTATCTGAAATAATCTAACACATATAGAATAATTAACTGTGGAAGAAAATACTGCCATGCCACTCTCCATTCAGTGTATTATGAAAGGAATTTTCTTATAAGTTAAAATAAAGTGCAAGTGAAACTTAAAATGTGACTCAGAAAAAGAACATGAGCTTTAGGAGTGAGACAGACAAGAGTCTAACAGGATATTTACTAATAGCAAGTACTGAACATGTCTCTGTCTCAGTTTCCCCATCCGTGAACGCGGGATTCTAAAACTGTCGAATAGTGTTGTTATGAGGATTAGGTAAAATTCTAAATGCATAGAACGCCATCCTGCTCTGGAATGTTCAAATGCACTGTTCCTCTTGAATGTCTCAGTAATCATTAATGGAGGAGTCTAAAAGATGTAGAACTTCATCCCATGTCCAGCAGTTGGGAGGTTCTGCAGTAAATTGCACAGCACATTTCCTTCCCCACCAGACCCAATGTTTTTCCTTTTGAAAGAAAAGTCAGGTTAAAATGAACTCCAGGTAAGACCTGAAGTAGAAATAGTATAGGCCAGAGAGAACCGCACTCTTTTTGGGGTGGATGGCTTGAAAGTGCTAAAATCCTAGTCTGTTCTTAGAACAGCTGATGAAGCCACCTGCTTATTTCTTGCCCTCCACCCATAAATCACTTCTTTAGGGGCCCTGAGCTGGCATGTACTGTACTTTGGCCAGGTCATCAAGGCACGGAGCTCAAAGTCTACAGATACCTGACTGTATAATCAGATAAAAGAGAAAATTTTCTATTTTACTTGTCATAGGAAAGGTCTCAAACATGAACTAAATATACAGAAGATTTTAAAAGCCTGTCGCACAATATGTTCATTATTTAAAATAACACTCCAATCTTAAAAATTTGAATTTAAAATAGAAATATTTCAAGGAATTATTTAAAAATTCTTACAGAAAAAGATGCCAAAAAATTAATTTTGCTATTCTCTTTCCAACATGAGTTTCAAATTGTATATTTTAACTAGGAAAAAAGTACAACTTCTTACAAGGTATTTTTAAATTCTAACCACTTACCCCCCACACAGACGCTTGAGGGCCGTAATTCCAGGATTTCAGTGCACGACTGAGCTAGTATCTAAAAAGGAAAAAAAGAAGACCAAGGTATAGCACTAAATCATAACATGTAAAGTGAATTATAAGGTTACTAATAATCTGTGGTCCTCCCTTTAACTTCAATAGATGGCAGAGAAAATTTTATTAACCATCTTGTATATAGCTACCAAGCTCTTAGGAAATTTCTGTCGTCTTTCAGCATATATTCTAAGATTGTATTCTGTAGGAACCCTTATTTGATTAGAATAAATACAGATAAGCACAGATAAAGTGGGTTGTTGCCTCAAAGTCTGGGAACCTTAGACATGAAAAGATAACTAAAATTTCCTGATAGCCATAAAATCAATGCTGAATTTCCCATCAGGCAAAAACAAGATAGCAAAATCAGACCTCCTATTTAATTATGCTAATTTAATGTTTTCTATTAAAAGGGTCAACATAATATCAATAAATAAACACTTCTTTATTTGACTCTGGCATTTCTATTCAATTTCTCTGCCTCAATTCCCATGGACGCTAATCCTCCTTACATGCATCAAACATTACACTTGCAGAACACAGGCCCCTTGTATGAGCCAAATATTATTCTCAAAAAGACAGACTCTCTACTCCAGCATTCCCAGAGCACAGGAACAGAATGGCTCTTCTTAGCTTGTTCTGAGAAACAGAAACCACCATACAAGGCACAAGGCTACAAGCGAAAAACAACAATGATGAAATAAGCTGCTCCTAATGGACTCAACAATCCTGCCTTTATTTTTAGAACTGCTCTGCACTACATTAGCAAAGGCAGACAAGTTCCAGATGATCTTTGAACGACATTTTTTTCTTGACAGACATTAAAGACAGATGATGTACAGTAGTTTCTAGCATCTCCTGTTCATAACTAAAACAGGAAGGAAGGACTGTAGCAGGATATAGAAATGCTTTCTGTGCTTTCTTTAATAACAATGGAAATATAAATTGTCAGACTCTAAAATACAGCTGGGTCAAATCACGGAATTTTTGTTGCTGAATATGCCTCTCTGAAAGAGGAAACATTTGCACTTTTTAAGGTCATTTCCCAGGGAATCCACTTTTCACTGAGTGATTGAGGCTTTAGTAATTAGGAAACAAATAGAATAAAATATTATATCTGAGAAATTCCAAGTGAGGTCTATTTAAACTCATAAATAACCAAAGAGATTCCAGAGTCACCCAAAGACTGTCAGGGCCCAAACACCTTGTGGTCTGCTATTTTATCTTCGATAATCAACACTCCTTTGACGAGTGAGTACCTTTTTTCATTTAAGAATTGAGGACCATTGTCAAAGGTTAATGTATCCTCTTGGAAGGGAAGTATCTCAGATCACTATCATCTTTAAATATTTTGACATAATTCAGATAACAAGACTCTGAAAGGAACAGAATACAAAAGATTTGCCAAAGGAATATGAAGCTAAAAAGGTTTTGCCAAAGGAATATGAAGCTAATAATACCCTAACTAGCAAAATTGGGGTATCATTGCTTTAGTTTTGACCAATTTGAAATAAAAATGAGAACTGAGCCTCGAAAATGGACGGTCAAAAGAAAACATAAAGCCCCCCAAATCTATTTTATCTGGTGACAATTCTTGAAAGAATTTATTTTAAAATAAATCCTGTTAAGGAAACGGACTGATCTTACAGCTTACAATCTTTTTACTAGTTATTTTAGGCACACCTCTATCAGCATTACAGAAAAATGTTTTGAACATCAGGAAAATTATGAGAGAGGCTTAAAGATTGCATCTATTGGAATTAGAAATCATTTTTTTAAAAAATTCCTTAGAATAAGGTAAATCAAGAAATTATAAAGAGATTTTCCAAAAGCTGTGTCAAAGACTATGCAACCCAGAATGACCTGTGTGAATTTCTGAAATTATGTTGGTTTTCTTTCTCCTAAAAATATTGGCCATAATTAAATCAGATCTCAAACTGTTAAGAAAATGTTTGTGTTGTCTTCCTCTTTCGATTTGATGTATTTCATCATAACATTTCTAAAATGGTAGTTCTAATAGCAAGATCAAATGATCAGTTCTAATGGATCTCTCCTTAAGGCTGGAGAATAAACACCTTCAAGGTCCATTGATGGTCTACTGTTCTGAAGTCAGACCCTGTTTATCCCCTGTAAAGTATTTTGATTTTCAAGAATAAGTTCAGGATAATTTAGAAATTTATGTTCTATTCAAGTCTGAGATTAATTAAATTAAATTACATTAAGCAGAGATTAAGAATAACTAAAGGTTGGTTACATCTTGCAGTAACTTGTATAATATACATTTATATATAAGAATACACTTACATTAGTTTAATATCCATACTTAATCATTTTAACAAAATGAGTTCTATAGAAATGATATTATTGAATGAAAAAGTGATTCAGGTAACATATTCATTGAAAGACAAGCAGTTTAGACCATGAGTCATTAAACTGGCATCACCATCTGACAAAATCTAGATGAATCCCCCTCAGAACACTACTACCTTTCTCTAAAGTTTATTTTGATTTTTTTTATTGAGTGTTGAATCACCTCCTCTACTAGAAGACAAACTCTGAGCATAGAAATGGGATCATATTATACTGTGCTAACCTTCCAAGACTAGCACATTGCTTTGTACACACAGTACAACAACAAAAATGCTTAGAGAATACAGATTGAATGCACGAATTAATGAGAATATTAAATATGTCTATCTAGAAAGCAAATCAACAATCATAAAAAGACCAAGATAAAGCAAAATAAAGTTAATTTATGTGAAAATCATCTAGCCTTTCAAAAAATTGTAAAGGTTGGAAATCCAAAGACCCGTAATTTGAAACTAAGTTCACCAAAACCATCTTCACATGATAAATAGAGAGCAAGAAAATGTGGTGGGGAAAGAAATGAAAGAAGAAATTGTATGCATTTTAGAAAATAACATTTGCTCTAAATTTGGTTTTTCTATCTAGAGTTTACCATGTTGCTATTTTAAGAAAAGAACAACTAGAAGTTGCTGTGATTTAATATTCATATGCAAATAGTTTACATTAAATTTTTAAACAAGCACTTCCATAAATACAAAGCACTTCATAATCTAGTCTCGCCAAGTAATTGCACAAGTTCAAATGCTCAAGAGCTCAAACTGGACCTATTACATTAAAATTGTCATCACTAAATGACAACTGACAGATGGGACAACTATTTTTAAACACTAGTTAATTTTTACCAACTTAAATACTGTTATTGATAGGTTGAACATTAGATCAGGTGTCCCATCTATGATAATTGATGCATTATTTTTCATACTCTGCACTTTCATCACCTGTACAACAGAGGACCTTGTAAGGATGTTTCTTCAAATATGTGTTGCCATCTGCCTTCATTAAGTCTCAAGAGAAACAGAAAATAGTTTCCAATAAAGTTCGGCCTTAGTTGACATCAAGAGAGCTAATAGCACCATAGAACGAATTTAAAGGCAAACCAAATGCTATTAATAAAACCAGGGTTCTCTAAGTCATCAACATACTAGATGCAAAATTGCATCATTTGAGACTTTGGAGTCCATTTATATATTATATATATAAATTGGCAAAGAACTTGATGATCACCATGAAAAAAGTATACTACTGAAGCATCTGTTCACTTAAAAAATAATATTAGTATTAAGGAATATTTATAAATGAAAAAAATATGTACATTATTACCTAATTCCTACTTTTAAATCCTCAAATGTTAATACGGATGAAAAAAGTCAAACTTTGTAAATTCAGTACAACTAGCAGCAGTCAAAAATTCAAAAGAATTTCTAACAATAATAATAATTACCATTTATTGGGTGCATATTATGTTCTAGGAACTGTGCTAAGCACTTTATATAAATTTCTTCAATTAATCCTTCCAAGTCTTAAGAATGCATACTATTTTTATCCCCATTTTACAGATGAGAAAATTGGAACTTAAGAGAGATTTTTAAAAATTGTCCTAGAACAATTAGCTTTTAAATAGCAGAGCCAAATCTCCCCAGGTTTGATTGAGTCCAAAGCCCATTCCTCTAACCAGTGCCCTCTGCCACCCTCCAGACTTGTGATAAATGGTCTACCCATTACAAAACCTAATATCCAACAAACTAGTGAAATTCACCTGCTTGTTTTGCCTGGACACCTTTTATACTATCAAAAACAATCTAAAATCGGACTTATTTCTTATCTTCAAAATTATGTCACTAAGCTTTCACCTTTATTTATGGGGGTTTTACAGGTTTGTTTTAAAGTTCCCAACACCACTGACTGTGAATAAATTCAAATTGTAGATCATCCTATGAGTTAGTAATATATGGGATGCCCAAATGGTTAGGGGCCTCTCTGTTTTTATGTATTTATTTTTCTCTATTGTCTTACTTTATTACTGCTTTCTTTCTCAAATTTGGTTTTGTACAGATAAAACACTTGTACTTTTTACTTCTCAGCATCATCCAGAAGCTAAAAGACAAGCCAGGCTACCAGAACAACAAGCTATACCAGAGGTCCTAATACTGGTATAAGAACACAACAAGCACTTGGAAACTAAAATCAAACAGTGCTTAGAAAAATTAATTTGTTATTTGATCTTAGGACAGATTTTTCCCTAAGTTTTCTTTTAGACATTTCTGATTTTAGCTCTTATATACAAATCTGTATAATCCGTTTGAAATTACTTTTTATATGTGTCATCTCACTGTCGTGGCCTCTCCCGTTGCGGAGCACAGGCTCCGGAAGCGCAGGCTCAGCGGCCATGGCTCACAGGCCCAGCCGGTCCGCGGCATGTGGGATCCTCCCTGACCGGGGCGCGTACCCGTGTCCCCTGCATCGGCAGGCGGACTCTCAACCACTGCGCCACCAGGAAAGCCCAGGACAGATTTTTTTTTCCATAAAAGTAATGATGTCAGTGGTATTTAGGTTTTATAGTTCTAAAACTCTAGAATTTGCCTGAGTCCTGGAAACAGAAAGGCACATTCAGAGCCAGAAGGCAGAAGTTTGGTGATTTTGTTTGGTTTGGTTTGGTTTTTCTCTATTTTTTCTTGATGTGGAGCAGCAAATTTTTGATACAGACTAAATGAGTCTTTGTCCCTCCCCTCTCATTGTCTCACCCAGGTTGCTAGACACACAGAGGCACTCTTTTTCTAATCACAATCATTATCCACGTTTGCCCTATCTCCCCAAATATTCTACTTCAACATAGCTGTTCTCATGTCATGAACGCATTCATACTAATATATGAATGTCAACATGTGAATGCATGACCCTTCGAACAACCTGCACAGGATTATAGCCTCAGGAGGATATTTTGTTAAGCCATGAAAATCCCTATACATGGAAATGCAGGCAACATAAACATTAGAAAAGCAAGAAACGCAAGCAGCATGAGGGAAAACATTTTCTAAAATGGGATGCCAACATTGGAAAACAAGGTCTGCCTACATGTCTGTCCCTCTGTTACTCTTTTTCTTAGTCTCTTTCCCTCCAGTATTTGTGAACCACAGGGTCTTTAAACGTTTTCAGCCTACAGTTACACCCACAGGGCACAGGTTGGGTAGGAGATAAAAGTGTGAACTTCCAGGAGGGAGAGGTCTAGGCAGAGCAGCTGATGGTATACACAAGACCATCTGCAAGACCTGTGTTCATAAACCAATAAAAATCTATAATAGAAAAGAGGCTGAAATATATAGAATTCTAAATTCTGTTACTTTGTGTAAAATGTCTACATTCCAGCTTGTTGTCCCAAACTGTGAATTAAATGCCTAAAGATGGTTTTATATATTTAATCCCTATAACAGTCACTGTCGTTTCTCATTATCAAAACTTTCTATCCTATTTAAAATGTATTTGTCTTGAATACATGTCATAAGAAAGTGAAAATCCAAGTATTTCCCCTCTTCTGAGTTGTTTGGGATAAAACTGCAGGCAGAACAATAGCATTCATCCTTACAAATTATAGCTATTTATTTTCTGTTGTTTCTAACTTGTATACAATTTCGAAACGTTCTCTGTATAATTTAGATCATCAGAATACTCTCAATAGTTTGGTGAACTCCGTAAACATGAATTTCTCTACTTGTCAAGGGAGTGGGGTAGGATAAGATAAGGTTGGTAATGGCCTCCTCCGGGTTAATTTTGGTTAGTGGAAAGACTAGATGCAGCCTTAGGAGTCAGCTCTGCCTGCTGGCCTCTCTGAGATACAGATGTTTGGCAGGAGATGAAAGTAGATTCCATTGTGCTGTCCCTTTCCAGAAGTTCGACTTGGAGTATCAGAACGGTGTTTCACCCTGGATATTCCAGGCATATTCCAAATTAATTTGGATTGAGTCTGCGTCTAGTGCATGTGGTCAGGCTGCAGGATTTCACTAAAGGCCCAATTTGCATACAGAGCAACAAGGGGCAGATATGCACTTTGGAGCCAGATCTGGCAAGATTTGTGGCCGTGTGAGAACCGCTGCTAAGTCAGAGACACAACTCTTCCAAGAATCCCAGTGGCCACGAAGCAATTTCTTATCCTGCTTGACTATAGGGTTAGGATCAGATCTTTATAAGGACTGAATAATAACCAGGTGAAGTGACAGTGTTAATCACAGAAACATCTATAGCAGAAACAACCATATAGCATCAGACTTGATTTCTTCTTTCTTAGATATTTTAAGATACATATGAAACAACGATATTTTGAGTATCTTGTAAGATACATATGAAACCATATTGAGATCTTGTAAGTTCCTGAACATGTTTACATAAGGGACATGCTATAATGACAAATATGGAACATGTAGGGAGTAGTAAAAGCCATATCATGGCCCTAAAAAATGCATACAATGAATATAGCTGTGGCCTTTTTCTTCTGGCATTGAAGATAAAATGGGATTAATTAGTGGAGAATTATAGTTGGGCTATATCCAAGATAAAATTTAGCATGGAATTAGTTAAGATGGGGGGGGATGAAGTAAAATATTACTTAGGACCTACAGTGTCTTGGAAGTTCATGTTGAATTTGGGAGCAATATCTAGGTCTTATGATTTGAAGATCAAGCATCCAGTTTAAATGAAACAAACAAACAAAAACCCACTTCCTACAACTAGTATAAACAAAGACAGATTTTAAAAATCTATATTTTTTGCAATTTCTAAATGGTGATGGTAAAGATACTGTATTTGGAAAATAGAGCCCATTCCAGAAGAAACTATGTAAAAACTTTTATAATGAATAATAATACTTCATATTTAAAACCAATCTAATATAAAAGGTATATAACACAATGTTATAAACAGCAGCTTCTCAATTAATATTTATTGAATTAATAGAAGAGTAAATGCAAAACTTTCTAATAAAAAGCACAAGCATTTTGGCTATAAGACAAATAAATGGGGTATGTAACAATGAACAGTTAAGTATATTTAAAATTACAGAGCTTAATGAGGGGCTACTTGAGTCAATCAAATCACATCTTTGGTCACACACAATGAAAGGAAAACTTATTTGTATAGTTCAAATTTTGGCGCTCATAAGGCATTGAGCCAAATGCAAAAATAAATTTTTTTTAACAAACAGAAAAAGAAACAATAAAAACAACATGAAAAGAAACAAATTTAAGATATGCATCTTCTTTTAAAAAGAGGGCTGATTCTGGATAGTATATGTGAAAGAGCAAAAGGATATTAAGTCCCATTGAATGAATGTGACCTTCTTTTTTAAGGTCAATTCTAAATAAAAAAAATTTTCCCCAAAAAACAGATTATTTCTTCACACTTAAATTCAATATGCTACCCAAACATCTCCAACATTTTTAACCTTATTCAAAATTCAAAATATTCATTCTGGCAATAATTTTCTAACACTGACTTTGAGTATACAACATAATGTACAACAGAACGTTACAGATAATTTACAAATACCTTCAGTGTATCCTAACAAATAGAAACTGCTAATTTCCATGACATACAGCATGTCAGAAAATATCAGTAATAATAATAATAAGTTCTAAAAACACAAGCTACTTTTTTTCTGACTCACTGAGAAGCTTAAGCACTACAGGAGTTCATCCCAAATATGAAGCATTCCAAGTTTAAATCTCATAAGGAAAATCACTGCACAGCATTAGTTCCCCAAAAAAGATCTCCCTAAAATGAAGCTTTAGTAATTAGCCACACATGTGCATAAAATAAGCAGCTAAAACAACTGGAAAGATGTTTCTCACAATCTTTTCTTGTTTGCTTTTTTACCTTTCAACATTCAGATATGATTTTATTTTCTCTCTAGGTGTGAAACATTCCTACCAAATAACAAGCATAAAAAAAAAAAAAAGCTTTATCAAAAACAATTGCAATTTGTAGTTATGTGTTTTGGTTGTGTTTGTTTTTTTTAAATGCTTGGAGCTCCAAAATGCCAGTTGCTCAATACAGCATGTTCTGCACTGACCCATTTCTAAATATGGATTTTCTCTCCCTTTGCAAGTAAGTGAGTAGTATAAGCACAAGTGACAAATTCTAAACAAACTTTTACTCTAATAAATCTAGGGAAGAATGTAAGTTATAATCATTGCCTTTTACTCCTCTCTGTTCCAAACATAACAGATGAGTAGTTCTGATTATACTGTTGGTGAAATTACGCCCATATCACAAATTGTGAAAGAAAATAGCGAAACAACATTTAAGTTCTTAAGTTGCATTTTCATAACAAATCATAATAGCAGGTCTTCCTTTCTCACTATACCATAGAAATACGCCCCAAAGTGGATTGTGATATGAAACAAAAGTTTATATGTCTCTGATTTTTTTCCTTTCTTTTGTTCAGCACAAACTCAGAATAATCATTTAATGCTTTCCTAAAGGATAAATAGACTTTCCATAAAAAGTGCACTGAAATTATGGGGTAAAGTAATAATAAATGTACTATTTGTTCAGAATCTAAAGAAATTGAGTCCCAACATGTTTTTCATTTTGATGCATATATTATTTCATATTAGTCCTCTTTACCCACTCCCTTGTTTCATTAAATAAAACATGAAATAGACCTGACAAGCATGATAAATCTATACTTGTTCTATTTGATTTTTCAGAAATCCAGAGTGGCAAATAAACTATTTCCCTATGCAACAAGCATAGAAAAAAAAAAAAAAGCTTTATCAGTTCTATTGACTTTACAAACACATATCCCTAAAACTTGTAAGCTCAGAAAAGTCAAGGGTACCACATCCATCTCTGTAACCCAACATCAGAAAAGTGTCTTGAACACAGTAAGTTCAAAAATATGCTTCCAAATAAATTAGGAATTATTATTTCAGGAGGGAAAATGAGATATAACTGAGAAATTACGCATTTACGCATCATAATTTACACTGATGGTACATTTAATCATAAATCTTAACCATTTTATCCCCCTTTTTAATGTCCTTCGACTCAACTGAATTTGCTTTCAAAAACAAGTGAGGCTCTAAAGGTCATCTTCTTTTGTAGCCCAACAGATTAATGTTAAGAAGCAAACATTTGGCACTTAATTTTCGCTATGTAACCTAATGTCACCACTTTAGTTTTCTCACAAAATATCACAAAAAACTGTAATTATTTTTCCAAAATGGATTTGACTTCCTTATACTACAATCCCAACTAAAGAAAGAAGGAAAGAATAATGTTATTATTAAGTAAAATTATCATGCAAATGCAAATAGACCATTGGACAAAGGATGTCAAAATTATAAAATTTCAGTAAATTAAATGACTATTTTAAAGCAAATTTTCTATTTGTATTTTTTAGTTAATTGGAATTTAGAAGGAATGGAGTGCCTTATTAGAATATGTCAAAAATATTTTAAATGTATTTTAATACAGTGGACTGTAATACTATTGATTTTTCTTCCCTACCCAGAACATTTTTTCATCCTTACACATCTATGAAATGTTCCCTTTCTATTGGGAAAACTGGTCTCTACTCCATGTGGTCCTGGTGAGGCTGTCAATCATTAGCCCTCTCCACCTTGCTCCCAATCTTTCATCACAGGGGTGGGCATGTTACTCAGGCTGGTCCAAATATGTTTGTTGACTATGTAATTGTTACAGGAATAAGCACTTGACTCAACTGAGTCAATCAGAGTCCTTAACTGGGACAGAATATACTGATGCCCAGAGACAACAGCTCTCTCTTTCCAATGGGCTTGCTAATTGAGGCCCATGTAAGCTGAAACACTTGGCAATTACTTTCAACAGCCACTCATGGGAACAAGGAGAGAATGAGGCAAATAGAATCACAGGCAAAACTTACAAAGGGAGACCTTAAGAACATGGATTGGTTCCCTGGATCTAACTGTACCTGAGGCAATTTCCTCCTCTGGACCACCCAGTTAGTTAGATAAGCCCATACCTCTCTCTTTTTTTTTTTTTTTTTCCCTTAAGCTAGTATGAACTTGCTTTTTGTCACTTGTAACCAGAAGTCTTAATACAGTGGAATATAAATAAGAGGATAAAGTCAAAATAATATGGAATCAGAAGTCAATTCAAAATAAAGTATTTTCTGGCAGAAAAAAGGAGTTGATTTTTTTAATGCTTAAACACACCATAATTATATTTTAAAAATATAAAAATATTTTCAAGAAGCATGGATTTTATTTATTCATTCATTGATAAACATGAATTAGGCAATAACTACTAACCCAACACTGTATTAGGCAAAAAAAGGAGGAGGTGGGAAATATGGTCCCAACCTTCCTAACCATTAATGTGAAAGATGTTATAAGGAGACACCTTATCTATATTCAGTACTAAAGATCCTTGGATAAATGGAAGCCCGGAAGAATCTGATGCACAGTGAGCCTCATGCTACAGCCAGTCCTTTTTAAAAGGAGTCCTAGAAACTGATTTCCAATTTTGAGTAAGTTGTACCAGTTTGACTTTTTTTTTCCTGTGAATATATCTTTATAGTTAGCTCAGACTTTAGGTTTTCCATTAAACCATAATTTTATAAATAGACATTTCCACAACTAAGCAGTCGACATTCATAGCAGAACCTGCTAAAAGCATTTAAGCTAAAGTCTTGTCAGAATGTTTATTAGGTACCCTCTTCTATGAAAATGATTTTCCTGTAGAGAAAATGATTTTGCAATGTCTTCTCATTCCATTAAAACATAGACACCTTTCTTAGATACTTTTTAAAAATAATAATAACGACAATAGGTATTACTGAGAAAAACAACTTGGCTCCAAAGATCAAATGAAGCTTATATTTCCAGCACTATGAATGAAGTTACTTTTTTAAATGTATATTTTACTTTTTTCAGTAAAAAAGTAAACAATCTATTACAGTTTTATTTAAATTTCCTACACGTGTGAGTCATTCCTTTCCTATTTAGGCTCCTTTACTTCCCCATTAGGCACTTAGGAACTTTGCTGCCATCCCCTAGGATGCAGTGTTCTTAATTCTTTTGGATCAGGGTTACTTATAAAAACAGCTTCACAACTGATTTATCTCTTATGCTTAATATTTTTGAGGTGTGCTATCAAAAACAAATTATGGAAATAATTGGAAAGAGTAAAACATCTCATGGTCTTGTTTTTAGAAAAAAAGGAGGGGCTTTTCCACATCACTTTGATTTTTATTCTTTCCCTGTTACTCACTAATCGTGGTTTTGTTTTATTTTTAATGTTCTCTTACACAGCACTGCCTTATGAAACACTGCACTACAAACCACATGGTACTCACAGGTTAGTCTGACCTATCTAGTTTGAATACAATTTTATTTTCTAATAAAAGTTCTACAATCACCTTTCCAAGAAACCAAATATAATTGTTTAACAATTCTAAGATCTGTGGAAAACAGAATTATATCCTTGTGTTGGTGGGCAAGGGAGAGGAGAAAGAACAAGAGGAGGAAGAATGACTCAATTCTGCAGTTTTTGAACATTTGAACATTTCCCTGGATCTCCACTTCCCTCAGTGACATCCCCCACCGGGATTTCTTCCCAGGCCCAATTCACCTTCTCTCCCTGCCCTCCTGCCCAATTCCACTTTGTCCTCTAACACTCTGACCCCTCTGTGAAAACAGCGTTCACTTTCAATGCTTCTAGATACTCATATTATCAGGGTTGGAAGGCCCAGGTTACACTTGACTGCCCTCTCTGTCCTTTTCATCCTATATCCAGTGAGCTCCCAGGTTCTATTAATTTTTTAAAGCTTCCCACATTTACCTTTTTATTTCCAGTTTTCACAGCCATCACAATTTTAACAACAACAACTAGCATTTGCCAGCTAATATTTGCCAGACGCTTCAGAGCCTGGCTCAGAAAGATCAAACAGTTTCATACCTAGAGGTTCAGCCCCACCCTGTTCCTGACATAATTCTGACCAGAGCAGAGAATTTATTAATTGCTTCCCTTGCAGTCCTTGACCTAGTTTTATTGTGAAAGACCCAGAATCCCAGTGCCTGAAATTAGCCCTAAGGAACTATAGTCCATTGGGCCTGTGGTTTCCCCTTAACAAAGTAACATTTCTACTTTGAATCACTAATTAGCACCACAAGTTCCCCCACAAGAATTGTGGCTCTTTTTTCTGAATGGAGGATTCTGAAATTCTACATAGCTTTTGCCATGGGAATTCTGAATCTTCTTTTCCAGTTGTTGGCTGGGTCCTAGACCTATGCCCTGAGAATTCGGAACTAGGGCACAGCCAGATACTTGACTTTGCGCAGCTACACCATCTAGAAATCCTTGTTGTTACGACCCATTTGCTAGATCTGATCCTTGCACATATCAATACCACCCCTCTTTAGATCTAAGTCATTGATCATGTAGAATGTTGGCCATCTCTCTCAGTGGACTACCCTACAGAAGGATCAATAATCCCATCCTACATGGTCCTAGCTTCCAGCCATTCCTAGTTTCCTACCACATGTTTTAAAGTCAGCCCCTCTGAGTTAGATCATTCTTAATCATTATCTTATTTAATTCACAAAACGATTCACTGATATAGATATCATTATCCTCATTTGACTGATGAGAATTGTAAAACTCAGAGAGATTACACTATAGGAGGTACACAAGGTCACATGGCTAGGCAGTGGCAGAGTTGGGACCCACACTCAGGTCTTCGTATTTTCCCATCTCATATCGTCTTCACTATGTTAGGTTTCCTTTCACCATGTTTCACAAGCACTATTGAAAGAGACATAACACAGCTTTTCATCTTTCAAATCATCCCATACATTACCATAAGCATATTCCACCTAAACTTTCACTGTTATAAATTTCATGCTCTAAATTAATCTTCCATGGTTCCTCGACTACTTATGCAAAAAGAGCCATTTCACCACTCAAACATTTGAGGGTCTCCATAATCTGGATCCAACCTACCTACCAATGTTTATCCCCCACATCATTCCACCATCCAAGCCAAACCCTCCTGTGCCTTAGCCATTCAGCCCAGGCTGTTTCTGAAGTTCTGTGTTCCTTGTTTCTAATTAAATCTACTCCAATTGTCAGAGCACAGTTCAGATCCCACCACAAAAAGCCTCCCATGACTTCATATAACCAAACTCATTCCACCTCTCTGCCAACGTTACTCTAGCCATATTGGTATTTTAACACAAACTGCATGACAGGATTCCTTTTTATCACATAGGGTGACTCACTGAAATTTCCCTTTTCCAAATTCCCACACTTTGTAATTCTCGCAGGGCGCCACCATATTCCAAACCTCGAATCGTCATTTTCCAGCCTCTTTAGAATAAAGAATTTGTCTTATATAAGTTTGTGTCCCCTCTCCCAAGCTTAATACCATGCCCTAACATAGTAAGAGCTCAATAAATGAGGAAATGAAAGAATACATTATACAACAGGAAAAGGAGGGTAAAAAAGAGGAAAAGGTTTTCACCAGTACCTCCTTGAGATAATGAATTCTAAACCCTCATATATGCTAATTAAGAGTAGAGGTTAAACCAACAGTACAAAAAATGTTATGTACGTATCATGTTTGCTGGGATAGAAATCTAAAAATTTTGAAATGATACATTTCCCTCCAAATTAAAATAGAGCATTAAAATGATTTTCCGAATCAAATAAATTTTAGAAAAGGTATTAAGTTGTTAATATGTTCATAACAAAGGCCTTTTACAGTCCCTTGTTTTGAAGTTATAAAAGTTAGAACTACTATAGTGTTTCTTCTTTTTCCAAAAAACTATAATGAAGAAAGGCTCCAAAATTAAACTCTTATCCTTGCTGATTAAAAAGTTGATTCTAAACAAACTATGCCTTAACAAAATATGATGTCTTTTACAATAAGGGGACCAGACCATCTAGGTCACTGGATTTTAGTGGGCAGGGGAAGGGAGGACAAAGAAAACAAGAAAACCATTTATCACTTTTTCTCAATTAAAGATTAACTTCAGGGAAATTAATGCACTGACAATAAGGCCAGATGTATTTAAATAACTTCTAGCAAGAAAAATAAATTATCAATCAATTTAGCAAATATTTTGCCTTCAGAGTACCAAACATCTGAAAGATTTAAATTTTCTGATTTCTTCCATTTGCTTAGCTTTGTGTAAATACATTCCACAGTACCATGTTACCCATTAGTTTGGTAAACCATAAAGAACAGAGAGAGATTCTCTTCTCTCAGCTCTTACCCTGAAATACACTATATGTGTTTAAATACCATATATAATTTTTAAAGATATGATGGTACTTTGTAAATATAAAGGGTAATTCAAATTTGAGGCAGAAGTACAGCTTTTGTCTATTACCAGAGGTGGTACAATCTCTGCCTTGAAGAGAGATAAAGTGCTTGATTTAGTGCCTTAAATTTCTACAAAGTGGGCAGAAATCCCAAGCTATTATCATGTTGATAGAAATCTCAACCATTAGTGAGATCAACTTTGATTGTAATGCTCCATTTGTCTACCTGCCTACTCTCCCAAGTTACTGCTAGGGTTTCCCCAGAGTCTGGCTTCGCTCAGGATCACTTACAACTCCTTTTGTGACAAAATAGCTGCAGTTTAACTATAATGAGATGATAGCTATACCCATCAGCCCCCTCAAGATGAAATTCAAGAGGCTTTGTTCATAATGTGTAGCTAAAATAACGCAAATTTGTCTAAGTTCATGCTAAATCTTTCGACATAACATACTTGAGCTAAAGTCCATCAAGAACTTCAGGCGAGAAACACTGTAGTTCGAAATTCCATTCTAAATTTTTCTTATACAAATTTAAAAAGTGAAATTGAACAAATAAATATAATAAAACAATAACAACTTTATCTCCTCCAGTAGTCAACTACTAATTCTTTGAAGGAGATATTTGTAGTCATAACCCACAAAAAGAGAGTTTTCAAAAGCCAGTTAGTCACCTGGAGAATTTTGAATTAATCCTTTTATATAGAGAAAAAAAAATTGCAAAGGGGAAAACCTACAGAGGTCTTTTCTCCTTCCCAGTATAAATATAAAAATAATTACAAATTCCCAAGTACAATAAAATTCTATTTAAAATACAATACACTGATTTGTTTTTTACAGGGTCAAATTATCCTCCCTTTTGCATTGTCAATACATTTTCCTATATTGTAAAACAAATCACAGTTGTAGAGTATGTACCTTGAATCCACCTACAAAAGTATTTATTACTTTTTTACATTGAATTTTTTTCCTGAAACTAAACACATACGTAAACTCCTAAAATAATTGAATCTCTGTTCCATTCTGCACTTATATTTGGCCTGTCCACTAGTCGTACTGATATGTTTTAGAATCAAATTGTATATTTTTCCTGAAAAGATCCATTTATTAAGAGGAAAAAAGCCTACATACTACCAAAAGCAAATTCAATAAATCTCAGTTTCTGAAAAACATGATTTTTAAAAACAAATTTTAAATTCCAGAACCAAATATCAGAAAAAACCTGAGATTTTTTTTCCTTCAAGAAATACCCAAAGATTAAAGAAAAAGCTTTGGCTTAGAGAATATATTCTAATTCTAGGTTTTTAATTCTAATAATTCTAATACTTCTATTTTAGGATGTTGTTTACCAAAATATCATAAATATTTAATAGCAACTGCTCCTGGTGCTTCTAGCAAAAGGCAGTAAAACGAAACATAAACCTCAGCTGTGAAAGCCCAAGAGTTTTGCTTTGCATTTCATCACTCCACTTCCCCATACCCTGTTTAGGATGGCCCGGATTCTAATGATCACCAGAGGCAGCTCAACTGAATTCCAAACAGAAATATTATGAGCTCCAGTGAAACTATTAATCATTAAAATGGAAAGAACAACAATCGCAGTCAAATACTCTGCCACCCGTTCGAGTTGCCTGACTGATAGCTAAGAAATACCATATTTGGAGGAGGAAGCAATCACACATTCCAATCCAAATTTTTATTTTACTCTTCTATAAAGCCCATAAAACTTTCAAGATATCAAGACAGTGAGGAACTCCATGCTCAAAGCGTGCTCTGAGACTGCTTATGAAAATCTTAAACTTGAAATCACAAACCCAGGCTCACAGAGCTCAATTTGCAAGAATTAATACCAAATCTCACTTAACAAACAAAATCCAGATCTTTTACAATTTCCCTGCATTTGCAATACCCAACAAACTTCCTTCTTAACTTCTTTCTTCAAGATAATGACCCACTGAACTGTATATCAAGATTACTTCCTATAGTTTAAAATATATCTAAAATTACGAGCCTTTCCTGACCCCAGAGAAATACTCACAGAATTAATTATTCCTTTAAGAGCTTGAAATCCACCTTTGACAGGGAAAACTTGTTCCTTAGAATCAGCAATTCTTTCGAGCTTTAGAAAAAGGAGGACATTTTAATTGAGAGGTGGTTGAGACATACAACATTTTATACACTTCATTACATGTCAATTACATTCACCTGAAAAATTACACCAGAGGATTAATTCACTGTCAGGAACTGAAGGTGATGGGACTAGTGTTACTCTAAATGCATCACAAAAAAATAAACTGAGATCAGGCACAGCCCCTTTACACTGGCATCAAGTTTCAATTTCCAAACAGCTCAGAGTTCTACTAGCTGTAAATGTCATGAGACACAGGAGCCTCAGTCACACTCAACCAAATATTTAAATGTAAAATCATTTTGTGAGTGGGAAATAAATTTAATCATAAACCCTCAAAGATTCATGAAAAAAAATTGGTTCTTTAGGGAAAATTATTAAAGATTTCTCCTACACAGACTTCCCAAATCCCTGAACTCCTGAGTTGAGTTTTCAAACTAAAACATTTGAACAAGACTTGTCATGATAATCTTGTCAGTTGAGTTAAAGAAGAGGAGTATGCATATTGTTTTAACCCGACAGCTTTTCCAATATTAGTTCCTTCAAATGGAATAAATGTTCAAGAAAATTAGAGCTTTGTCTTCAGCTTGCTTAGGTAATGAAGCCTGTCAAATTCAGACATTATTAACCCAGAGCTCAAGACATGGGGCCATTTTTATAGAAAATCTTTAATGACTGATTTGAGTCATAATAAGTCATCAGTGAGAAAAATCTGATAAACTCTCCTTAAGACAGTTATGTGATTTCGATTAAAGGCTGCAGATCTGCTGGACTTACTTGAGCTTGTTCAAAGTCAAGGACACCAACACAATAAACTCTAGCCCCAAGGGACCTGGATATTTTTGCCTGTTGATAGAATGAGAGAGGGACAGAGAGAGGAAGACAGAGAGGTGAATTATTCAAATGTCAGGCTAATACATGCAGAGACATACAGCAAAGTACACTGGGGTGTAAAGAACAGTTTCAGTTCAATACTCACCTCTTTCTCTGCATATGATGGCACCAGACCATCCAACTTCCCATCTGTCAGAGCAATTATGATACTGGAGGTTTTTAAGCCTCCTGCTTTCTCAATTTGTTCATTTGCCTGAAAATGAAGAATAATTGTCCAACTCATAAGTTAATCTTAACTTTTAACCAGCATGTTCCATCAAGCTGAATTTTAAGTCTGACAAAATCAAAATATTATGAACTGGCTTTTAAAACAGGGTATTTTGTGTTAACTATTTTAATTTGAAATATACATATATTCACATTATAGAGTAGTTAGTATAGGGTTTAAATGATAAAGATTTTAGCCTTGGCTGACTATAACCACAAAGAAAATGTGGTTCTCTGAATATAGCCATAGAGAAAATGGAAAATTCCATAAAAGGCAAAATGCCAACCAAACTTTTCTTATCACCATGGTAAATGTTTTCCATCTGTCTTATCCCTAGAACAACTAAAAGCATTTTTTTTTAAATTTTAAGATAAACATGTAATAGGGTCTTTGAATTTTACTAGAGAGTTATAATTTATTTCATTACAGAGTAAGAAAACATTCTCTCCCATACTCATAAATGTAAAAGAACTTACTAGCTTTAGTCCTTCATGGATGTATGTCTCTCCTACGGGACTAACACGTTTTAAATTGTCCAAGCCTTCACTGATTTTGCCTCTGAAAATAATATAATATCAAATTAAGCAAAAGAAAAATGAAGAAAGACCATCATAAGCACCTCTCAAAAAGCACGGCAGTTTTGCAACTAAAGTTTCTTTAGTAAGAAGGAAAGGAAAGAACATGGGCTTTGAGGGCAGATAGCTCCTCATACTTTTTGTCATTTTAATGAGTATTTAACAATATCTGTATTGTAACCATAAAAAATAAAAGTACTAACAATGGGAAATGTCTTGAAAAAGCCAGGCATATTCTAGGCATTTTGAGCTGAGAACAGATATCTTCTATCACATTTGTTTTACTAAATGCTGAGGAATACACATTTTCCTGCATTCAAAAAAAACAAGGATGGAGTAGGTCAACTTAAGTGAAAAAGTATTTCTGCAGCACTCACCCCACCCCCCTACAAGTCAGAAATCTTCTTGTGTTATCTGCAAATTCCTAAGGCACGTTACTTAACCCTTACTTATGGAAATTAACATTTCCTATATTTGTCTCCCAAAGTCTCATGATCTAGTCACTTCTGTGGCTTCTTCTCACCCATCCAGACACCAGCTCATTCTCTTGAATATTGTAGGTACTTAATACATATTCGATGAACAAATGAAAGAATAAATGATTGGATGGATGAATGGATGGATGATAATGGTTCTTGACAGAGACAATATAAATGAAAAAGAGGAAAAATCATAGAATAATCTTTCTCATCATGACTAATTAGCTGTCTCAATGGAGTATGTATAAACAAAGTATGACTACAATATTAACAGCTGTTTTGTGTGTATAAGTAAAAGACTCATTTTTCAGGTTTTTTAAATATAGATTCCAGACACCCCTTTGAAAATAAATCACAAGAATCTTAAGACACAAATACAAGTGTTGCAAAAACAATCCAAAACAAAGTCAAATTTTCTTTTTAAAATTAAAAGATCTGGAGAGATCTGAAAGATATTATTTTCAGAATTTTAGCCTTTAAATAGAAGCAAAAAAAATATCTTTCTAAATAAAAAAGTCATGATATGGTAAACTGAAGTATAATGCTTTAAATAAAACATGAAGAGCATCCACACTCCTGAGGATGATAGATTAAAAAATTAACTGTAAAAAGTATATTATCTGAACATCAAGGAACTTACTGGGGTCACATACAAAATTTTATATACATATATATATTTGTGTGTGTATATACATACATAAGTATATCATACACATATGTGTATGATATGTATACATCATACACTATTAAAACAAATGTCAAAAATAGTAAAAAAAAAATTATTCTGTCATCTGCAATGTTGTGTTTCCAATACTTGAAATAAATGAGTCATTCACCAGAGCCACATTCACATTTTTAAAGTAACTTATTGATTCTATTTTAATATTGTAATGAAAATTATTATCAGACAAGTTCTCCATCTCAAGAAGTTTCCAGATAACACAAGACAACTTTCAAAGTATAATCCTAATCTTCCTCCTTCCTAATTCAGTCGTCTCTACCAACCCATGTTGATTGTCTCTTAATCCTTGGTTTAAAATCTACCTACTCTGAACCTATCTCTAACTTCAATGTACTCTTTTTTCTAAGGTGCCGCAAACATATTCATGTTCAACTTTTACTACATTGAATAATTCTGTTTCTTAAAAACATTCTACTTAAAAATAATTTAATGAATTTAATTTAATTTTTTTACTTCTTAACTAGACTGGAAGTTTACAGTGGACTATCACCATGTCTATTATTTTTAATGTATCCCCTAACTCTGCGCTAACCACTTATTATGATGCCTTTTACAAAGTAAGTGTTCAATAAATTTTTCAATCTACCATAGGAAAAAAATTCATAATTCCACAGATGATGGAGTAAATTACATAATTTATAAACTTGTTTTATCTAAATATTTATGTTTTAATATCTACAGAAACAACTTGAAACTGATTCTGTCTGAATGCAGATAAAAACCAAATATTTGGTACTTCACAAAACTGAGTGGCAGCATGTCCTCAAGCATTAACGTTTGCTGCCAAAAGAGAAATGAAAAAGACAACTGAAATCCAAGTTTAAGCAAACAAATTTTGCATGGTGAAAATCACCTTCTCCATTCAGTTCAGATTCAGCTCATCATTACTTCTGAGGACCAGACAACACCAGCAGAAGACTCTAAGCTGAAAGAACTTGACAAATGTGGGATTCAGAGTGTTTGGGAAGGTAGGTCTCTGCTGGCTCATTTCACCGGAGGAAGCAGAGCACCTCTTGCTTTTCTATGTGTACCCATACCTGCCACCATAATATTCTAAGCTGCTCTGAATTGCATCATTACTTTTACAGCTGCAGAGTCATAAGAGGAAAATTGTTCCTTGCCCATAGCCAATAACATCAACATACATTGAGTCCTGGTCTGTCACTTTCCAGAGTAACTACATAATCTGTCAGCCTCTCCTCCATCAACAAGTGTCACCAAATGGGAAATGGAAACCAAAACAAGATAGGGTCTTTGAAGGATCCCAAGAAACTAAAAATAAGTTCTAAATTTCTCTATTAGTAAATGGTAAACTAAGGGGGAAACAAAATTATGTAGCAGGTGAAAAACACAACTCATCCATCTATACTGTGACTTAAAGAAAACTCTAAGGGAAAGCAAGGGAGAAAATGATAAAAAATAAAAGAAGAAAAAAAATGGGTATGTTAAGGAGATCAGCTCCAATCCAACATCATCTTAGAAGATCAGCTTCACTGAGTCTTATGGCTTCAGGGTTATGTCTTCAGCTACGAGGAAGAGCAATATCGAAACTACTTTGGTGTTTGTTGTGAAGCTGTCGTTAAGGGTGCTGCTCAAGACACACAAAGTGCCCTATGAGGTCACACAGCAGAAGTTTCTTTGCCACCCCTGAGTGATCACTATATACTTCCTCCTTTCTGCTAACTACAGCTATGTAAACTGTTTCTTGCCCTATCAGGAACCCCATGATAAATTTCTTACTCATTCAGAAAATTCTGCTAAGTTCATATGGTTATCATATTGCTACACCCTCTTTTCCAAGATCTTAAATTTTCTTTTTATATGTTATTAATTTTCTGCAATGTTATTATATTCTGTGTAGCTTCAAATACTTTTTGGAAAGAGGCAGAATTTAAACAAATAAAATAGGATATGAAACTACTGTTTTCCAGTTGTTGTTTGTTGTTGCTGAACATCAGGGGACTAATGAACTCTCTTCTTGACTTTATAACTATGTTGATTGAAAAGAGAGAATGAGGCAGGGGGTGGGAGGTGGAGACAAAAACACAGTGACTCATTTTTTTAATCTATAAAATTAACACTTTCAGCTCTGTTAGTGTTTCTCAAGTTTCTCTGCTGAGTAGGGAAAAGAAGAGATAAAAGGGAAGAGGCAGGACAAGTAGACAAGAGAAGGGAAGGGAAGGAAACCACAACTGCCATGCACTGTGCCACATCAAGGGCTTTTCTCCATCCATAGAACACTTGGGACTGCGGAAGGTGTGCATGATGTCATAACTAAAATAAAGATGTATTTTATAAATAGTGGCATAATAAAATGGTTGGCAGAAAATTCTGACTTGCCCAACTAGCACAATTAAGGCATAATTTTAAGTACCTTCTACTTGTGACTAAAGATATACATTTATAAATATATCTGTATATTTAACCTGAACTTTTCAATGAGCATCATCTTAACTTTCCAGATTTTAAAGCTCTTTCCAGGTTTCAGTCAATCAGTCTACACACATTTGCTGAGCACCTACCACATGTGAATGCTGTGATCCTACACGGTGATATGAGAATGACTCATGCTTAGTCCACAGCTACCTTTACACCCATCTCTACAGATGTAGTGTCGTTCTCCCTCGAGCTGGATGCTGGGATCATCTGAAGGGCTTTTAAAAAAAATCTCTTCTGGACTCTAATGGAAGAAATTCTAATCCACTTGGTGTGTGCTGGGGTCAGGGTATTTTTTGGAAATTCCCCATAGTATTCTAATGTGCAGCCAGAATTAGGAACCTCTGATCTAATCTAATTTTAAAACCTTTCCATTTTGTTGGAATGCTCTTTTCCTTCCCTATTTTTCCAGTCAGTTCTTCAATCAAAGGAGTTTTGGGGTAACTAGGATAATCTTTCAAACTGTAAAATACAGTTTCTGGAATGATATGGTTTATAGCCAAAGAGAACATGGATTATTTCCAAGCCTAATCTCATTTCCTCATCTATAAGATAAGGATGAAAATACCCACGCCATGGGGTCATTGTGATGATTAAACAGCACATAATAAGTACTGAGTTAGCTGCAGCTACTATGGTGGTTATCGTTGATATTCATCACTCCCCTGTTAGTAGGATTTTGTTCACTCAGTTTACTTTCTTCTTGATTCCAAGGCGAGCAAGCTCAGTAAACTGAGGGTTGAAAATATTTGATATAGATCCAGAAAGGAGGAGGGGAAAGGAAAAGAGAAAAGAGGGAAGAAAGTGTTATACTGAAGTTTTAATAAGGAGAAGGTCTTAGAAAGGAATTACATGGAAAGCTACAGAATGAGATGGGAAGACTCAGGGATTGGAGTAAATCAGAGATGAACTGAAACTTTGGTTCTGCAACAAACAAACCATGTAACCATCTGCACTTATTTAACTTCCTGGAGTTCACTTTCCATAGCCATAAAATGTAAATAAGAATGGCTGTCCCAATGGAGTTTTCATTCACTCATTCCATAGAGATTTATTAGATGCCTACTATCATGTTTATAATATAATGTTATTTGGCAGCTTTGAGCATTCAGAAGGTAGTGGGCACCTGTACAGAAGGGCTGTTAGAGGAGATAGACAGGAGAAAGGAAGTGAATAGTACCCAAAACAAACCCTCTTCATTACAGTTTGTCCTCTGCACTGCTATGTTGCTCTTCTAGAAAACCTATAAATGGTGGCAGGCTGGATTTGAGGTAACAGATGGCACAATAGATAAGACTCCAGGCTCTGGAGCCAGAGAGCTCCAGCCAATTATCTAACCTTTGCATCCTTCAGTTGTTTCATGTTAAGCAAAGGTAACACCAACACTAACTCCACAGGGCTACTGTGAAAATCAAAGGAGTAAATGCATATAAAGTGTCTGGTACAAAGTGAGTGTCACATAGATATTAGTTATTGTTCTTTTAACACATAACGTGTCAGGGACTGAGCAAGGTCATCTGCCAGCTCACCCTCAGTTCTTTCATTACATATCAAACCATGAACACAACCCACAGGTCAAGCATGGGGCCTTGGCCACCTTAATTCCCAGCTCTAACACTTACTAGCCTTAGTAACTTTGTGACTTTGGTAAGTTAAGTACCTTCTCTGGGCGTGCATTTCTCCCATCTGAAAATGGGGATATTGATAGTACTTATGTAGTGGAGTTGTTATAAAAATTAAAGAGACTATTACATGTAAATAGTTGGTACACTGAATGGCACCTAGGTGTTCAATAATCAATACTAACTGTCTATATCAATTCACGGTACCCCTGTCTCTTACCCATAGAAGGGAATGTAAGTAGGAATTATCGGCTTTGCTTGTCACAGTTGGGAGCCTCATTTGAGAACTTCCCTTCACTAGTCCCTCATAAAACACATAGAATTTTTACTTCACATTAAGTTATACAAACTCCAAATCATATGCATAAGTATTCAGTATTGCTCTTGAACAGTTGAGTACCAACAATCCTAAAATGTATTCCTTTTATAGCATAATTTTAAAATATTTTAGGAAAATTGTCATTTCTAATGAATAAAACTTCAATTCTCACATTTTTACATATTAATTCTTAAGACTTTGAGAGTTTGAATTTAATAATACTATTCAAAATCACAAAGGTAAAAGGAAATGTGCCCATCTATTCTAAACTAACTCAAGAAGGAAATAATGTTAATATTAAAATAATAAAAACAAAAGAGAAAGTATTAATGTTACTAATAAACAGTTTTAATTTATATAAAAGAATAAGAGAAATGAGAGTGAGAGGCTAATAATAAATAATAAAAGTAAATAAAATCTGTCAGTCAAAATTTGCTGACATAGGTTATGGGTTACACCAAAATCTAAAGACCAGTGCCAAAATTACCAATCTACTTTGTTATTTTGGTTACACACAAGGTTTATTTTATTTTTCTCCAAGCTGGCTTGTTTATTTCTGAAAGAGATTCATCTTTGGAATTTCATTATTACTTTCCTGATAAACTATGGTAGATAATCTCCAACTATGACCTCCATCAATTCCTTCCCATTCTATATGTGCCCACTCTCCCATCAAGAGATGGAATTTATATCCCATCCCTTTGAATCTGGCCCAGCCCTGTTACTGCTTGGCAATAGAACAATGATATTCTTAGACAGCTGAGTCCAACCCTTAAGAGAACTAGAGACTTTGCTTCCTTCATCTTATAATACTTGCTCTTGGAATGCTCTTTCAGAATCCAGTTATCATGCTGTGAGAAGTCCATGCCACATGCAGAGGTCACATGGAGGAGAACCAAGTTATTCCAGCTCTAGGTGTGCTTCAGAATCAACAACCACCCTCTATGACTATAGCACACCAGATAACATCATATGGGACAGAGAAACCTTCCATTTGAGCCATCAACTCACAGAATTGTGAGAGAGAACAAAATTGTTGTTTAAGCCACTAAGTTTTGGGGTGCTTTTCTATGATTACTGTGCCAACTCCAGGCCTAAGCCTTAATAAGGCATGGGAGTTTCCTTTTTGTACCCTTGGTAGTTAGCTGCCATATAAAAACTTTAACTATCCTGAGACCACCATGCAGAGGAGGAAACCCAACCTAGCCATGTGCAGAAGCCACATGGAGGAGAATGAAGACTCCAGTCCACAGTCCTAGCTGAGCTCCTAGACAACAGCCAGCACCAGCACCAACTTGCGAGCCACCTGGGTGAGGTCATTTCAACTCTTCTAGCCATTCCAGCTTCCCAGCTGACAACATGTGAAGCATGAGAACTGCGCATTCAATGCACAATATCATGAGAAACAATAAATTGTATTTATACCACTAATTTTAGGGTAGTTTATTATGCAGTAATAGATAACCAAAATAGAAATTGTGACTAAGGTAAAAGATAAATGATCTTGAGAAGACTGACAGTAAAGACTGGAAGAGCAGTGAGCAAATTGTTATTGGAGGCTCAGTTTCATGTTCATGTCTGCTGCATTCCATTGGTTAAATTTAGTAAGCCATAGGCCCAACCCAGATTTTTTAAATTAAATATTTAAATAAAAAATACTTACATACACATATATTATATATATTATACATATTACATATATAATCATGTATACACATGTATGCATATATGTTGTATGTATTCTGTGTTTCATTGGAGGTCACAGAAGAGCAATCTATCACAAAAGCTAAAAGCTTCATGCGGCTACGCTATCAAATGCCAATTTAGATAACTGCATAATCATAAATGCTATAGGTATTTATATCATAGGTCAATTCTGTTCTTTATCCTCAAGAGAATATTAGCCAGAGATATTAGTCCTTGAAATGAACAAAACTGCAAACAAAATGTAGGCATACACAAGAATTTTATAATTAGTCAGTTACATAACATAATTAAATTTCTCTTGGAAGGCAAAACTTAGTTGATTGAGTAAAATATGAAACATAACAATGTTCTCAAGATGTTATTCATGTCTATAGAAATGATTTAGAATCTGCTTAGCATTGTACTTTACCTGAGCTATTATGTATAAAGCATTTAGCAAAATGTCTGATACATAGTAAGTGCTCAATGAAATTTATCTACTACTTTTGTCTCCTTCCATTAATAAACCACAATATTAATCAGTCTGACAAAATTAGAAAAATTACATGTGGGAAAATTTGTTCATTCATTCAAATACTATACCCATCCTAGCTATCTATTTAACTGCGTCATTATATACTGCTATACAACGTATGTAGGAAGGACAAATTGCCAAAAAAAAAAAAAAAATTATTCCCTACTAGCTCCTCAACTTAAAAATTTTTTAAAGTTTTCAAAAGAGTAAAAGATGATTTTTCCAGACACAAACATTTCTAATACATCCCAAGTTACATCTTAGTAACTTGTACTTTATATAAAAACTTGCTTATTCTTTATTTAACATGTCACTCTAAAGCCAATATATGCCAAGATCTCTGTGGTCCAGATTCCAGACCGATGAATCCAAGGTAAAGTCCTAGATTCAAAAATATCTGCTTAAAAAATGCCCCACACAATCTGGGTTCGTGAAAATTTTTTCTCCAATTTAGTCTACGCTTACCAAAGTGTGGTACACAGATCACATCTAAAGTTCACATCTGCTGTATCTTGAATGCTTACACTCCATGTCCCCATTCAATGCCTTGCTGGGCCATGAGAAACCAACCTCTGCATTTTACCACCTCAGTGTGCCAGGTCTGTCTTCCAGGCACAAGCAACAATGTATTTAATTTTCTAGAACACACTCATTAAGCAGATATGGGACTTCACTGAAAGTAACTGTTCACATACGCACAACCAGAATCCAAGATGCTGCCATGCCCAGACCTCTCAGGATTACCAAACGTGTGGCCCAAACTGACTTTTCTAAACAGGAATAATTAGTTCCCCAATAGAATCAAAACAAAAACAATAGAGTCACTTCCTCTCACTGAGTCACTGGTTTGTAAGAGAACAGAATACACTTAGAGGATGAATATGTCTTTGAATTATGACAATTCTGACTAATTGTGAAAACTGGAGAAGGGGGAAACAGAGAGAGTCTGAGGCAGTGCAGTGGTTAGGTAGTCACGCTCACGAGCCACACCCAGGTGTGAATTCTGGCTCTGACTCCCTAGCTGTGTCACTTTGAGCAAAGTCACTTGACTTCTCCAAACTTCTGCCAGAATCCTGGCACATGATGGTGATGGTGCGGTACGATGATAACCTCCAAATCCCATTTCAACCTCAGTCTCCTTTCCAACCAGTCATCAATTAGGCCTTCTCATGCATTGCATGCATTTTATCACCCCAACATTTCTATATGGTAGGAATGATTAGCTCCTTTTAGCAGACAAGCGAATTGGGCAGCAAGAGGTGAAATAACTTGTCCAAAGTCACACAGCTAGTATACAGCTCCTATGTCTTTCTGACCCAAAGTCCAATGCTGGTGTTTTCATTTTAACAAGGAGCCTTCAGGATCCTCCAAGTTAACAGCTGAATATGCTCTATTCCTAATGCTTACTCTTTCCAACCCTTGAGTTCCATTTTGATTCCAAAATAGCTGTCTCTGGCTACAGAAGTCAATAACATTTCTTTTTAATTTAAATATTTGTTTAATAATAGTATTACATTGTCATTGAAATAAAATTGAATAACCTAGATGTATGGAAATTAAAAACATGAAGGCTCTCCCCACCCTGAATCTCACTGCTAAGACAATATTGTTGTTAGCAACTTGTTGCTCAACTTCCAGACTTTTTTCCATGCATTCATTATTATACACACACACACACACCATAAAAACAGGTAAATTTTTGGGTTGTTTTGATTTATCATCTTTAACAGAGTATTCTGCACCTTGCTTTTCTCAATTAGTATATCTTAGATATATTTTCATGGTGATATATATGGATTTTCCAATTCTTTGAATGACTGTATCGTATCCCATTCTATGTCTAAATTTATTATAGTATCATCAATTGACGAGCATTTAGATTTACTACAATTTTCACTATAATGAACAATGCTGCAGTATTTAATTTTGCACATACCTATCTTTGCACACTGGTGTTAGTATTTCAGTAGGGTATAGTCCTAAAAAGTAGAATTGCTGATAACAGACTTCTAAACTTTTACAGATACTGACAAATTTCACTGCAAAATGAATGAACCAATTTATAAATTACCAACTCTTATAAAAGACTATTTTATCACAAGTAAATTTTTAATTCAGATTTAAAGGAATTAGAAGAAATCCTTTCAAATAATAGAAATGTGTATATTATTTAAATTTTCATATAAATTTAATCAAACGACTTCTCTTTAATTTCCCACAAGTTTGCCTAAGGAATATTTTTTCCTAAGTAATTGATTATTATTCTCAGGTCAAACAATTATATGACTTTTTCAATTTGGGGACAATTATATCAAAAAGAGAGTTGGAAATGTTTGTAACTGATCTATAACAAAAATGAGAAAATTAGCAAATATAAGTCATCATTTATCACCTCTCAAGGAGAGAAAATATATGATAGCAGCTAATAACTCAGGTTCTAGAGTCAGACCAACTCAATCATTCATTCAACAAATACTTACAAGCATCTACTATGGGCCAAGCCCTGTTCTAGGTGTTAGATATATGGGTGAAGGTAAACAAGACAAAGAGGACCCCTCTGCTCTCATGCAGTTTACATTAGGGTTATGGAGATAAAATAATTTGATTAACAGAACAATTTCAAAAAGTGATAACTAAATAGAGTATTGTGAGACGTTACCAGGGAGGTGAGGCAGGATTTCTTTACACCTGATGGTGAGGCAAGGCTTCTCAAAGGAGGTGATGCGTGGGATGAGGCCTCAATAACAAGCATGAGCTGGTCAGGGGATGATCTGGGGCAGACAAAGAGCAAAGCTGCTAGTGCAGAGAGAAGGTTGGTCTGTTCAGGGAATGGAAAGAGGGCCAGTATACAAAGCTATGGCATACAATGTTGTAGGAGAGGTTTGGGTGAGCAAAGCAGGTAGGGCTTTTAGGCCATTGGGAAATGTGTGCTTTCTATTCTAAGCCGTTAGATTGTCTTAAGCACAAGAGGGGCATGATCTACTTTACGCTTTAAGGGACCATTCTGGCTAATATACTGCCCACCACTGATTAATTGTGTGTTTTGGACAAGTTACATTACCTTTCTCAGCTTCAGTTTCCTCATTTATAAAGTTGAGATAACAGTATCTGTTACATGGAGTTGATATAAGGGTTAATGGAAAGCATTTTGCACAATATCTAGCACATAATAATTGTTCACTAAATGTTTTTGATTAACTCACTTTTACATCATTAAGATTACATTAAGCAGAACTAAGCATAATTCACTACCCCCAACACAATAGCTAAGAATATCCTTTAAAATTAGTCCTGATTCAAATTCTCTAATATTGAGAGGTTGGATATTTCCATATTGAATCAACAGTCAGCACTTTCCTCTTACCTGATCCTATAATACAGCCCTGAGCTATATGTGTTTGTGTATGTGTTTGTGTACACAAACAGCCCCCTACTGTCACATAGATTATTCATCCTTGTGTTACCTCCAGAGTCTACAATGCTCAATACATCATATGCAGATAGGGCAGGCAAAGCAGGTAGGTAGGTAGGTAGGTGGATGGACTAACAGATATATGGAAGATAAAAATCATGGGGGCAAAAGAAAAAAAGAGAGTGCTTCAAATTGAATTATTCAAAATAATAATATTTTTAAATCATGAGTATATAAAATGCATAACTGATCATTTCCTGCCATGTGTATTATTCTATTCATGCTTTTACATAGTACCGAATTCATGCTGAAACCCTAACAGAAGACACAGCCCTACTGTAAGGACTTACTGTCTTCCAATCTTGCTTCATCTCTACTGAAAATATTTAGCAACACTCTGAGAAACATGAAAGAGGTACTTCTCATATTTACCAAGGTACTGACAAATTATAAGTAATAGAACCAAAATTGTGAAACCTGCTATATTTGACCTTTGCATTTTCCATGCACTCAGATCTCTTAGTGTGACATCGAGAAAGTTTATACATAGAATTCCTCTTTCTAGGCTCTTGAAACAAGGATCCCCAATAGTTGTGGAAACATCTGTTCAGTGATCTTGCATCTAAATATGTGAATGGTTTCTACACACTTAAAATTGTATAATGGACGAAAAGTGACATTATATCCAAATATAGAGGACCATAGAAATTTGAAAAGTCATTGATTTAATTAAATAAAATTAGTAAAAGAAAAACTAGGTTTAGAAAATAATCCTTTAGGGCAGACTGTTCTGTGGTATACAAAAAACTTTTCTATGCATTGTCTTATTTTTGATCCTCACAAATCTCTTAAGAAAACATGGTAGATTATGTCTGCAGTTTATAAACATAAAAACTGACACATTGAGTAGATGATTTACCCCAAGTCTCTAATCAGTAAGTAGCAAAACTGGAGCTCTAACCCAGGCCTTCTCAGTGTACATTCTGCCACCCCAAAGTAATGCAACGTGCCAAATCGTGCAATTTGTTAAAACTGAACTTATTTCTATTTAAAAAGAACCAGAGGAGCCAACTATATCGGGGAAAAAAAAAAGTGCAAGTAGCATTATTAAAATTCCTCCTGGAATTTTATTATAAATCCTTTCAAGCAGGATAATAATCCCTTTATATAAGCATAATTCCTCCTGATCATTAAAATACTACATACTCCCTAGTTGCAGATAATAATAATAGCAACATAAGAGCCCTCATCTCTTGAATACACATATGCCAGACTCTCTCCTACATTCTCCACATTCATTGACTTCAATTCTTACAGCAATCTTATGAAGTAGGTATTATTATTATCACCACCACCATCATCATCATTATATAAATGGAAAAAACTGAGGCATAAAGAGGTTAAGTAACTTGTCCATGACCATTTGGCAAGTAAATGGGTTCAGCAAATTTTAGGTGCAACATTACGCTGCCTTTTGAAATAGAAGCTTCTTTATCCCATTCTAACCTCTCCCCTATCAGATTCAACCAATGATAAGGGAAGAATCTCTAGTTGAGATGAACATGATTTAAGCCCTTTCCATGCATGTTTATGCAATACCAATCTTGCCGACCTGTGACTGTACTTTATCAAAGTGCTGAAGGATTCACATGTAAAGCACCTAACAGAGAACCTGGCACAATGTATGCAGCTGACAATTACTGAGAGTCTACTGTGTGTCTGGCATTATTCTAAATCCTTTTCTCTATACATACTCCATAAATGTTAACTTGGTTCTTTTTTTGTCCTAATGGATAGGCTGAATCAAAAGTTGTTTCTTTGGAAATTAAGCTGGGCAATAGAGAAAACTTCTTTTCATGAAGGCAAGGACTGTTATATCAATGGTATAAAAAGCTGTTGTATATGGGTTGTTAGGGACTACTGTTGCTCTGGCCCTTGATGAGACCCAGATGCACATAAAAATGTATGAGAGGAAATATAAATGAGGAGACTGAGGTCATAAGATGGACTCCCCACCTACAGAGAGATTTCCTGTCCAGGAAAAGTAAAACTTAAAGCACAAAGAAATTAGAAGTTTGATTGATTTTCCAAATCAATTATGTGAATTTTAAATGTTATCTCCCTGAGTTCCTTTAAATATTATGCTTTCTCGACACCTTTTTTTTTGCGGTATGCAGGCCTCTCACTGTTGTGGCCTCTCCCGTTGCAGAGCACAGGCTCCGGACGCGCAGGCTCAGCGGCCATGGCTCACGGGCCCAGCCGCTCCGCGGCATGTGGGATCTTCCCGGACCGGGTCACGAACCCGTGTCCCCTGCATCGGTAGGCAGACTCTCAACCACTGCACCACCAGGGAAGCCCTCTTGACATTTTTAAAGGAAAAAAAAAAAAAAAAAAACTTTAAAGACAAAACTTTTCAGAAATCCACATATGTGAAAAAAGATACAACAGCCTCCCTTGCTAAAACTACAGTTTGGAGAAATTTGATTTCAAAATAACACTAACCCATTCATTTATTCAACAAGAATTGAGCAAGAACTATCTTGCATACTTTGTGTTAAATGAAGTAGACATAAAAATGAAGTAGAAAATCTCCCTTCCCACTATGGAAAGAACCACTCTTTAAAATATGTCAAAGACTATTTCTAACTTGCCACAGTGATGGGTCCAAATGAGACAGAAATGGTCATATAAAATACTATGATATTGGTTTGGGAAAAAAAAATACATACACACACACACACACACACACAAAAATGAAAGCAAGTTCCTTTATAAAGGTAAACATATTCAGCATCAGTGGACCTCAGAGTAAGACTGGAGATTCAGGACGTCTGCTCAATCTAGTAGATTATCCAAATGGATCCATATCTTTCTCCTCTCTAAAATTCTTCCAATTCCTGGTTGATTAATATATTACATCTAAACATGAAAGATGTAGAACAGAGAGGGGAACAGAGAGGGGGAAAGTGGGAGGTAGTAAATACACAACTAAGGCAGAGATATGGGTTTCATTGTACATTCCACAGCCAATATGAATGATATCGATTTTCAGATTACCTGCTCTTTTATATTATTCATACTTCCTTTTCCCTCTATTAGTGAAGAGAACGAAATTGTCTGTGCACTTGCTTGATTTCACTGAGAGGCCTGAATCACCACTTGGAAATATCAATCATTCCTTTAAGATTAGTCTCTACTAAAAGCCTGCAGTGAAACGATAATGCACTAACCTGTCTCCAGTTAATGGCAAAATAATGGTTGCTTGAGAAGAAAACACAATGAAAGATAATCTCATTTGAGGGCTGCAAAATAAGAAAAGAGGCAGTTAAAACATTTTTAAAAGAAATATTGATATAATACAGATGTATAGCTAGGGAGTCTCATTTAAAATCAGTCTCACTGAATGGTTCAGGCTTCTTTTAAATGGAACTCCCTAAGCAGATACACTTAACTCTGCTCAACATTACTGCATAGGTCATTTTGGATTTAGTCAGTGCTTCTCAGCACTCAAGCACTCCTCCCTGACCCATAGGACTGTTTAGGTAGAGGCTAACTAGAAAGATGAATTGTAGGCCAATGGAAAATTTTTTGGTAGAAAGTGCTTCTTCCTTTGATGTTCTATCTCATCTCCTTCTAGGAGGCCAATCCCTTCAGAGTGATTATCATTAGCAATTTTAGGGCTGGAGAGCAGTCCGTTTGATTTAATTACCACAGCTATGAAAAGGAGTTCATACAGAAGTTATCCTGAAGTAAGATTACTTAAAGAGTGTCATGGGCAATGTGGAACAGAAGAACAAATCACATTTTCAATTTTCCAAGTCTCAAATATCACACTCCAGTTGGCAACAACTGCCCTGGCTAGCTACACCTTCTAAGCTTTAAGCCTTGAGCTCACAGAATGGTTCTAGTTTCGAAGACACTCTGTGCAACTCTTACTAAGATCTGAAACTGAAGATGTGAAAGTAAGACCTACAAACTGAAGAGCAGAATGGTATCAAAAGGTTATACATATTTGAAAAGTCATTCTCTTCAGCAGTCACCCTTTATTTACTTTCTACAATGCACTGTTGGTTAGTAACTGAGCAACTAAACTTGAACCAGAGAACTGTGTATTATAGAATTCCAATTTGTAAACCAGACCAAATAAGAGCCCCACTTCTTGGAAATATACTGAAATGACCCACTGCTTTTGATCAAAATTTATGGGACTCTGCACACTCTTGGATTAAATCAGAAAATTTATAAACAACTCTTTCTTCTGCCTTTGACATTTAAGGATATAGGGCCTTGTTTATTTTTCTCTCCTAGACAAGTTTACCTCAGACCTTGTCCAGAAATGAGTGTTATACTTGGCTTCTTAAGCAGGAGACTGATGATTAAACATGGACAAGCATACATTTTTATAGGGATAAACTTACTGCTGCCAATAACTAAAAGCAAGGATTGCCTAGGCCTCTACAGATTGTTTGAAGTTACTTGCAACATGACTTTCAAAATGTTTTGATCATCCAAGCCTGTTTTACAGAAAACATTTGGGCTAACAAGACTGAAAGAAGCAATATTTAATGATACAGCTCCTTTTCATGTCCTTTCCATTATCTTGATAAACTTGCATTTGCTCATTGCATTTTTTCTTCTGAAAAAAAAAAAAAGGAGAAAAAAAAAAAGCCTCAAAAGACTAGTGTCCTAAGGTTATTTTTAAATAGGGATGCCACTAATTCCTGGTTACCTCTAAATAAGAGAGTAAGCTGGATTTCATAGCAGTTATGCTTTTTATAGGAGAGAAACCAATCTTTCCTAGTAAGGCTTATTGCATATATAGAACAGTTAAATTTTAAACCAGCCACACGCCCACATATTGCGTAAACACAAGTCGTTTCTTTAAACACACACAAGTGTCTTTCCTGGTAGTGGGTTATTAACATGTGTTCATTTGAAGTTT
Source organism: Delphinus delphis (assembly GCF_949987515.2). Taxonomy (NCBI): domain Eukaryota; kingdom Metazoa; phylum Chordata; class Mammalia; order Artiodactyla; family Delphinidae; genus Delphinus; species Delphinus delphis. The sequence goes on along the minus strand of NC_082687.1, from coordinate 43,413,807 downwards.
ACCAACACTTATTATTTTTTTAATGAGGACCTCAACAATGCTAAGAATTGTATGGAAAGGAAACTATGTTATGGATACTATTAGCATAAAATTTTTAATGTGGTAAATTATGAGAAAGCATAACTGAAATTCAGAACAGATGAAAATTCAGAAAGGAAAAGACATTTGTAATTGTATCTGAAGATACTTCCCCAGAGCCTGAGCCAAGTTTCTGGGATCCAGATGAAAAAAGCCCTCAACAACTGAAGGGCTGTCCTAATAACAGCATGTGTGTGATAAGACCTTGAGGCACTTAAAAATCAACATTTCAGTAAAGGCTTTCCCTGCAAATGGTTTCCAACTTCCCTCCACATTAAACTCCCCTGCTTAGAAATGGAAAGTGGGAGAAATACCTCACAAATCTCTCTGTGAGTTGCTGGACAAAATTGTAAATTTCAATCCAGTTATTTGCCACACTCCCAGACCTGAAAAAGGAAATTGAACTGATCATAAAAGCAACACATTTACTGGGGCCTAATCTGATCTCTTCTTCAAGCAAAGTAACAGCGTCAGCATCTGAAACTTAGGTGCTACGAGAATCTAGGAAGTCAACCCATCTTCAGGGACCACCTGCCTGCTAATTGTTTGGAGTAGGATCCCAGCTCTTCAAAATAAACACAGCTTTCCTTAGAAGGAAACGTAAACCACACTGGGTATGTTAACCTTAGACTTTGCCTAGCTACAATGAAAGAGCTGCGATCAGGATAAAACCAGGCAAACTCTAGCCAGCGTGAGGCGCTGAGGACAGAGGGGCCGAGAAAGAGTCTTGTCTGGGTTACAGGGTCGCAGAAGGCTATCCCAAGTGGCCGCACTCCCATTTCCCAAGAAACTCCACAACTGGCCAGCAGTGACTACCCATCTCCCAGCGAGCCTAGCAGCTCAGGGATCCTCCTATCACCCCGCAGCCCGCAAAGATCCGAAAGCGCTAGCTTTTCGGACAGAGATAGCAACAGGGCACCCATCACCGGGTTACCCACACCCCTCCCCAGGTCGCACATACATCTCAGCCTCCCCAGCCACAGCTCACTACCCAGTGCCACTCTCACCAGAAGACCCTGCATCTCCCTCCCGCACTCACTTGTCCAGGACGAAGTAGAGATCAAAGGCTCCACGGCAGGAGGGCTGCTCCTGGGCGCTCACCAGCCCCCCAGGACCGCTGAGAGCTAACAGCCACAGCCCGGGGACCAGCCAGCTCCCGGGACTGCGCGCCGGGGAGAGCCCCGCCACCATCCTGCGGCCAGGGGTCTGCGACTCCCTCCTGCTCACAGGCCCCTCTGCTCGACTCGGTGGCGACGCTAGGGTGGTAGGAGTTACCAGGGACGCACCCTGGGGTGGGGGGTTGCGAGCAGCTAGGGCGCCGGCGCCTGGGTCAGCAGGACCTACTAACTGACAGAAGGAGGGAGACCGGGAAGGAGGGAGGTCCTAGGAGGACAAAGGGAGACTCCGCAACCGCCGCAGCTGCCGCCGGAACTCTTGACGAATCCCAGTGGAAGAGCGATCCAGTCCTCCCCCTCCCGATTCCGGAGAGTTCCTGCAGACAATAAGGGCCCTCGGCGACAGCTTGCAAGAGAAGTTCCTCCCCGGCCTCTGGTCGAGCCTCTAGCGCCCGTCTGGAACCCGGACCGAGAGTTCCAGTCCGCCGGGAGGGCTCGATTCCGGCTGCTGCAGCGCGAAGCGGGACAGGCACCCCCGGGACGCGGCCGCCGCCGCGCAAACTTGGACTGGAAACCCCTCTTCTGGTTCCCTTCCTCCGGCGGCCCAACTCCGCTCTGCACTCCAAACTTTCTTCCTCGTACTCCACTCCGGCACAGCGCAGCCGGGCGGTCCCCTTTAGGGGAGGAGGCTGAACTGGCCCCGGGACTGGTGGCTCCGGAGAAGCCACTCACAGCAGGCCAAAAGCGCGATCTGGCCGGGTGCCCGCAGTGTCAGTGTGCGCCCGAGGGCGGGGCCTGATCCGAAGGCCGCCGAGCCACACACACGCACGCTTGTGGGTTCGTGCCGAGCTGAAGATGACTAACGCTTGTCAGTTTTTGGAAAGGGGATAAGTAGTTTAGAAAAACAGATGTCCTCTAGAAACTAAACATCTCCATGTATCCTGCAGCCTCGGCCTATTTCAGCAGCTGTGCAGAGCAGCCCTCGCCATGGTTTGGGAAACTGAAGTCCAGCCATCCCAAGAGAGGCGATGCCCCCCCACCTGCACTCTGCCCCACCCCTATGACCACAAGCACACTTGCTGCACCGCTACCTAAGAAAGGCAATTTCCTCTTTTTCTATAAACCTACTTGGTTGTTTCATCTCACCAAGCCTAGAAACCAGCATGGTGGTGGGAATGGGGGTGGGGTCGGGGGTGGGAACTGAACTCTTCAGCAGTGGACAGTTGTACCTCAAAATATTTCATCCCACTGTCATTTATCTCAAGCTCCAGATATTAAGCGTTGCATCTTGCAGCAAGCTAGGCCACCCTTGCCAAACTGTGCAAGAGCAAAAGTTTGCAGGCGTTCGGATTCTCTGCTTACTCATTTTGCATTCCCTCCCTCCTCCCCCACCACACCTGTGACACCTGCCTTCCCCTGACAGAAACTGGCTTTTAGAAGCTACCAATCTCACTGGTATAAACACCAATAATTGACAGTAATGTGAAGTGTCACCTCCTCCTTTTCGTTTGAATTAAATCAAGGCTTTACGATCAAAAGTTCATATACTACCTAATCACATACTGTCTTAGCAATTCTATTGGTTGTCTTGAGTATTTAACTTTTCATTTACATAATCTTTGACATACAACCAGATTTGCAAGCTCTCTGAGGATAGAAACCTGCCACTTTAACAAAGATTTATTAAGTACCTACTATGTGCTAGGCACTGTTCTAGGACCTAGAGTTAAGGCTCCAAAAAAGATGACAAGCCCCAGTTTCCATGAAACTTGCAGTCTGGTTGAGGAGGAAAAACAGACAAAAATACGTAAGTAAATGTCTGTATTAGAAGGTAGTTTGCAGAGATTTAATATATGGTAATATGATAGAGAATGGCCAGCTAGATGACTAACACAAAGAAGGTAGCCATTCCAAGAACTAGAGGGGGAAACATTCCCAGCTGCTCCAACTTTCCATAAGTATTAGCTTAGAACATTCAAGAAACAGAAAGAAAAACAATATGGCTAGAGTTCTGTGTGAAAGAGGAAGTAAGAGAACTAGGCAGGGACTAGTATATGTGCTTTGTAAACTGTTGTAAAGAATTCAGATATTTTATATTGTGAGACTGGAGCCCATTAAAGGCGTTCCAGGGGTGGAGAATAGGATAAAGTGATATGATCTATGTTTTTCAAAGATCATTCTAGCTGATATGACACACTGAATTTGGAGACAGCAAGAATGAAAGCAGGAAAACCGGTCAGGAGGCTACTGCAGGATCAGGACACAATAAAATGGTACCTTGGACCATCACCCCTATAGTGGCTGAACTGAGAGATATGAATGGATGAGAGCTTCAATAAATACAGGTAGATCCCCAGTTTGGAAATGTCTGCCACTTAGGGATGGAAACTCCACTATCATCTACTGGATCCACCACTTTTTACCTGATAGGGGGGTAGGGAGGGTTCTGATGGGGCAAGTGGCTGATTGAGTGGAAGATAACTTACACTTTTGTTAAAAAGAAATGCAAATCCTCCATTGTTTTCAAGTAACTGAGCTCCAGAAATAAAGTCCAGTGAGAGGGATGGCTGTATTATAAGCATCCTAATTCTGTGCTCCTTGGTCTCATATCTTCTTAAGGTCCTGAAACTCTGATTCTTCTGCAGCCATCAGGCCTCCAGGGATATGGTGCCACCTCTCATTTCAAATTTAGGGCCAACTGTAGATACATTAATTTCTTTGACTTCCCACAGCAAAACTGGAACAGGCTGACATTTTCAGGAAACTTGTGTTAACAGCTGTTAAAGTTTTTTTTTTCAAGGTTTTTATTATTTACTGTTGGTTAAAACTGGTCTTCATTTTCAGCTTTAGTTTTAATGAAGACAGAATCCAAGATAGCATATACTTTTACCAATTAATATCATATCAGTACCTGACTGAATAAAATCTAGGGGGAAAAATCTGCCAAAGAGTAATGACAAATGGTTTCAAGTTAAGAGGGGATAGAAGGTAAAGAAATATGAGACACAATGCTAACCATGTACTCTATCCTCAGGAGGAAGTATTTTAAACTCACGTTGGCTTCCTCTTCCCCCAGCTTCCTGACTCATTTTCTGCTCAGCTTCTGGGACTCCACACACTAGTCTAAGGATCTATCTTGTGCTAGGCCCAAACTAAAACAAAATACTTTGGACTTAAAACTTGTTCTTTCTCATAATCCCTAGGCCCTCCTAGACTCCTCTCATTCAGTTCTTCTTTCCTGACCCAGGCCAGCAGAGGTGATTGGCATACCAAAGTGTATTACCTTTCTTTTGTTTGTTTGTTTGGGTAATTAATTCTGCCCAGTTCTGGAACTTCTATCATTTCACTCATTTGCTCATATAAGATCTACAGCAAAGCAGGGATGTGGCCTCACCTAGCATGGACCAATAATTAATCAAATCACTTTCATCTAATATAAATTAGTGGGAAGGTCATTAATTACTTGGGCAACAAACTGTCCCAATTTGTTCCAGACTGAGGGGTGTCCAGTGACATGGGACTTTCAGTGCTAAAACTGGGGCAGTCCCTGGGATGGTCCCTAAAGCAGCGGTCCTCAACCTTTTTTGGCACCAGGGACCAGTTTCCTGGAAGACGATTTTTCCACGGGTGGCAGGACGGGGTTGGGGGGACAGGGGGAGAGGTTCAGGAGGTAATGCAAGTGATGGAGAGCGACAGGGAGCGGCAGATGAAGCTTCCCTCATATGCCCGCCGCTCACCTCCTGCTGTCCAACCCGGTTCCTAACAGGCCACAGACCGGTACCAGCCCATGGCCCCGGAGTTGGGGACCCCTGTCCTGAAGGACGCTTTTGGCCACACTATTTCTAAGCAATAATGAGGGAAGGTGAAAGCAAGGGCAGACTTAGGAATCTCCACAAGCCATGAAGAAGGAGCAGTCACAACAACAACACTTTCTCTTCCCCTCTCTCAGGTGAGAGGACTCGGGCATTGTGTCAGCTGGGCACCGGCCAGGTAAGCCTTCCAACTGACTTTTGTACCATTACAGACATGCTGGAACACTGTTTAACTTTCTATTTTAAATCAAGATAGGATGGGATAGGGAATGCCGATTTTTAAACAGAGGAGGATGGTTACACTGAATTATTTAGATAAATAAACCTAAAATATTTGTATTTTATCAAATTATCTGCACTTCTGCTGAAGTATTTTGCTTCATAATCTGTGCAAGCCCCTACTCTTTGAAAGTTATTCTTTGTATCAAACCAAACTTCTAGTTCAACATTAGAATTTATCACCTTACTACATAAAATATGCTAATAAATTCAAAAACACTTTAAACTCAGTTTAATGCAGTTAAAATAGCTTGACATTGATTAATCATTAATCATCATTAACCTGATGATTAAAAGTGTCCACTAGGCCCTCTATCATTGCCCATCTCTTGCACCCACAAAGCTCCTATGGATTTCATGTTAAATTTTATTTAGTTATTTATTTACTGATTTTTATTTAACAAGTATTTATTGATATCTACTATGTATCTGGTAATATTCTAAGAATAAAATTTATACCCCTGTTTTCAGGGGTTCATCTTTCCAATAACCTGTCATTAATTTATTTCTATCTCCCCTGACCCCAACAATGAACAAACAAAAGAGACAAATAAGCAACAATAATAGACATAGGAAAATAAAAATAAACGTATTCTTTATGTGTAAAAAATCATATAATCTATATTATTTACAAGTAGATAACTTTGTATGACACCCACAGTGACTCCATGGCTCTCCATCCATGACTCTCCTGGAAGTACAGTACCACACTGGAAGTGATTCATATTCACGTTATGTGTAGAGTGATTCATTATATGATAACTACCGTGATTCACAGGAAGATAATAAATCTACCTATAGATGACAAAGCTTCTTTAAACTCTGTCAGTATAGTCATTAAAGAATTAGATTTCCCCAATGTCTGAACTAGTTCCTGAGAGTCAACAAAATGCTCTAGGAAGGGGCAATTACTTCTAAGTTAATATCTCTATGTATGACCAACAGGGAATGTAGCCAACGACAGAGAATGGTTACTAACATCTGCATTTGGGATTGGGTGTATTTTTTTTTTTTTTTTTTTTTGCGGTATGTGGTCCTCTCACTGTTGTGGCCTCTCCCTTTGCAGAGCACAGGCTCCTGACGCGCAGGCTCAGCGGCCATGGCTCACGGGCCCAGCCACTCCGCGGCATGCGGGATCCTCCCGGACCGGGGCACGAACCCGTGTCCCCTGCATCGGCAGGCGGACTCTCAACCACTGCTCCAACAGGGAAGCCCAGATTGGGTGTATTTTAAATCCAGTTTCCCAGAAACAGACCTGAGACTCCGGGATTTGCCTGCAGGAGGTATATCGGGTCATGCTCTCAGGAGAAAATCCGTGAGGGGTGAGGGAAGCAGAAATGGTCAGAGAGAAAGTTGAAACATGAAACAGTTGCAAAGGAAGCCTCAGCCAACCCCCGTAATGGCCTTTCACAGTTGTCCTGAATCGAATGAGGCAATGGGGCCAGAGTTTTCTATCTCCTCGTGGACCAGTCATTAAATGGGGCTGCCCTTTAGAGAAAGTATAACGTTGGGCAAGGCAGCTTCCTCTGGCTTAGGACAATTATAAGGAGGGACTCAGCAGTGAGCTGCCAGCAGTCAAATTCCAGCAACCAGAACATCCACAAAAAGCCAAACACCTGGCAGCTTGTTTGCTGAACGTCTTATCTCACGTGCAACCTCAGACCTTCACAAACCAGTGCAGGCTCAGACTGGCATCCTGGAATGATAAAGTCCTGTGAGGGCATCTCTTCCTCTCATGCCCTCTAGAGCAGACCTGGTCCAGGTCAGTTTCTCAATTCTTAGTGAAATTATTCTAATAATATTCTGTCGTCCCACGCCTCCTACACACTTTGCTGTGATTTATTTTTCTGAAGTGCAAAACCAATCATACTCATCGCCTAACTAATAGCCGCCAATGAGATACCATCTCCTAACCATTTAAGGCCCTCCACGATAGCATTACAAATTAGCTCTGTATCTTCCCCTATAACAAGTTAAGCCCCCTAATGTACTCTATGCTCCAGAGAAACCATGATAGTCACCGGGCCCCCCATATACACAATTATACCTTTCGGACTTGCCTCATTTTGTACCACATTTCCCTGACACCATGTTCCAGGTGCCAGATTCTATCTCCTCTTTCTCTTCCCTTGCATTCTGTTACTGAACAGTTCAGGTCAAAAGCCATTGAAATGCCAAGCAAATGGCCTTCTAGTGGAGAGAAGCTATAGTAGTTGAGGGCAGGGTGTCAGAGGCCAACCGGAGTGAGGAGTGTTCCCCTGTTGCGGGGAAGGGCAGCCTGCCATGGAATATTGCGCCAAAAAAGGGTGAGGGGGATATCCACGTGGGAGGGCAGTGGCCCAGCATGAAGAGTCAAAGAACCAGCCAGGTGAGGAGGTTACCTGTGCATGTGTGTGTGTAGAGCAGGTGTTGCCCAGTGTGAGGTTTCTGAGCCTAAATGAGGGGAGGAAGACTTCTGTACAGGGGAGGAAGTCCACTGTGGAGTAGCTGGAGCCTGAGCACAGACTTCCACGTAGGGAGGTCACCCCAGTGCAGGGTGTCAGAGCATGAACAGAGCAAGAAGAGAGTCTACACTGGAAGACAAGCTGTCCAGAATATTGGAGCATGAAGGGGATGAGTCGAGGGTGGGGCAGCACAGTGCCGGGTATAAGAGCCTGAGCAGTGTGAAAAGACATTTTGCACAAGGGAACCAGCCTGGGATGGGACTGGACCCAAGCAGGGCAAGGAAAGTTTCAGAATGGGGAACACGTGGCAGGGGATATTGAAACCCATGTAACGCATGGAGGGCTTTTTATCAGGGGTCACCTGCATAGGGTATCAGAGACCAGATGGGTTATAGAAAGTGCCACCCCAGGGCAGGGTGGCAACCAGTACAGAGTGTCAGTGTCTGAGTGGGGGTGACAGGTGGTGACAGTGTCAGAACTCCTAAAGCATGAGGGTATCAGTATTGGGGGAGGGTAACAGTGGTGATGAGAAGGTGGTTACATACAGAGGGATAGATAAATTAAGTAAACATAAATAACACACTTTTCACCACTAGAAAAGGAAGTTACACATAAGGAAATGAGAAAATAGTTATTCTTCTCGTAGGTCTATGATGCATCTTGACACAACTTGAGTCATAAGCCAGTTTTCAAATTCTAGTCATTTTGCCGTTTATCAGCATCCCAGATGGGGAAGTGGTGGGAATCAAAGAAAAGAGAAAAGTTGCCTGAAATAGCGGACACTGAATAAGCTCACTCAACACTGATCCAGCTCCCCTCTAGCATGTCTTTCTGCCTGTTAGAAAGAGTTTAAAAAATGGACATTTCCTAAACTCCCTTACAGGTTTTCCTCATGGTTTAGAATCCACCCATATATGCTCATGCCAGACTTTGGGTCAGAACCAAGTTCCCTGAGGAGACAGGCAGCGCATGCAGGTCATGACAGAGGCTGTGTGCAGAAGGGAGCATGTGAGGCTCATTCAGTGGCTTCAGGGTTCACCTCCCTAATCTCAGCAGGGTGAGCAGCTCCTTTCCAGCCCAGTGCTGGAGTGTATTTGGGGAATTGTTCATGAATGCCCAGGCTTCCCTCTCCTTCTTCAACAACCCGGATGACTCTGTGAGCTATTTATACTTCTTAATAAATCCCTTTCATTTAGATTAGCTAGACCAAATTCTGTTCTCAAGTACTTTAAGTCCTAATATTCTATAATCCCTGTGAACTTTACATTAGTCATTTTGCTGACATTTATAATTATGATAAAAGGTTATAAATGGAAAAAAAGAGAAGAAATTGTGAATCTTTAAATTATCCATTGCACTCATTTGATATTATTCTTCTCCTTGGTAAACTCAGATATTCTGAAGGAAAAAGGGAAATTAGACTTGAAAAAAAAAGTTTTCAAAAGTGCTTTACAGTTTTCAAAAGTTTCACACACATGATTTCATATAATCCCACAATAATCCTTTTTTTAAAATCCCCTACCCCTATATTGCCCCTCCCACCTTCCTTCTCCCCAATGGTAGCCACTAGTTTGTTCTCTATATCTGTGAGTCTGCTTCTTTTCTGTTTTATTCACTAGCTTGTTGTATTTTTTAGATTCCACATATAAACGATATCATACAGTGTTTGTCTTTCTCTGTCTGACTTATTTCACTTAGCATAAAATTGAAAATTGTAAAGCACAACAGAATTTAAAGAATCATTCAACTAAAAAAGTGACCTTCACAGTAAGCAAATCAATAGATTTTTACATAACGGAATTTTTTTTTAAAAAATAAGAAGATCCAATCGACTTCTTGGAGGATATTGTAAGACAAACACAAATCTTTTTAGTTTTCCTAAGAACACAGAAGTAAGAATTTTAAATAACAAAGTTCAAAGAATGGAAGTGGCTATAGATAGAAACAGACAACTCGGAAGGGAGACAAAACAAGTTTTAGCTAAGAATGACACCTTCCTCAAAAGAAACAAACAAATAAAAAAGACAATTATCCTGGGGATGATACCTAAATGAAGATGTTCTTAGCCCATCCATTCAGCTGAGGCAATTCAATTTTGGCTATCCTTGTTCCCTTGCCTGCAATCCGTTGTGTGAGAAGGGCTCCCCATACCTATGTCTCCACCATTTTCAAAAAGTGAAAAAAAAAAATCTCTCTTTTAAGCTAAGCACTATATTTAAAGACTTTGTAGGCAACATGAAAAAGAAACTTTTTTTTTTTTTTTGCTTCTTCCAAACTTGTTTATATAACATTTTAAACAGCCACATTGTTTCTGCTCCAAGATATTTAAGCTGTGGTATAAACTATTTTTTAAGATAAAAAAAAGTTTGAAATGTAATTTTTCTATTTGGAGTGCCTACCATAAGTACTACAATTTAAAAGATTTTTCATATTTTGGAGTCCTTGCGTTTCTCATGGAAACCGCTTGATTAGTGCATATCCAACTTTATTTTAACAGCACATATGGCACCTAGATTATCTATCCCAGTTTTCTTGGGAGGTTCTTTGAAAGGAGCAGTAGGAAAGTTGTCAATCCCCAAATGGCCAATGGGTTTCATATGTAGCAAATCTGGCTAGCAAAAATACCAGCTTAAGTTCACCAACACTGGACCACAAGTGCCTGAGGATATTTTTAAAAGTTTAGTAAACCAGAGGTTTGCTTTTGACCCTGATCTTTTTACAGAGTTAACACTTGTTCATCAGATAAAGGGAGTCTCAGTTTGAAGAAATTCATTTTTACAAATTTTTTAAATTTATTAATCAAACAAATAGGTAATGCCCACTCTTTGCAAAACACTGATCTGTGCTCTTTGGAAGACAGTCTATTAAGAGATACTCTAGTGAGATATTCTAGTTATTGAACTAAGATAATTAAATAACTATAATACCAAGATTAAAATGATGTGATGGAGTATAACAGGAATTCCGAAGAGTGAGAAATTACTCATAGCTGGAAAGATCCGGATCAATGGAGGGCAGAGCGTTTAGTCTGCATTTTGAAAGATGGGTAGTGCTTTTAAGATTAGCCCAGATGAAGGGAAGAAAAGTCTGCAGAAAGAAAAGGCATAAACAGCTTCTGTCTGAAGATGGGGGATGGTGAAAAGATGGCATCATCAATTAAGATGTGTAGAAGAGCAAGCATATGTTTTTTAAGGGCACAACCCTGTGATTACATTCTTTACCTGTTTCATAGGATTCGTATTGTGTTTTAATCATGTATTTTATTATGCTTTCTCTAGAGTATTGTCATCATACTCTTAACAAGTAGTATGACTACATGATACCGTAAAGTTAATGTTAAGTCACCTCTTACGGAAAATGTGCTTGGAGAAACAACAGTCTCCCTGAGCTCCACTCCAGCCTCCATCCAAGGGAACCGAAGCACAGAGCAGTGAATGTACAGAGTACCTAATAGGCACGGAAAAAACTTAATGTCACTGGGGCCCTGAGTGTGTGAAGGGAGAGAGTAGAAAGTAAAACTAATCCAGCTGGATAAGGTCCAATACATAGAAGGCTTTAGGTCAATACTGCCCACCACCTGTTTTGGTAAATAAAGTTTTACTGGACACAGTCATGCCCATTGGCTTACACATTATCTGTGGCTACTTTTGTGCTACAACAGCAGCAGAGCTGAGTAGCTGAGACAGAAACCATATGTCCCACAAGCCTAAAATATTTACTATCTGAACTTTAATGAAAAAGTTAGCCAACCTAGGCCTTCAATAAAAACCTTTTCATGTTATGGACATTTTTGTGGAGACAATAATAAATTTTAAACACCAGAGGAGTTCAAACAGAGCTTTGCTTTAAGAAGGATAACCAGGTTGCTTTAGTGAGACAAATTAGACAAGAAAGACACTGGGGAGCTGAGAACACTTAAAACTATTTTCAAAATAGATAACATTTGGTATTCTTTTCTTGCTTTTTATCTTGTGTTTAATGAAATACTAAAGCCTAGGTTGATTCAAAACTGCAAAGTTAACAGTAATATTAGAAGAATGACACTTTTAGGAATGGGAAGGGAAAGGAATTTCTTTGCCTCAGAGAAATAGTCAACACATGTAGTCGAGAACAAAGTTCTGCCTGGGAGAAAAGCTGGAGACTGGCAGCTGTGCAGAAGACTGGGTGAGAAGGCTTGGAGGAAACAGCACATGGGAAATCTCATTGTTGGAATAGGGTCCCAGAAGGTCTTGAAAGTAGGTAGTAAGCCTGCCATTTCTTTCTTTCTTTTTTTAAGATTTATTTTTTTTAATTTATTTATTTAATTTATTTTTGGCTGCATTGGGTCTTCGTTGCAGCACGCGGGATCTTTCATTGCGGCACGCAGTCTTCTCCCTAGTTGTGGCGTGCCGGTTTTCTCTCTCTAGTTGTAGCACGGGCTCCAGAGCACGTGGGCTCTAGTTGTGGTGTGCAAGCTCAGCAGTTGTGGTGCGCGGGCTTAGTGGCCCCGCTGCATGTGGGATCTTACTTCGCTGATCAGGGATTGAACCCGCGTTCCCTGCATTGTAAGGTGGATTCTTTACCACTGGACCACCAGGGAAATCCCAAGCCTGACACTTCTAAACCAAAGTCTTCAATTCCATTCATAGGGTTCACCCCAAGGAAGAAGTAAGTTTGGTTATAGTAACAGATCCCAAGGTGAACTAAGGAAAGACAAAAGGAAATAGCATTAAGCTACAAAGTGTCCCATAGAAACTCCAGAGCAGAGTGTAATGGCACTTATAGATGGGATTAGAGTCTAATCTGGAAGATGCAGGCTCCAATTTCTAATTTCCAAAAAAGAAGGTTTTGTTGTATTGGTCTAGTTTGGATCAGATGTCCATCCTTGACTGAAACTCAAGTTCAGAGGCAGGAACATGTAACCGACACACGACAGACAGGGCCTCACCCTGGTGGTGAGAGGACATTTCCTAGAGATGGCATACCAGGAAGATACCTTAGAAGGTGTCCCCCACAAGAAGAGTAGCCTCTCTTTTATAAGGAGAGTCATGGAGGGAGCAAGATTCACTTTACAAAAATTCTGCTCACAGCAAAATTCTTTGGGAGACGTCAGTTCCACAGAGTACAATATGTGTATTGTTTATACCGATCATCTCTTTTCTGTCTAAAAGATTTTTCTCTCACATGAAGCTCAACTAGACAAAGAAAAGGCTGAAAATGACTTTTATAAATTAATTTTTAAACAATTACAGTCAACATTTTGATTGATAATCTAACCAACTACTAAAAAGAAATAAAATTCAGTGCATGGTTCAACCAACAAGCTTCTGTTTTTGAAACTCTGACCTTGACAAATTTGCATTTTAAAGACACTCATTAATGATTTCCCTTCTGTGGCACAAATACTGAATATAAACCAAGGGAGCCCGAGTAGGCACAAACATCAATATGTAAAGGATATCGCAGATAAATTCATTGCACCTTGAGGTGATTAGTTTAAAACTCATTGAATTTCTAGTCTTTGCATTAATGCTCTTTTGTTCATACATGATATAGTACAAGAAGAATCATGTGGCAGTCAAAAAAATGTGCTAACAAAGTTGATATCTTCACCATTCATCATATCCTTGACACTTCTAACAAAACGGTTTTCCACCCTGAATTGACAGTCAAAACGGAGAGACTTCACATAGAATTTTAAACTGCATTCGTGTTATATGGTAACACAACACAATACCAAACTCATGAGATCAAACAAAAAATTTCTCTTTTCCCTGATGTTGACTTAAGAACTGTATCATCCCTTTTAACTAGTCATTTTTCTTACAAGAGTATCTTGTAAGAGGTAAAGTGCATTGACATTCTTCATATATTACTTTATGCCGGGATTTAAAACTGAAAGCTAGTTCCACAGGGAAACAAGAAAAAAAAAACATTTCTAAGTCTCCTTGCTGTGGCTTACTAAGAGAGTTAACAGTGCAGGCTAAAAGTGTGTATCTGAGTGTAAAATAAATTTCTGAAGAAATATGACAAAACGTTTGCAATCACCCTTTTGCTAAAAGCTATGGGTTATTCCGTTTCCAGTGCACGTGGGGATGAACCTTGTGATTGTGTCTGCATTATTGGCTCTCTCTTTAGTAAGACCTCTACTAGCAAAATACGTATTTAATATTCTTGATCCTAATGATTCAGGAAAAAGTTCTGGACTTCTTTTGGTATTTTCCCTTTCCCTATTTGTCCACCCACCTCTTTCTAATTTATTTCTAACTATTTCTAACTGGCTGACTTATTGATCCGTATTTATACAAAGAAATCTCTGAAACATTTGTCTGTGAGCACATATATATAGATTAATCACCTTCCATATATTAACCTTAAAACCTGCCTCAGTTAAAGAAGGTCTTCCTTTCCTTTTACCTGTGCCTTTAATGTCTACATCCTTGAGATTAAACATTCATTTCTTCCAACCTTCCTTCTCTGTAGGGCTCTGTATTTGGAGCTTTTATATAAATGATACCATCTGACAATGAATTTCTGGAAAAGGTACTATATCTTCTGGTTGAGAATACTGATGCATAGAGAGTCAAGACTTAGCTGGTACACTGAAGAACAGAGACTTAAGGGCAAGTCTTTTGATGGATGCCCTGTGTAGTTTTCTTTCCATGATGCCTTGCCCTTGTTCTGCAGGGTCTCCCCATCAAAGGGCACAGCTTCTGTCAGGCAAATTTCTCTGCACAGCTCCTGACTTATTCCTACCTCATCCTTTATAAATCACCTCTCCATTAGATGATCCAGTTTGAATGTTTTTCATCTGTTTCCTGCTGGGAACGTGATTAGTATGGCTCACCCCTAAGCAGCACTCTCCAACGCTCTCCTAACTTCCATCCCCCCTCCCATTTCTACCAGGTCCATCTCAACTGCTCTCTCACTTGCTCCCATTAAAGTACCCATTCCTGCAATTCTTGTTCAAAACAAACAAGTTCTTCAAGTGTTCCTCATAAAGACAAAACAATCTGATGAAAAAATTCACACTAATATATGCAACACTAATAAATATTTAATGCGTTAACTTTCCTTCTACGCATCTCCAAGCTGACCAATGATATTTGCATATTTGCATTAATCTCAAAGAATAAATATCTAATGGCAGAATGCCAGCCATCTGTTGCAGGTGGCTTAGGGTCAGATCTTTTTAACTACGTAGGCTCAAAGGTCTATGGTTCAGGGGAGGGATTATTGGCTAGGGCTGAGTTTCAAAGCTACTTTTGTAGCATCTAACTCACTCTCTCCCTATGTTGAATCTGGTTGGTGATAAAAGCATCTAATAGATAAAAATTAATTAGTAATACATTAATATTAAACAAGAGTAAAAGACTGTGCTTTAGATGGAAAGTTCCAGGAGGGCTTTCTGTATAGGACGATTACGTATCGTCTCCAATTCTAATCATATGGGCAGTTTGCTTAATCAAAAAATTTTTTTTCAATGAAATAATACTGTCAAATAGTTTTCAGTGAACGTATTCTTTGTTATTTTGTGTAATTACTTATTCTTTTCCTATTTAATATTTAAATAGGAAATATTTAAAGTGTTAAAAGACTTTAAGAAGTCTTGTGCATTTCAACTAAATAAAATATAAATTAAAAATATATAACAAAATTTCCTATGGACTTGAAAAAAAATAGACACATCAGAGAGGATTGAAGATTGGGTTGTCTGTACCTTATCAAATAATAACCCAAATAAAAATATGCTTCCAGACATGTACAGATGGCTGTTTTATAATCACTGAAACTTTAAAAATGATGAAATATGGCTGGCCTTTAGGTTTCCTGGATAAAGTCTATTATAGGATGATTTAGCATCTGAGGATCCAGAGGATGTATAACAAGTGTTATCACCAGAATAATGTTGGATAAAGTCTTCAGTGGAGCAGAAGTAAGAAAGCAGCCTGGGGCCTTGGGAACCTTCTGTCTGGCCTGTGGCACCGTTATCTGCCAGAGTATCTAGCCTGTACAGAAACCTTATTTTAATTTCACTTGGGATCCATATGTTTCTGCCGACCTTTCCTTACAAAGATGACTTTTTTCCCACATTTTGCTATTTTCTGCTTTCCAAGCATGTGGGTATTTTTTTAAATTCTTTTGGTTTTGTTGAAGTGACATTTCACTAGCTAAGACAAACAAAGCTTCTAACATAGGGTAGTGATTAAAAGAGTTTGATAGCATCTTAAGTGTACACATAATATAAAGAACAGCACAGATTGTGCATTCTATATTCTGACACTAGCACCTATGATTCTAACACTATATTTGTTTAATCCAGTAATCATCTTTAGCTTCATCTTATCAAAATGAACTCAAGTTCATTCTCATTAATTGTTGGGTTTTCTTGTAATGCACTTATAAGTATATCAGAAAACCTTCTGGACACATTACTCATTCTAAATCTCTGCACAAACTGAGTTTTCCAATTATTTAAAATATGTGATACTCATTAAGAAGGCATGACTGGAATGTGGCTTGATATAAGGGAAGGCTTTAACCTAAACAACTGTACTGAAAGATCACTGAAGAATAAGTGTCACCAGATGGTCTGCATGAAGTCAAATAACACAGTTCTGTCAGTGTAGTTTCAGCACCACCCAGAGATGAAGGTGACTTGGCCATCTGACATGGACTTTCCAGTTGCTTGGCAAATATCGCCTGACCATGTGTTGAGGGACATCACATGTCAAAATTTGATGATATCAGCCATGAAAATCATCCCATAGCTATGCTCTGATTGCATTTCTACCAACCAATTTGAATTTCCATGGAAACATTTTTTTACAGGGGAGAGGATGTGCATACCAGGTGATATCAGTATTTTAAAACTCATTTGGCAGTTGTACTTTTCACTGAAAATTAATAAATGGTCACACTGAGGTACCTATAACAAAATTATTGTCCCTTTTTTTTTTTTTTTTTTGTGGTACGCGGGCCTCTCACTGTTGTGGCCTCTCCCGTTGCAGAGCACAGGCTCCAGACGCGCAGGCTCAGCGGCCACGGCTCACGGGTCCAGCTACTCCGCGGCATGTGGGATCTTCCTGGACCGGGGCACGAACCCATGTCCCCTGCATCGGCAGGCAGACTCTCAACCACTGTGCCACCAGGGAAGCCCTATCGTCCCTATCTTGCTTCCATAGCTATGCTAGTGTTTAAGCAACTCCTTTAGTTTCCTTTTTTTTTTACCACCCTATTTCTTACCTCCTACCAAAACCAGCTGTAAAGTGTTGTCCTACCTATTCTACAGGGTAATTGTGAAAATAAAGTGAAAGAATATAAGTTAAAGTACTTTTATTAAATATAACAACTATGTAATTTTATAATTGAAATTAGTACCTTGCACCTTGTAGGTACTTAGCAAATAATTTGGAATTATTTATATGCCACCTTGTTCCACAAAGGAGTTAAGTCAACAAAAGATTAGTTAGGAAAGATATCTCTCTTCTTCCTAACTAGAATTAGCACTGTTTCTTTCTCATTTTCTTACCCCACTCCTAATCCTTGATAAGAAGAGGAAAATAGTTAAATCCACTTTCAAATACTTTAACAGCATCTTCTGGTGTTATCTTTATATTTCTAATACTATGTAATAACAAATAACATGCTTATTGTGATATACCCTGATTTTTCACTAATGAAAACATGCTATAAGAGAGAGATTTAACTCCCTTATATCACTGCCTTGTATGTAGATATTTCTCTCCCCTTATTTTTCCAAAAGAGCTGTAATATCTATAGGGTTTTTTTTTTCTTTTTTCCCCATGGGCTGTGTTTTCCCAGAGAAGAATCCTACAATCTCCTGCCTGAAGAATATAAATTTGGCCTCCAGTATTCTGTATGTTAAGAACCCCATGGAAAAGGGTTCTGAGAGTCTCATTTTTCATAATGCAGACTTTCACATTTTCACATACCACTTTATTATGGTATCTCCTCTCCACTCTTAACTGTATCTGGAATCTCTATGAGCAAAACATCTCTGGTTCAACCAGTTAACCTGCAGGCTTCTGCTTGGGGAGGAGATAGAATAGGGGGAATGGGAGCTCCTCCTTATAACACAACACTGTCAACTATTCTCTTGCTTTCAGCCCCACCCTGCATTCTCACCTTCAGAAGCGCCTGTGGTTTCAATTCAGGAGCAATTCCAGGGTTCAGCAGTTTTAATTAGCCTATTGGTAAGCTTAGGTTTCAGCTTTCCTAGATCTGCTAAGTCAGTTACCACTTATCCATCTGCTTGGCAGCCTCCAAAATTATCCGTTGTTCCAAAAATGTACTGGAATGTTAAGTGAGTAATTGAGAGGTGAGGTCTTATACTTTGAATTAGCAATCCAGATGAACCAATGAGAACACACTTGCCCACAGTGTTCTCAGTATCCTGGCCTTCTCCAAATCTATTTAGGGAATGAGAATGTTGATTAAGAGAGGAAATTATAGATTATCCAATTTCCACTTAAGTCTATGATTAAATAACCTTATGTGAAAATTGCTTGTAAGAACATACTCCCATCACGATTTCACGTAGACTCTTAGCTTCTCTGTAAATCTATGCTTCTTGTCAGTAAATCCCCAGTATCAAGCATGTGCCTGATCGAAAACTGGTGCTCAGTAAATGTTTGTTGAAAGAATGAACACAAAGACCTATCCCTCAGACAGAGGTTTAGTTCAGTTCAGCAAGAAAGTTTCAGGTCTTATTGTCGTAATTATTTTCAAATGGAATTATATCGCATCAATATTGGCTTCATGATTACACAGAACAGCAGTGAGGGCTTCCCTGGTGGCGCAGTGGTTGAGAATCTGCCTGCTAATGCAGGGGACACGGGTTCGAGCCCGGGTCTGGGAGGATCCCACATGCCGCGGAGCAACTAGGCCCGTTAGCCACAACTACTGAGCCTGCGTGTCTGGAGCCTGTGCTCCGCAACAAGAGAGGCCGCGATAGTGAGAGGCCCGCGCACTGTGATGAAGAGTGGCCCCCACTTGCCATAACTACAGAAAGCCCTCGCACAGAAACAAAGACCCAACACAGTAAAAATAAATAAATTAATTACTAAAAACTCCTACCCCCAACATCTTCTTTAAAAAAAAAAAAAAAAAGAACAGCAGTGAAATCCTCATGAGAAACTTCCTTGTACTTCCTTATTCACAAGTATTGCAAAAATATGAATCTTTCTTAAGATATTTTACCTAATGCCTACTTTGGATAGAAACTGGAAATTTAAGAGGAAAACTATATATAATGTATATGTTTCACATTTGAATCTCATGCTCATAATCAAGATGTTCAAGAATTTAATATTATTTCTGTTGTTCTAACTACTAAATTTCTACTGGGGTAAAAAGTAAACAATTTCAGTCAATCCTTGTGACTACCCACTCCCTTTTTCAAGATGCATCTACAATCAGAGGGATTTCTTCAGTACCAAGGTATTTATATAAGCAGAAAGAGTGGAGGATGGGCAGATAGAATCTGGTCCTCAGTGTCATGTCCACAGGGCATGTGCCAACCAGCTTCAGTCTGCAAAGAGGAAGAGGGTGGAAGATGAGCTTAAGAGGAAGGACAGTGGGAATGGGAAATGCCAACAAAAACTTGATTACTATCTCAAAAATATTATTCTACCTTTCCCAGTTGGAATCCCATGGGGTTGATCTACTTTAGTTTTTACTTTATCACATCATTGCCCAAACCTCTTCCTTGTTCTTGTCCTTCCACAAGCTCTCTGCCTCCCCTTCCCACATTCCCCAGTGGCTTATTTCGCCTGGCCCAGGCTGTTTGTGTCTCACAGTTGTCCTGCTGCCAATAGGGTGGGATGACCAGGTCGAGCCAAGCTATCTGGATAATGTCACTCCTGGCAGCTGTAACACACTATGCCTTCTTCACATTAGGGACACTCCCAGGAGTCATGTGGGCCCACTTATACAAAATTGGCTCTCTGCTTCATTCATCTGGCAGCCAAGACCCATAAACTAAATCTGGTTTCCAGCAACAGCAGTGGTAACATCAATATCAAAATTAGTTTGATCCATTCCACAAATGTAAAACTTTGTTTTTTATATGCTTTGTCAAGTACTTCTGTAAGCAGTGTTTCTGGAGACCACCTCCAACCGTGATTTATACTGAGACCTTGACTTTTATGAAAACAACAATAATAGCAACCGACATAACAGTTCTAAGCTTAGGCTAAATGTTTTACACAAACTATCTCACTAAATCCTCATCACAATGTCATCTCCATTTTACAGATAAAGAAATAGAATCATAGAGAATAGTTACACTACTTGCCTAAAGTCATCTAATATAAATACTCAGTCCAGAATTAATGAATAATTTTATCAGAACCCAAACTCTTAACCACTGTCATATTTGACCAACCAAATTGACGTAAGAATTTATAAGTAATCTGTAACTACAGATACAGATAGTACCAGAAAATCAGGCAGCATTATGAAAAGAGAAATTTAGACTTATATTAACTGTTCTAGGTTAAAATATTTATTTCTCAATTAAAACACTAGCACAGATATATAGATATATAATTAACAATAAAATGTGTCCTGAAGAAAACAAGAGTGGATAGGTCCATTTTTTAAACTTTAGAGACACATTTGTAACTATCACAATAGTGAAACCACTAACCAGAGAACCAAAACAAAACCAAACAAACAGAAAATGTATCATTCCATTTCCACCTCTTTTCCTTTTTATAATTTTCTTCTACTGGTACCTGAATATAAAATACTATGGAAATGTCCATTTATTTATCATCATGTTATGAAAAGACAGCCTGAGATAGGAGAACCACCACTAAACCAGGAAAGAGACTACATTTAATGCAAACTCAACCACTCATCAGCTATGAAAATTTAGTAGATGTGTTGCTTAATCTTTTTGCCTTAAAGACACATTCTGCAGAGTAAGGGGTCTGGGCTGATTAAACTTGCAGATTATTTCCAGATTGAACATCCTATTATATCAGTTATGTAGCTCATGTTACAAATATTTCTCTTCTGAACTAGCAGGCCCAGAGGGAGGTCTTAAAGAAGAAAAATATAACAGAAAATTAAAAATAATTAAGGATCTCTCATTACAGATCAAGCCCGAAGTTCCATATTTCTACAAGGTAAATAATTCTGTCCTCTCAACTATTATATAAATGCAGTTGAAATTACCCCAAAATAGCATTTTTACCACTGGGGACTTCTATCTTAAATACTTCTCTTTGTCTTACTGCTACTTATTATTCTCTGTTCTCATCTTTTTTATTTTTTTAAAATTTTTATTGGAGTATAGTTGATTTACAATGTTGTGTTAGTTTCAGGTGTACAGCAAAGTGAATCAGTTATACATAAGTATATCTCCACTCTTTTTTAGATTCTTTTCCCATATAGGCCTTTACAGAGTATTAAGTAGAGTTCCTTGTTTACACAGTAGTTCCTTATTAGTTATCTATTTCATACATAGTAGTGCGTATATGTCAGTCCCAATCTCCCAATTTATCCCTCCCCTCTGTTCTCATCTTAAACAGAATTTACACCAAGAAGTTCTCCCTGACTCCCTCTGGAGGAAGATAAATGCACCCTGTGTGTTCCTTAGTACTCTATGCATTTCCTGATAGAGACTTTTTATGATATTTTGAATTGATTCTTCTCCAAACAGTATAGTAAGCTTGAACTGAGAATCTCTTTTTCTCACCAGCACCTACAACAGTTGCTGGCACATGATAGGTGCTCAATAAATGCCGACTAAAATTTTCTCTAGTCCAATTTCCTCACTTTACAGATAAGAAACTGGAACTCCTGGACATGAACACTCAAACTTTGAAGTATGTATTATATATTTTCAGAGTAACTTTAAGTAGAGATAGGAATGATAATAACTATATTATAAAACACAAATATTATAAGACATACGTGGAGTTTAAAAAAGTCTTGTCATAGGTAAATGCAAGCAGAAATAAATTTTAAATTGCTAGCTGATAGTGAGATTAGATATGATCAAAGAAGTTGTTGACAATTCCTCAGCTGTTAAAGCAGACCACAACCATGACTAACTAAAGACATAACATAGGTATTTAATCCCAGGACTAAACAAGGAAAAATCCAGAGTTATCAGATTTAGAAGGAAAGAGAAAGTTTAAAACTCTTAACATCTTGTTAATAGATGGACAAGAATGATTTGTCCACACACACCACCGCCACCACCATTCATATGTCAGGTTTTTTAAGGTTTTAAAATATCCAGAGGTGTATATGTGCATCACAGAAAAACATTCTACTTAAATTATAAAGTAATAAAAAAGTTAATGAGTTATTAGTACAAGACAACTATGAATCAAATGGTAGACACTTGATTTTATTCCTAAATCTGACTTTGACTCATTGGATCATTTCGAGTACTTAAACTTCTAGAATCCTCCACAGGCAAAATGAAAGCAACCAGTGGTCCCATTTATTGACATGGATTTGTCAGCTCATCTGGAAAACTTAAGGGAGAAAAAGTATGGGGTGAGGAGTGACAAGATAAGGGTAAGACGATACTAGGAGAAAAGAGAGTAAAAGAGAAGAAATGGGTTCTCAGTGGCAGGAGAGGGAGGATATCCAACAGCCCAGGTCTCACCCTTTGTCTTCCTTGTGTTTTTTGATGCTGCAGCAGTTACCTGGGGTCCGTGGGGAAACAAGCATGGGAATAAAAAACAATGCTCTAAGAATGACAGAGGAGAAGGGGAAAATGCCCTTTTTTTTTTTTTTTTGCGGTACGCAGGCCTCTCACTGTTGTGGCCTCTCCCGCTGCGGAGCACAGGCTCCGGACGCGCAGGCCCAGCGACCACGGCTCACGGGCCAGCCGCTCCGCGGCATGCGGGATTTTCCCGGACCAGGGCACGAACCCGTGTCCCCTGCATCGGCAGGCGGACTCTCAACCACTGCGCCACCAGGGAAGCCCTAAAATGCCTTTTAATATTACTTGAAAAGGTTTTTATGATTCAATATGGTTTAATATAACAGAATGATTCATTGAAAAGAAGTGATTTATACTCTGTAATTAAACTATGTAAAGCTCAGTAAAAAGTTTAAAATAAGCACCTAACACAAGCACCCCATTCACAATCTAGCATTCATATATACACATAACTAACCACACAACTGATAATTACCAATATCTCATAATTTATATATCAATGTAAGTTGTATTTGGGGATATGATTGAGGGAATTTTCTTGCCTGTTCCTACTTAGGATTTTTTGTCTTTTCCTATTTGCAAATTGTTGAAAAGTAGCCTCTGTCTAATGATTTTGTAAAGAAAAATGAACATATATTTCCCTGTGTAAACCTCCCAATTATTTTGATATAAAAATATATCCTACACCACCCTCCAATGTACAAATCCCACACTCACTGGGATATGTCAGCAAAAGTCTGCATCAAAAGAAAAGGGTTCATATTAAAATAGAAAAAACAGGCCTTACACATTGGAGGAATATTTTTATAAATATTTAGAACGTTATAAAGTATTTTCACTGTTGCAATTTAGATGTTATTAATAAAAATAGGACACTTGTGCCTATCGGTAAGCAAAACAATGCTTGGAAAATAAAGAAGATGGTAGATTTTTTTAAACTGGATGTTTTTAAAGGATTAAAGATGTTTTGTTTTAAAATACATTGTAGTTTCAAAAATGCAGAATAGAAAATCAAAACTGGAGGAGACGAGAGATCTTTTAGCTCTTTTGAAGGAAAAGGAAACTATCAAAATTATTAAGTAACTAAAAGTTAAAGAGCTCAACCAATGCTTCTGTAGGAGACGTTTTTAACCTTTAATAACTGAAGGAAATAGAGGGTAGGGTGGAGACATGACTTCTTTAAGGCCATGCTATTCCACTTCACCTCATCTGACTTTCTGTTTTTGATCAATCTCAAACCCCGAGCGGATTCTCTCCCCAACTACTCTCTGCTTTGTGCTCCCACAGCTGGGTGAAGTGTAGTTTTTCTTTTTGTGTTCTTAGAAAAATATACCAAGTAAAAGGTACTGCTCCATCTCACGGTTATTTTATAAAATTCTCAGGTTCCAAGGTTTTTCTCTAAAATTCCCCTGAAGAAAGAGAATCTTCAGAATAACAAGTGATCACTCTTTCATCAGGAGTAGGGATGGGAAGAAATAATAACCCAAGGGAGAAAAAGTGATAAAAAAACAACTGCTTATAGTGGTGTTTGGAGAAAATTATGTAAATATTTATGCAAATACAGCTTTGCAGAACACATCGAGCTGCATCAGAACCACTTGTGCCAGTGCGCACAGGCAGCCTCACAGTTGGATCAACAGCCTGAAAAGCAGATGTGCCAATTTCCTATATTTGATTATGATGATTCCTAATTATGCCAAAGCTGTGGCAATGTCCTTCCCTAGAATGACTGTTAATTTTGTTTTGCTAAACCACACACACAACCTGCTTTGGACGTGTAATTCATTGTCACGTTAAGTCTATGAAATACTCATTCGTTTGCCTAATAGTTCTGAGGACAATGGCTCACAAGGATGCTGTTTTCTTTTTTAATTTGGCATTCTCAAGCACGCAGGGGAAAAAAGAAAGAAAATATGCATCATGGTAGAGCCATGCTGTTTGACATCAATGAGACTTTTCTGCCACGGTCTACAAATGAAAAGAATACCCTTATATCGTTTTTCTTGTAAGGGCAATTTTCTTGCTTTGTGTTTACATTTCCAGTCAACAAAAACCTCAGCACCACTTATGATTAGGCATGGATTATAAGTCATAGCAAGCTGATAACACCTGATAGTACCAAATGTCAAAATTAACAAAGAGCTTGACCCATTGAGGTGCTTAGTTGCATTGATAGTTGTAGGGGAAAAAGCAAGATATGACCAATTCAATAGTCACAGAGCCTTCCATACGAGGCCTTGAACTTCTCCGGCACACCTAAAGGAGTATTTGCTAGCCTGGACTTTAGCAGGTACAGTCTTTTACACTTTGACCCCACAACTGATTTTCATATTTGCTTTACAGTTTAAAATGTGCTTTTCACTTATAATCCTTTATCTACACTGCACAACAATCCTATGAGGTCAATGTCATTATCCTTATTTGTAGATGTAGAAATAAGTACAGAGAAGTCAAATTATATGTTCAAAGTAAGTTGTAGAACAAGGACTTAAATGCCAACTTGTATGTAAATCAAAAATTATTTATTAAGTACCTATTTATTAACTAGACTTAATCCTTATGAAAAATAGTGACAGAGGCAAAGCTTGAGTTTGGCCCCTGCCCATCTCAAACTTTTAACAAATTGTAACTGTCTCTCTCTCCCTCCAGGAAACTAGTGGCTTCCTGTCTCTCTCTGTATGAAGAACAGACTTAGGCTCCACTACCATAGATTCTGGATCTTTCTGTCCAATCTTTTCTCAAATCCCACCCAATCTGCCTCTTTACAATCCTAATCTAAATTCACTCACTATGGAAAAACTTTGAGCCTTAACTGATTTGCCCTACAGTGTAATCTTCCAAAAAAAGGAGGATTCTTAGTCCGTTTTCTTCATTCTGCATTTCCAGCAGAATATTGAGTGGTGCCTGAAACACTGTAGGCCTCAGTAAATATCTGTTAAATGATTATAGTTGTAGTCCATCCTTAAACTCATAAAGGAACAATCTGTCTTAATTTGGGTTCCCCAAAAGCAGAACATCAGACAAGAACTTAATCTGAGGTCATTTATATGGAAGATGATCTCTGGAACAGGCATGAAGGAGTAGGAGGAATAAATTAGGGGAGAAGAACCAATATAAGGTTTAATAATCAAGTTTGCTTTCTAGGTGATAGGAGCTCAACTTCCCTAGAATGCTCACAGAACTGTCCACCTGAGAAACAGGATAGTACTGGAGCATTTATCTGTGGGCTCTGTTGATAGAGGGCCACCCTGGGAGTGTTAATATCCCTACACTTCCAAAAAACACAAGTAGGTTCACACAGCTTTGGAGTAGGCATTGAGCAAGAAAGTAGAAAGATACAAGATAGTGGATGCTATCAGCATGAGGTGAATCTCAGTTTACAGGAAACAGAACATGACAGCAGCAGCTAAAATTAGATGTGGGCAGAGAGGATGTGAAACAGCCAAAGCATCTGCCCCACCAACACAAAAGAAAGGAAAGAGACGCTCGTGATGTTTGTTCTTCTAATTTCTAAAACTAGAAGAAATTTTGGAATTTTGGAAATTTAGGAAGGAGATCATCTTCTGTTGACTGAAAGAATCAAATGTCTCAAGCACTGCAACTTCTTTCAGTTATGCAACAAAGTCAAAAGACACCTGAACATGAGTTCAAATACAGAGATGCCACAAGCTGAATGATAAGATTCTTGAACCATATGCTCAAATAGAAAAGAGAAACCCACAGTATATTGTTAAATTAACTTCCACCTGAAGGCTTGAAATAGGAATTTAGGAATAATTAAGTTTTTGAATCTAAAATAGTAATTTGTGGGAATGCAATCAGGTATAGCTTTTTATAAAGGATTGAGAATCTGTGACATTTTGATACAAAAGGAACAAGCAAGTGTTTCTTGAGCTGAATCTGTAGACTTAGATTAAGTAAGTTTTAGCTGAATCAGACAAAGTCTGATGACATGATTTGGGGTGATTCACGGGTTGAAGAATATATATACACACATGCATATATATGTGTGTATATATATATATACACACACATATATATATGTACATGTACTATATATAAAATACACACATATATGATTTGGGGGATTCACAGATTGAAGAATATATATATATTATATACATACATATATAATATACATATATGTTATATATATATAGTAAATGCATTCTGGATCATCTTGATGACCACCTTATGATAGAGATGCCCAAAACATAGAATTGTCTTTCATATTTAAAATTTAAAAATTCAAATTCTATTTGAATGACAAGTATTAAGTTAACAAGTAAAAAAAATTGAGAACCTTAATATTTCTGACAAATGAAAGTCATGTTATGTTATGGCATACTCTAAAAAGTGTTTGTGGCATTTGAGCAGAAAAAAGTGATAGAAAATTGAGTCATCACAAATATAGTGTAGTATAAGCATTCTCAACTACAAAAAACCTGCTCCACAGAAATCTGTACCAAAGAGTGATTCAGTCTTAGCAAAACAATGTCACTTGTTACATTAAATTAATGTTATTGGCTTTCTGATTTTGTTATTTGATTGGTAAATGTGCTTTTATTAATATAAGGACAATAAGTATAGGGAATTTATTCCCCAA
Source organism: Delphinus delphis (assembly GCF_949987515.2). Classification (NCBI taxonomy): domain Eukaryota; kingdom Metazoa; phylum Chordata; class Mammalia; order Artiodactyla; family Delphinidae; genus Delphinus; species Delphinus delphis. The sequence goes on along the minus strand of NC_082687.1, from coordinate 43,386,781 downwards.
ACTTTTGTTTTAATTACTTAAGAACCACTATAAGAAATTTCTTTTTTTTTTTTACTGAAAACATGATGTTTAATATATCTTTTCTCCACCATTTCCTGTTTAATTCATCTCTCAGAGCCCATCAGGGCCCTTTTAGAAGGAAGCCCCACATTACTTAAATCTGAGAAAGGTTGACTCGGGCTGTAATGTGTACCCAGGAGCAATGGCTCGATAAGACTTTATAAAAATCTCAGTGGGTTAAAATAGATTTGTATTGTTCAAGCAACTACTGTATACTAAACTATTATATATAAAATTTTGCGTGCTGCAGAAATAATGAAGAGAGGGAGTCAAAGCACTGCTATAAAGAAACTAGTGCCTAGCTGGAAAAATAAATCACTGTTGTCTTAATTAGCATGGCAGTAAGTACATTATACTTGCTAAATAAAAGGTGAGGACAAAACCTATAAAAGGCAGACAGTGACATGAGCTTGGGTGTGAAAAGGTGCTTCATAAACAAGATGAAATTTGGAGAAGGCCTAGAAGGTGAAAAGGATGAGGATTTGGAAAACAGAGAAAAGCTTTCCAGACAGAATGCTGGCACAAAAATGAGAAAGTGGAAGAGTATATCGCTGGAGTGCTAGATAAATTATTCCACAAAATGGAACTACATTTTGAAGAATAATGGAAGGTAAGATAGGAAAGGAAAATAGGGGTCGTAGTTAAGAGAACTGTGAATACCAACACTGCAGTTTGAAATTTTAAGCTCTAGACAATAGATAGCCAGAAAATTTGGGGCAGGGGATGGGACAAGGATTGAAGTATTATTTTCAGAATACTAGAACAATGTCAGTGATGGCTGAAGAAAAAACAGGTCTTTTTGTAGCTCAGCTTCAAATTATCCTAACCCCTGTATGAACTAAAGCCATAGAAGAGTGGCCTTAAATCAAAGAAGCCAATATAAAATCTCTTGGAGAAACATACCATCTCTTAGGCCTCAAATTATCTCAACAATGTTTCATATACAAGGTCAGACATGCAATCCAAATTAAAGGAGAATAAGAGAAGAATAAATAAGAATCTGATTTAAAAAAAAAAAAAAGAAAAACATGAGAAAATAAAAAGAGAGCCACAGAGATATCAGCAATAACTTTAAAATAACTATGCTTGATATGTGAAAGGAAATAAAAGAATTTTGACAGAGAACTAAAATTTAGTTTTAAACAAAACACATTTTAGAAAAGAAAAATGCAATAACCAAAATTAGGAACTTAATATAGGGGTTTATGAGCATCTTAGATAAGGTAAAGAGAGGATTAATGAACTTGAAGATAAGTCAAAGTAAGATATTCTGGATGAATATTACCTATTACCTGTTTATTTCTTATAGTTTCTTTTTGTATCTTAAAATAGGGAAGAGAATTACTTATAAAAAAAACTTCAGACATGAACAAGAGAGCAATTCTTCAAACCTCCCAGGTATTCTGTCTGTTAAAGATCTTATTTAACAACTTTCCCAAAGGACACCTAGCTTTCAAGTAATTTTTTGCTTTCTCTCACGGGAGATTTTCCCTGGGTTGCTTCTCACTGAGTCATTTACCACTCCCAGTCTTGTTCATATGTTAAACCACCCTACGGTTAATGAATCACCTCTATATCCTGCCTTATCGTTTGCTTTTTTCCCCTCATAATTCCCCAGAGGAAAAAAAAAACAGGGAAGAAAAAAGCCATTTAGGACCATAAAATTGGACACCCATGGAAATTCAATGCCTTAAATGAATGGAGTCTCAACCCAAATGGTAAAATAGCTCCTTCCCTACTTCTCCCAATGTTACATCTCACAGTTCTAACCTATACTCTTCTTTAAAGTCTCTAATTAAAACCTGTTCAAACACTTATGTTTGTTTAGTGATACACTGCCTACATTGAGAATAGTTTGGAAGAGTAACCTTAAACAGAAGAAGTGGGGTGAAGAAAATAAAGGAAGGGAAACAAGGGGAGGATGAGAAGAAAGGGAAGCCAGTAAAAAGGAAAAAAGGGGATGATGAGGGTATAGTAAAAGAGAAGTAGAATAAGAAAGAAAATTAGGGAAGATTAGTGGAAAATGGAAAACAAAAAATGAAGACTAGACTTCTGGTGTCTGTTTCCATGTATAAGGAGCTTGGAAGTCACCACTCTGTTCTAACAACAAGTAAAATGTTAAAGACTGAAAAATCAACAACTCTTCTTGGATCCCTAAGAGAGAGGAGGATACAGGGAAAACTACTTCCCCCAAGACTGGAGAGACAGGTGAACACAAGGACTCATGGCTTAACCAGAGCAGAGACTCACAAGTAGAAACCACCATGAGAACCCGTGCTGGAGTAGGAAAGATTGAGCTGTAATTGATGAGTTGCTGGAGTCTCAGTGAGGGCAGCTAAAACTCCAGAGGGACCCAGTCACAGGGAGAGGCCCCAAAATATTGTGACAGTTATCTACAGAAGGTGACCAGGTTCCCATAGTAAATATCAGAGAAAAATCTTCTTGTGCTTCTGACAAAGGGAGGGAAAAAGGAACCATTTTGAAATATGCCGGAGCACTCTGTTCCTTCAGGAGAAACTAGTTAACTAGAGCGTAACCTGCTGGGGTATAATCAGAGCCTAATTGGCCTGGTGGAAGGGAAATACCCAAATCCAGCCCACTCTGGCCACTTTGTCCCAACTAAGGAGGGAAGAAAAACTGAGAAACACTTGTGAAGTTCACGGTCCAGAGGCGTAGGCTCACTAAAAGACTGAGACCTAGTCATAAAACTATAGAACACTTCCCCTCAACCAACTCCTCACTCATTACTCAAGTCTTATTTACAGCAGTTATTTTACCCAGTACAAAACGTCTAGTTATCAAGAAAAAATGACAAGGCATATAAAAAGGCAAGAAACACAATCTGAGAAGACAGACCAACCATCAGAACCAGACATGACAGGGATATTGGAATTATCAGATCAAGAATTTAAAACAACTATGATTATCATGCTAAAGACTCTAATATATAAAGTAGACAGCATGCAAGAACAGATGAGCAATGTAAACAGAGAGATGAAATCCTAAAAAAAAAATTCTGGAGATAAAAAACACTGTAGCCTTTGAAGAAGGCTTTGATGAAGAATGCCTTTGATTAGCTTATTAGTAGATTTGACATGGCTGAGTAAAGAATCTCTGGTCTAGAGGATATATCAATAGAATCACCGGAAATAAAAAGCAAAGGGGGAGGCACCAAGATAGCTGAATAGGAAGACTTTGAGCTAACCTCATCCCACAGGGACACCATAATTAAAACTATTTACTATTTATCAATGAGAACAACTGAAGACTAGCAGAGAAGATTTTCCACAACTAAAGATATAAAGAAGGAACCACAACAAGATAGGTAGGAGGGGAGGATGTGGGATATATTCAAGACCTACAGCCCCAGAAGGTGAACCACAAATGAGAGGACAATCAAGTGCAGAGGTTCTCCCCAAGGAGTTAGGGGTCCAAGCCCCATGTCAGGCTCCCCAGCCCAGGGGTCCTACACCAGGAAGATGAGGCCCCAGAATGAATGTCATTGAAAGCCAGCAGGGCTTGCTTATGGGAGAGCTGGAGAGACACAGGAAAAGGACACACACAAAATCTTACATGCTCTGAGACCCAACACAGAGGTGGTAATTTGAAAGGACCCTGGATCAAACCCACTTGTTGATCTTAGAGAGCCTTCCAGAGAGGTAGGAAGCAATGGGAACTCCTCCTAGGGGCACAGAAGCTGGCAGCAGCTATTCTGGGGAGCCTGTGCTACCATGAGGACACTGGTGCCAGCAAAACACAATTTTGGAGTCATCCCTTCAGCCTATTAGCACCATGGTCTTGCACACCCACCAACTGGTTGGTACCACTTCCAGAACCCCCAAAGCCAAGCAGCCAGGCATGTGGGGATTCAGCCCCACCCATCAGTGGGCTGGCAACCTCTGCATGAGGCAAGACCTGGTGACAAACAGGCCATAGGCAAGCCACACCTACCAGGGTACCCACAATACTCAGCCTTGCCACAACAGAAGGGCTCAAACAGCCCACATAAGGGGCACCCCCAAGAGCATACAGTTCTGGTGGCCAGAGTGGGATGTGCTGCTGGGCCCCACTGAAAATCACATACATAAGGTCCCTTCTCCAACATTAGGAAATGTAACAGACCTAACTAATAGAAAGAAATAAAAGCAGAGAATTAAGCAAAATTAGGTGAAGGAGAAATATGCTAAAACCCCAGAAGAAGAACTAAGTGAAAAGGTGATAGGCAACCTACCTGATAAAGAGTTCAAGGTGGGCTTCCCTGGTGGCGCAGTGGTTGGGAATCTGCCTGCCGATGCAGGGGACGCGGGTTTGTGCCCCGGTCCAGGAGGATCCCACGTGCCGCGGAGTGGCTGGGCCCGTGGGCTGTGGCCGCTGGGCCTGCACGTCCAGAGCCTGTGCTCCACAGCGGGAGGGACCGTGGCAGTGAGAGGCCCCCGTACTATAAAAAAAAAAAAAAAGAGTTAAAGGTAAAGATAATAAAGATGCTCAATAACCTTGGGAGAAGAATTTTAACAAAGAGTTAGAAAATATAAAGAAAAAACCAAGAGAGTTAAAGAATACAATAACTGAAATTTAAAAACTATACACCAGAATGAATCAAAAGTGGATTAGATGATACAGAGGAACAGATCAGTAAACTGGAAGACAGAGTAGTAGAAATCACCCAAGCTAACAGAGAAAAGAAAAAAGAATTTTAAAAACTGAGGAAAATTTAACAGGCCTCTGGAATAACATCAAGCATACTAGCATTCCCATTATAGGACACTCAGAAGGAAAAGAAAAAGAGAAAGGAACAAAGAACTTATTTGAATAAGTAATAACTGAAAACTTCCTAATGTGGGGAAGGAACAGGTATCCAGGTCCAGGAGCACACAGAGTCCCAAACAAGATGAACCCAAAAAGATCCACACTAGGATACATGGTAATTAAAATGGCAAAAATTAAAGATAAAAAGAGAATCTTAAAAACAGCAAGGGAAAAGCAACGAGTTATGTACAAGAGAGCTATCTTAAGATGACTAGGTGACTTTTCATCAGAAAAGTCTGCAGGCCAGGAGGGAGTGGCATGTTATATTTAAAGTGATGAAAGGAAAAAGCCTACAACCAAGAATATTCTACCTGGTAAGGTTATCATTCAGATTTGAAGGAGACAGAGTTTTACAGACAAGCAAAAGCTAAAAAGATTTCAGCACTACTAAGCCAGCTTCATAAGAAATATTAAAGAGACTTTTCTAAGTGGAAAAGAAAAGAACACAACAAAAATTTGAAATTTACAAAAGGAAATATCTCATTGGTAAAATATCTCATTGGTAAAAATAAACAGTAAAGGTAGTAGATGAACCACTTACTTATAAAGTAGGAAGGTTAAAATATAAAAGCAGTAAAATCAGGGCTTCCCTGGTGGCGCAGTGGTTGAGAGTCCGCCTGCCGATGCAGGGAACATGGGTTTGTGCCCCGGTCCGGGAAGATCCCACATGCCACGGAGCAGCTGGGCCTGTGAGCCATGGCCGCTGAGCATGTGCATCCAGAGCCTGTGCTCCACAATGGGAGAGACCACAACAGTGAGAGGCCCATGTACCGAAAAAAAAAAAAAGTAGTAAAATCATCAATATCCACAATAAGCAGTTAAGGAATATACAAAACAGAAAGATGTAAAATATGATGTTAAAAACAATAAACTTTGGGTGGGGGAGTTAAAACAAACAATTGTTAAATTCAAGAAATCATCAACTTAAAAAGACCTTGTATATATATAGATTGCTGTATATAAATGTCACGGTAACCACAAACCAAAAATCTATAATAGGTACACAAAGAAAAAAGAAAAAGAAATCCAAATATAACACTAAAGATAGTCATCAAATCACCAGGAGCAAAAGACGAAAAAAGGGGGAAAAAGAAGTATAAAAACAAGAACCAATTAACAAAATGGCAATAAGTACACACCTATCAATAATTACTTTAAATGTAAATGGACTAAATGCTCCAGTCAAAAGACACAGAGTAGCTGATTGGATACAAAACACAGATTCATATATATGCAGCCTACAAGAAACTCACTTCAGCAATAAGACATACATAGACTGAAAGAGAGGAGATGGAAAAAGGTGTTCCATGTAAACGGAAATGAAAAGAAATCTGGGGTAGCAGTACTTATATCAGACAAACTAGATTTAAAACAAAGAGTGGGACAAGAAACAAAGAAAGACAATACATAATGATAAAGGGATCAGGCCAATAAGAACATACAACAATTGTAAATATATATGCACCCAACATAGGAACACCTAGATACACAAAGCAAATATTAAAAGACATAAAAGGAGAAATTCACAGTATCACAGTAATACAAGGGAGCTTTAACACCTCACTTACATCAAAGGACAGATCATCCAGACAGAAAATCAATAAGGAAAGATTGGCCTTAAGTGACACATGAGATCAGAGGGACTATATATTTATATAACATTCCATCCAAAAGCAGCAGAATACACTTTCTTTTCAAGTGCACATGGAACATTCTACAGGATTGATCACATGCCACAAAACAGGTTTCAATAAATTTAGGAAGACTGAAATCATATCAAACGTCTTTTCAAATCACAATGCCATGAGCCTAGAAATCAACTACAAGAAAAAAAAAACAACAGGCTTCCCTGGTGGCGCAGTGGTTGAGAGTTTGCCTGCCGATGCAGGGGGTACAGGTTCGTGTCCCGGTCTGGGAGGATCCCACATGCCGTGGAGCGGCTGGGCCCGTAAGCCATGGCCACCGAGCCTGTGCGTCTGGAGCCTGTGCTCCACAGTGGGAGAGGCCACAGTGGTGAGAGGCCCACGTACCACAAAAAACAACAACAACAACAACTACAAAAAATGTAAACATGTAGAAACTAAACAGTATGCTACTAAACAACCAATGAGCCCATGAAGAAATTAAAGAGAAAATCAAAAAATACCTAGAGATAAATGAAGATGGAAACACAACAATCCAAAACCTGTGGGAGGCAACAAAGCAATTCTAACAGGGAAGTATATAGCTATACAAGATTACCTCAGGAAACAAGAAAAATCCCAGATAAACAACCTAACCTTACACCTAAAGTAAGTAGAAAAAGAAGAACAAACAAAACCCAGAGTTAGTAGAAGGAAAGTAAAAACAAAGATGAGAGCAGAAATAAATGAATAGAGACTAAAAATAAATAGAAAAGTTCAATGAAACAAAGAGTTGGTTCTTTGAAAAGATGAACTAAATTGATAAGCATTTTGCCAGACTCAGCAAGAAACAGTGAGAGAGATCCCAAATAAATAAAATGAGAAATGAAAAAGGGGAAGTTACAATGGACTCCACAAAAATACAAAAGATCATAAGAGATTACTACAAACAATTATATGCCAGTAAAATGGACAATCTAGAAAAAAAATGGATACATTCCCAGAAACATGAAATCTCCCAAGACTGAAACAAGAGGAACTAGGAAATATGAACAGACTGATTACCAGGAATAAACTTGAATAAGTAATAATAATAATAAACTTCCAATAAGCAAAAGCCCAGGACCAGACAGCTTCACAGGTAAATTCTACCAAACATTTAAGTAAGAGTTAATGCCTGTCCTTCTCAAACTACTCCAAAAATTTGAAGAGGAAGGAGCACTTCTGAATTCATTCTAGAAGATATCATGTTGAAACCAAATCCATACAAGCACATCAGAAAAAAAGAAAATTACAAGCTAATGTCACTGATGACCATAGATGCAAAAATCCTCAGTGAAAAATTAGCAACCCAAATTCAATGATACATTAAAAGGATAATACACCATGATCAAGTAGGATTATCCAGGGATGAAAGGGTGATTCAATATTCACAAATTGGTCAATGTGATAAACCACATTAACAAATTTATGACTAAAAATTATATCATTATCTCAATAGATGTAGAAAACCTTTTTCCAAAGTTCAAAATGCATTTATGATAGTAAGAAAAAACTCTCAACAAAGTGGGTATAGAGGTAAACTTACATCAACATAACAAAGGTCACATATGACAAACTTGCTAATATCACACTCAGTGGTGAAAAGCTGAAAGCATTTCTTCTAAAATCAGGAATAAGACAAGCAAGCCCACTCTCACTACTTTTATTCAACATAGTATTGGAAGACTTAGCCACATCAATCAGACAAGAAAAAGAAAAAAAAGAAACCCAAGTTGAAAAGGAAGAAATAAAACTGTCACTGTTTGCAGATGACATGACACTATACACAGAAAATCCTAAAGACACCACCAAAAAACTATTAGAAGTAATAACCGAATTCAGTAAAGTTACAAGACATAAAATTAATGTATACAAATCTGTTGAATTTCTATACACTAATAATGCATTATCAGAAGGAGAAATTTAGAAACCAATCCAATTTACAGTTGCATCAAAGAGAATAAAATACCTAGGAATAAATCTAACTAAGGAGGTTAAAGAACTGCACTCAGAAAACTCTAAGACACTGATGAAAGAAATTGAAAATGACACAAACAATGGAAAGATATACCATGCTCATGGATTTGAAACATTAAAATATCCATACCACCCAAGGGAATCTACAGTTTCAGTGCAATCCCTATCAAAATACCCATGGCATTTTTCACAGAACTAGAACAAATAATCCCAAAATTTGTATGGAAACACAAAAGACCCCAAATGGCCAAAACAATCTTGAGAAAGAAGGACAAAGCTGGAGGTATCACAATCCCTGATTTCAAACTATACTACAATATACACACAATGGAATATTACTCAGACATAAAAAGAATGAAATATTGCCATTTGCAGCAATATTGATGGACCTGGAGAATACCATACTAAGTGAAGTTAAGTCAAAGACAAATATTATATGATATCACTTATATGTGATATCTAAAAAGATAATACAAATGAATCTATATACAAAACAGAAATAGACTCATAGACATAGAAAACAAATTTATGGTTACCAAAGGGGAAAGGCAGGGGAGGGCGACAAATTAGGAGTATGAGATTAACAGATACAAACTATTATACATAAAATAGATAGGCAAAAAGGATTTACTGTATAGCACAGGGAATGATATTCAATGTCTTGAAATAACCTATAATGGAAAATAATCTGAAATTATATATATATATATATATATGTGTGAGTCATTTTGGTGTACACCTGAAACTAACACAATATTGTAAATCAACTATACTTCAATTTTTAAAAAATGTCCATGCTACCCAAAGCAATCTATAAATTCAATGCAATCCCTATCAAAATACCCATGAAATTTTTCACAAAAGTAGAGTAATCCTAAAATTTGTATGGAACGACAAAATACCCTGAATAGCCAAAGCAATTTTGATAAAAAAAGTACAAATCTAGAGGTATCATTCTCTCTGACTTAAGACTATACTGTGAAATTACAGTATCAACACAGTATGGTACTGGCACAAAAACAGACACGTAGATCAATGGAAAAGAATTACTAACCCAGAAATAAAACCATGCACTTATGGTCAATTAATCTACTACAAAATAGGCAAAAATATACAATGGGGAAAAGACAGTCTCTTCAATAAGTGGTGCTTGGAAAACTGGACAGCTACAT